>NC_090266.1:131701380-132306201 GCF_040414725.1 Anabrus simplex | reverse complement strand
GTAAAGTAACTCAAATTGCAAGTCATATCAAATTTTAAAGTCACTAACACTACTTGGGAAACGATGACATTTTAAATTCCAAGGCATCATTCTTGGTCTCACTTAGCAATGGTAGCCACTTAATGTCCCATCGTTGAGTGTAATAGGAAAAAAATTAATATATTTTTCTCACTTTTTAAGTCAAACTTTCCTGATTTTGCTACATTAACTCTTAAGGGATATGTACATTAAACAATGGAAAAATTACATCAAGTTTACCTATATTCATGCAGTTAAATGTTCAATTTTGATGTCCAAATTCTGGGACATCTTCGTTAACTTGATGCAGGCATGTATGAAGGCTCCTCTATATATGTCTGCACATTATTTTGTTTCAGTCTTCTTATCATGTCATCTTATATACTGATACAGCTTGTTGACAGCGTGACCAACAGAAGAAATTAATACTGTCCAACAAAAATTATATACAACTTTAAAATAACTGATGAACTTTGTTGCATAAACAGAAGGGGGGATGGAACCTGTGTGCCATTTATTAAAGTGCTCGAAATTAGGTTCTGGGGGGCTATAAAGGTGCATGAACTATATATAATTTACTGTTGAAGAGTGTGAAAACAGGTATGTACAGCACAGGTGGTAAGTAATGGGTAAGACTCACTATATTGTAACAGAAATATTTTCAGTAGGAGAGAACAAGTATGAAATCCAGGTTTAAAAGGAATTGTGTTAGTAATTGAGTGATAAGGAGAGATCGAAGGAACTTACTAGAAAATCGAATTTATCAAAAATTTTGGCTAAGAATACCATGACAGCAAACATAATTGGCAGTCTTATGAAGTTTAGTGAAAAAATGGAAGGGTGATATGTGGTGTGGGTTACCGTAGTCACCTCCTAGTTCGTGAACTATGAGCAACATGGGCCTGGCCTAGTGAGTAGCCCTGAGAGTTGGGACACCAGTTGCTATGAAACAGGAGTTGATATATTACGAGCCTTGTAAACCATCCACTTTGCAACCATGATAACTTCATGGTCCATATCGATAAAACAAGTAGAGAAATTTTCCACCAATCTTAAAAGCTGAGGCTAGGAGTGCAGGGCCACTCCCAAGGCAGTAAGAACGTGGGGTAACGCTTCTATATTCGGGGTCGTATCGCAAACCAACTAACCATTCAATGCTCAAACTTTTGAATTCTGGGAGCAGTATTAAATTCCACCATAAATATCATTCTCAACATATAAGACACAACTAGGAATTTCCAGTTCAAACACAGTGCTATAAGAATACAGGTCACATTCTACGTTCCAAGGTATGGGAACACAAAAAGAGCGAAGAATTTTTTAGTAATCAGTTATAACATGTATTTAGAAATATTTACTAGCCATAAGTTTCAACCAAAACATATATAGCTGAGTTCTTAATCTTCCTCCCACCCCCAACCCCTCTCCCCTTCCAATGTTTTTAAAGATCTAACCTTTAAAAGTCTTAATATGTTAGAGTTTTTTTTAAGATTCATCTAAAATTACATGTCTCTACTTTTATGAATTTCTACCTATACCAAAAAGTTGATGATATTTAGTCAATCTAAACAAAATAAGTACTACTTGTAAATAAAATTTGCCAAAGGCAAAATAACAAGTATCAATTTGGTGGAACAATTTCCCTGCTTGATTTATTGATAGTCTGAGTCATTGCCCTCCTGGTGCTCAAGCAGCTAGGACTATACAATCCATTGATGGTCCCTAACCTGTTGGGAGAGATTGTCACTGTGACTAAAAGTGTAAGTAGGGTAGCAACCTGCTTCACAGAATTTTTCTCAAGCATGCTCAGAACATTTTAAGTAAGTTATGAACCTATGGGAGTAACAAGAGTCCCATTTCCATTTGACAGGTGAGGGAGTGATTGGGAACAACTTGGTGAACGAAATGGAATTTGAAGGGGAGCTATCAATATCAATGGGGCTAATGGAAAAAATAAAGTAGAACTGGCTGAGTGAACAAACAGGAAGTTGTTATAATTATTCATGAGTTATATTTTTGGGCTTATGCCGTGTAATTAATTATAAAAACACACTCAACGTGTTTTGAAAGGAACCTTGCCTTTCTTGAGTGTTTTTTTTATAATTAATTACACGGCATAAGCCCAAAAATATACCTCATGAATAGTTACACGGACCGTGAAAGTCTAAATGATAAAGTTGTTATAATGTTTGCTTATCTCTCTGCATAATATAGTCTGTTGAAATATTCCTTGAAATTGTCTCTAATTTCTCTTGAACAACGACTTGATGCATTCACATTCATTTCTTTGTTGCTGTGTACTGGTGTGTCATTGGTGAGGTTTGCAAATGCTTCTGGAGCTGGCAGAAGTTCATCACACAATTCCCCATCTCTATCCAATATCATATTATGCAGAACACAGGCAGCTTTTATTATTTTATCAACATTGACAGGTTTTACTGATATAGGTGAGTGGAAAATCCTGAACTTAGAGGCCAGTACCCCAAAGGCACACTCAACTGTGCTTCTTGCATGTGACAATCTGAAGTTGAACTGTCGCTTATCATCAGTGAGCCCTCGCCTCGGATAAAGTTTCATAAGATTGGGTAACAATCTAAATGCCTCATCAGCCACTAGCACGTGAGGCATTGGTTGTCCTCCTTCACACAGTGGCTTATCATCTCGGAAGTCTATCTGTTTGTTTATTATTTTCTTCCCAAATGCCGAATTAGCAAACATCCCACCATCACTGTTTCTCCCATATGCCCCAACGTCAATTACGATGAAACGAAGGTCTGCAGATACAAGTGCCATAAGGATAATGGACGTGTACATTTTATAATTAAAATATTGCGAACCACTATTGTCTGGCTTTTGTATTCTTACATGCTTCCCATCTAAAGCACCCACACAATTGGGAAATTGTTTTTTCACTGCAAACTTCTGTGCGATGGTTGCCCAGTCTTCTTTCTTAGGGCATCCCAAGAATTCTGGCTGCAATGATGAATAAATGGCATCACAAATTTCAGGGATGAATCCACTGATGGTATTGTGTGCCATTCTGAATCTATAGGATGCAGACATGTAGGAGTCACCGGTTGCCAGGAACCTATAAATAAATATGACATTTATTAATTGTGGTGTAGGGACTAGAAGTTAGAAATGGTAAAATGATACTTCACGTATCTACGACCATTTCAGTTGGCTAAATAGGTCCTTCCCATACTGATATAACATTAATCTAACCTACAATTTCTGTGCATACTAACACAGCATTATCCAGGTAAGGTCAAAGTAGTGGTAAAGTACAATTTCGCCAATAACCATTACCGTTATTATCTAGTTCACAGCAAATATTAGAAAAAATAGTATATTTCTTTACTGTTTTATTTCTAATTGTTTTCTTACAAATCAAGTTGATTATCTTCAATTTCTACACCACAAATCGCAGAATGGTTTGAAAATGCTTACCCACCTTAAAGTTACAATCAGCCTTTCTTCCAAACTGATGCTTTTCCTGAAATTTGAATGTCCAATATCTACTAGTGGTCTCACATTCTCCACTAATTTCTTGTATGCATTACTAGACATTCGGTAATAATTCTTAAACTTTTCCTCGTCATCCCACAAGGAAGGTACAAGCTGGTGGAACTCCCCCAAGCTTTCGCGTTTAAGAAATATCTGTCTTGTCCACTGTGCTCTTCTACGTCTTTTCTTTCTCTTAAGATATTCGGCAATCAAAATAATTTCTTCACCAGAACCATTACTCTCAGTACTCATGACTCCGCATAAGTTCCCGCGCAAGGCACACGTACAGCTGTTTCAACGCGGATGATCGCCATCAATCGCTATCCTATGTGACAGGCGGAAAAAAGTTAGTCGATCCCACTCGATGGTAGTCGGTCGGTCTTAATCGATCGATGCTCAGTGTGACAGCCTACTAAGGCTTAAAACTTTAGTGGTAACTTGAGCTGACCCCGGTCGGCTCCCTCAACAACTCCCATTAACTCGCATGATGGAAACATTTCTTACGGAAACTACTCCAGGTGGCAGCCTCAAGAGGAAATCCACCACTGCTACAAGCAGTGCACTTGGGCCATTGGATTCTGGAGAGCCCAAACCACCATGCATAGATGAGTCGGAGCATCTAGGAAACCCATTGCCATCACACGCATCCAAACTGAATACACTAAAATTAAGACCTAAACGGAAACACTTTTTTGGCACGCTGAACATAAATTCACTCCTAAAAACAGGAAAACTTAAACAACTTACAGACGTAATGGACCAGCAAAATATACTGACCATGGCACTTCAATAAACAAGATTCACAGATGACATCGCGATGGAATCAAGCAACTATAGAATCCTGAAAGGCAAGGTTGGTATAAGGATCATGAAGAATATGCCACACTTAGGAACAGCATTTGTAATCAATAAAAAGATTCTAAATTCGGTTATAGACTTCCAGTCTCCAAATGGAAGGCTCTCACTACTAACCATTAATTGTGCAAAGAAAATATACACCCTCATTAATGCTCATGCACCAATTAATGATGACAATCGAACTAACCCACAAAAGGTAGACGACTTTTGGGAAGAATTAGAATTGGTGACATCAAGAATTCCTGATAATCATGTGAAAATACTACTTGGGGATTTCGACGCACAGGTAGGACGAGAAAAAGTCTACAAGAGAATAGTGGGGGATTTCCCAGCTCATAGAAGAACCAACAGAAATGGGCAACGACTTATAGAGTTCTGTAGGAACTTTAATTTGAAACTGATGTCCACTCATTTCAAGAAGCTTCCTAGGAAACAAACGACGTGGGCATCACCAAACAAACTATTAGGAGAATATCAAATTGATCACGTTGCAATCTCCCATAGAAGTCAAAAAGAAATCATGAATGTTAAAGTTAAGAAAGGAGCCAACATAGAAACAGATCACTATTTAACAATCATAAAGATAAAGTTTATTCCCAGCAGCAAGAAGAAATGCACCAACAACAGAGTACTGAGATTCGACACTCAAAAGCTAAAACAGAACAGCAACAAGTACCAAGAACTGACGAACACTGAAACAACTGAATGGAAGCAAATGCAGCAGACCATGATAGGAGCAGCCAAAGAAACAGCATTACTCAAGAAATCACGAAAACATCCATGGTGGAATGAAAGATGTGAACAGGCAATATCACTCAGACTACAAAGATGGAAGAAGTGGTACTCATCAAAGAAAGAGGAAGATTACAACAGCTTCAAAGAACAAAGAAAATCAACCGCAAAAATCATAAGAGGAGAAAAAAAGAAAATTCGAGAAAGAACAACTGGCTGCAATAGAACAAAACTTCCAAAAGAATAACACGAGGGACTTTTACAAGACATTTAAGAGGAGCCTTTCTAAATACCAACCACCGAGCTTGTGTTTCAAGAAAGAGGATGGCACCATCGCAACAAACAATGAAGAAAATTGCCAACTGTTAGCAGAATACTTTAAACAGCTACTTAACTGCCCAGTTCCAGGGGAGAAGCTCACCACAGAAAATACGCAACAGAACCCAGACTCCATACCGCCAGATGAAACAGAAATCACAAATGTAATCAAGAAGCTTAAGAACAACAAAGCAGCTGGTGAAGACTCAATAACGAGTGAACTATGGAAACATGTGAGCCCCGAAATGATCAAGAACCTATGCCAGTAAATGCAAGAAATCTGGAACACTTGTAAGATTCCTGATGATTGGAAATTAGCCTTAATACACCCACTACACAAGAAAGGGAACAGAACAGATGTCAGCAATTACAGAGGCATCTCTCTCCTTCAAGAGACATACAAGATACTATCTATGGCATTGCTATCAAGATTAGAACAACAAGTTGAACACAAAATCGGCGAATACCAGGGAGGCTTTCGGAAGGGACGATCATGTGTGGAACAAATCTGGAACCTCAAGACAATACTGAAGGACAGAGTTGCCAGGGGCAAGAAGTATGTAGCAGTTTTTGTTGACTTTCGGAAAGCATATGATTCAGTTGATAGGAGCATATTGTTTAACATCCTTAGAGAAATGGGTACAGATAACAAGACATTACAGCTAATAAAGGAGACCTTAACAAACACATACTCAAAGGTTAAGTTTATGGGAGAGATATCTGAACCCTTTGAAATCAAGACAGGCGTTAGGCAAGGAGATTGCCTATCCCCACTACTGTTCAATTGTGTCCTGGATAAAGTAATCCAAGAGTGGGAAAAAGAACTCGCAGAAAAAGGCATTAAAGACCAAATAAGGATAGGATACAAGAAAGAGAACATCACTATCAACTGCTTAGCATTTGCTGATGATCTTGTACTGTTATCAGAAAATACTGAATCGGCGATAATACAAGTTAACACTTTAAAAGAGGTGGCAATGAAAACTGGCCTGCAGATATCATTTGAAAAGACACATTTCATGACCAACATTAAAGAAGCCCCAAGATACATAGTAACAACAAACAATGATAAGATAGATAAAGTAGTTAAATTCAAATACCTTGGTGAGATTATACAACCTAATGGGCTTGATAAAGAAGCAAACCGCGAGAGAGCCACAAAAACGGAGCTTGCATTCCACCTTACAAAAAACACATACAACAAGAAAGCGATCTCTATTAGGACAAAACTACACCACTATCAGGCAGTAATTCAACCAGAGTGCTTGTTTGCTTCAGAATGCCTGGGATTAACAACCAGGAAAGACATTGAAGAAATTGATTTATTTTTTTTTGCTAGGGGCTTTATGTCGCTCCGACACAGATAGGTCTTATGGCGACGATGGGATAGGAAAGGCCTAGGAGTTGGAAGGAAGCGGCCGTGGCCTTAATTAAGGTACAGCCCCAGCATTTGCCTGGTGTGAAAATGGGAAACCACGGAAAACCATCTTCAGGGCTGCCGATAGTGGGATTCGAACCTAGTATCTCCCGGATGCAAGCTCACAGCTGAAGAAATTGAGAAGGAAAGAAAGATTCTAAGAAAAATCCTCGGTCCAAAGAAATATTGATTACGCAGTAACAAAGAAATATATAAAACATGCAATAGGATTTCAGATGTCATTCGAAAGCGAAGAGTTAAATTTTTTGGACATATTTCAAAAATGCCTGATGACAGACTTGCCAAGAAAATCTTTAACCACTTCAATAAGCCCAATAGGAAAGGCAGCTCTTATGAAAAATGGTTTGTTAACACGAAGAAGGATTTGCAAGAAATGAGCATCACACATCAAGACATCCGCAATAGAACCACCTTCAGAAAAAAGCTACACTCATTTAAGGGTTTCCTAGAGCCAGAAACAGCGACCAAGAAGAAACAACAATGGACGGCTGAAAGAAAAGAAGCAGCAAGCAGGAGGATGAAGGAGTACTGACGCCAAAGAAAGTTTAAATCATGAGGAGTTATTTACGTGGTCCACAGCTGGCCAAAATCGATAAAAGAAGAAATAATAATAATAATAATAATAATAATAATAATAATAATAATAATCGTAGTGGTTTTACGCCCCACTAACCACTTTTATGGTATTCGGAGAACAGAGGAAATAATTATGTTTGGTCATGAGGCCGTAAGCTTCCACTTCAGAATTGCTGATTTCGAACTCTACCCTCACAGCCCTGAATATGGCTTTCCACAGTTTCCTATTTTCACACCAAGCACAACATTCAACCACTAGCATATATGTAATTTATAAACATTTTAGTCTATCGAACACGAATATAACATTTTGGACACTATAAAATACCTTTTCCTAACTTTGCGTCTTACAGGAAATGACGTCCCGAAAGATGTGATCAACAAAAACTAAAGAGGAGGGAACTTAGAGCTCGCCATTCTGACCATGTTTCCGTCCTAAAGTGGAGTGATAAGAAAGATGTCAAAACAATTTCTACATTCCATGGGGCAGAAACAGTCACAAAGAAAACAGAGCATGATCAGGAAAGAGAATAGCATAATTCTGTTGCTGACTATAATGATCACATGGGAGGAGTCTATAGCTATCTTCTAGAGAGGAAACAGATTAAGTGGTACATAAAGTTATTCAGGAAGTTAATGAATGTTGCAATTCTAAACACAATGATAATTTGCCAGAGAAATTCATCAGAATCTAGAATAGATCATTTGAAATTTAGAGTGGATGCTGTCCAGTCACTACTTGTGGAACATTCAGGTTTATTTGAAAGGATGGTGCCTGGACATCATTCTTCAAAGAAAAATGTGCCCCATCTCACTGAAAGGCATTTCCCTGAGAGAATTCTACCATCCGAGGGAAAGAGTAGATCAACCAAACCAAGCACAAAATTGGGAGAGAGATAGGGTTTTGGTTTCCAGATTGCAAAGTGGGTATCTGCGCTGAGGGATGCTTTAAGACATTTGACACAAAACTCGAATATTACGGTAAGATAGCATCAAATTTTCTAAAAGAATGGAATTTTCTAAACATGCATGTGAAAGTATTATTTATTTTTAATTGGCTTTACATCTCAAAAAACACAAACAGGTCATATGGCGACCATGGGGTACGAAAGGGCTAGGAGTGGGAAGGAAGCAGCCATTGTCTTAATTAAGGTATAGACCCAGTATTTGCCTGGTGTGAAAATGGGAAACCACAGAAAACCAACTTCAGGGCTGTTGGCAGTGGGTTTCAAACCAAGTATCTCCCGAATGCAATCTCACAGCTGTACGCGGTCCTAATCATAGGCAATGCAGATCCATGGTGCATCACACATTATGGTAACGCCCACAGGCAACAAAATCCTATGGTGTTCCTCACGTAATAATACTACTCATTGGCAACACAGACCAATTGTTTTCCTCAAATAGTGGTACTAATCACGGGCATGAATCAAACACGGGGTCTTTCTCACATAGTAGTACTAACCGCAGGCAACATAAACCCATGGCGTTGCACATAAAGTGGTACTACTCATAGGTAACGCAGACCATACTGAACACTGTGGAACCGACCAGTGGAATGCACATGACCTCTTTCACAAGCAACACTCAGACCAGTAATGTTCTGCACACAATGGTACTGCTCCTATATAACGTAGAACCTCGCGAGGTGGTAGTAGTAACAAGTAACGTTGACCCATGGTGTTCTGCACTTAATGGTACTAAGCACAAGTAATTTCATGGATCTAATGTCATCATCCCTTGGTCGCCCCTTTTAGTCGTCTCTTATGACAGGTAGGGGATACCTTGCTTCTAGTCTACGTCCCCCAACACAGGGGTTAGAGAGAGAGGGGGGAAAGGAAAAAGAAGGGATCTGACACTTCGAAAAATAAAGTACCAGACAAAGAAAGGGGTCACGAAGGGCATGAAAATGAAAGACTCCCTAGCACCCGAATGCTCAAATACCATCACGGTCGGAAAAGAACAAGAGTCGACCAAGGGAGGTCGGACAGGATAGATGAAAGTGAGGAGCCTGCCACAAGTAAGTGGAAGCAATGCCAGGACTCAGCTAAGGACCCTGTGGTCGCCAACCCACGCTCCCAAGTTGAGAGCTCCTGGGTCCCCTTTTAGTCGCCTCTTACAACAGGCAGGGGATACAGTGGGCATGACGAATAGAAGAACGAAGTGTGATGACTCATCGAGTTTAAGCGCGCCCTGCCAGGCAGTGCTAGAATGTCGTAGGTCCACAGTACTGATCAGCTGGTCTTAGGAATGGTAACGCAGGAAATGTATCTCCGTAACTGATAAGTATATACATTGTCCTTTTTTTTATAAATGAGAGATTACAATTAAAATACCGCAGCAGAGAACAATGGAAAAATATCATACACGGAAATAAGAGCTACGACCTTCATCACATGCTGCGTAAAGCACAAGTTACTCGAGTGTACATATACGAGGGCAGTTTTTTTTTTTTCAACCTCCGGAGGGTCATAAATAAAAGACAAGTGTACGTATCCAAATGAATTTATTACCAAATGTCCGGCTCCATGGCTAAATGGTTAGCGTGCTGGCCTCTGGTCACAAGGGTCCCGGGTTCGATTCCCGGCAGGGTCGGGAATTTTAACCATCATTGGTTAATTTCACCGGCACGGGGACTGGGTGTATGTGTCATCTTCATTATCATTGCATCCTCATCACGATGCGCAGGTCACCTACGGGTGTCAAATCAAAAGACCTGCACCTGGCGAGCCGAACATGTCCTCGGACACTCCCGGCACTAAAAGCCATACGCCATTTCATTTCATTATTACCAAATGTTAGGTACAAATGTGGTTACTTTTCAACATAATCACCATGAAGGTTGAGGCATTTGTCATACCTGCGGACAAGCTTTTCGAACCCCTCTGCACAGTAGATAATCATTTAAATTTTTTGGACATAACGGTTACTCGATCACTTTCTTCTGTTTTTATATAATATCTATAGAAAACCTACTCATATGGCATTTTACTAATAGCCATCTCTGACTCAATGACAAGTTTTGTAACTGTATTGGTGGGATTTAGACATGGCCAGTTGTGCTTTGGACCTTTAGCAAGAATAGCCCTTTCATCCTCATCCCAGGTTGTGTTGGAGAGGTTGATCAAAGGAGGATGGAATTGAGTCAAAAGATCAGCATCAGGTTCTCGATTTCCAGTCTGTTTGACTGAAGAGCCTCCAGAATTAGCTTTGTCTAAAAGTACTCCGAGTTTCTTGTCTAGTGTGGACTGTTTTGTGGCTAGTATATCTGATAACTTAGCAAAAGTTTGTTCTTGAAATAAGTTCCATTGGGCTTCAGTAAGTAAAATGGAAGCTCTGAGGTGAGCCTCATATAAACGGTGATTAAGGAAAGATTTCTTCCGATATAAAAATAATTAAAAACATGATCATAAACATTAACTTATAACCTAAACCTAAAAATATAGCACCAAATGTCTTAAAACTTTGTATATGTACTTCCTCTTGAGAAGAATCCTCTGAATCCAAAAGCGTTGAATAATATGTGAGCAGATTAAATTGAGCCGAGGACAAAAACTAATATTTCACTATTTTAAAAGTCCAAAACGTGGCTGTATTCGGTCTGCTGAGTATTCAATAACAAAATTATTTTTTTTATTTCACATGAAAATAAGGCGGATGCCGTGTTTCCAGGGTACTGAACTATATTCTAGGTTCAAAATGGGACCTGAAGCAGATAAAGAAAAAGAGGAGAATGTTAACCCTCTACTGCATACTGTTGCCTTTTGGCAACAAATAACTTTTCAGCTGTATAAATGGATAAATATTGTAGACAGAGGTAGTTTTACGGCACACCTTCAACTGTACAATCAATTAAACACATATCCCAGTGATGCCTTCTTTTTTTTTTTATATAACATAAGTCAAAACAGCCCTACAACCAAAGGTATTGTACTTGCGCCTTGCAGTACGTACCCATGGCCAGTAGGTAGTAATGTTCGGTCTTTGAATGTTAAAAGCTTAGCGTAAAATTGTGAAAAATCGTATATATATTCAACTATGGCAATCCACATCACATATGAGTGTTAAGCTATTAGCCCCAGTTAAGAGCTGCTGGTACATCTAATACACTGAACATATGTTGAACATTAAAGCTTGAAATTTTCTTCACCAAACGGAAACGAAAAATAATTCATAAACCATGACAAGCGCAGGTGTTCTGTTAGGATCTTGTAAACAGATGACCTTGAAACTGCAGGAAAGTTCTCACACAACTTGCTTACGGTAAACCTTCGGTTCTTGTGAACCTCTTGGTCAATTTTGTGTACAATGTCATCTGTAGCGACAGACTTGTGTTTTTGCCTCCCTTCATCGTAAACATCGGTCCGGCCTTCTTTGAACTTCCTGCACCATTCACGCACAACACCAACACCAACACGTTTGGACCATATACTCGACTCATTCATCGATGAATGTCAGCTGCACTATTCCCTTCTGCTTGAAGGAAACGTATCACAATACGCACCTCACATTTGGAGGGAGCGTCAATAGTAGCGGCCATGTTTCCGTGCCAATACCTCGGCTCACACTGGTGTGAGGAAGTTGGCTGTGACCACGGGTAGACGGGAGGACTTGCGCAGTTACCTTCCATGTGCAAACAGTTCCCACAGCTTGTGTGCTTCTTTACCTGCGCGATCGGAGGTTGAAAAAAAAAAAGCCTTCGTACATAAATAACACATAACTCCCAGCATATTAAAACAAACACCCATGAACTATTTAAAGGTAATACTGTACTTACCAACTCAGTTTGTCGGTTACTGGACTTTCAAAAGCTTGTGTGAAGATTTGGCGAATGTTCGAGATTGTAAATCTTGCCAGATTTCTTTCATTGTGAAGAAAAATCGGCACTTCAGATAATGAAAAACAAGTCTGGTGATTATATCCATAACATGTTGAAGACAACAGCCAGCTCCTGAACGATCAACTGAAATTCTGTCTATAGAATCGATATCGATACAATCAAAAAATATTTTGCCCCACATCATTTTGAGTTCAGTTTTTCAGGAATTACTATCTCAGCCTGGAAAAGAATGTCACATATACTTTCCGAAGGGGTGGTAAAAACACTTCATTATTGCTTGAACCATAGTATGTTATTTCAAGTCTAAAAACTTCATGTTAATTCCGTACTGAACCGAGAATCTAATGGGAACAAGTACCGGTTTCAATGCTGGTGTGCATCATCATCAGCCATAAAATTAGAAAAACATACTCTGACAAGGTTACAAAACAATGCGTAAAGTGTACACAAATTTTACAAAATTAGGCATGACATAATTAAAAACATGATCATAAACATTAACTTATAACCTAAACCTAAAAATATAGCACCAAATGTCTTAAAACTTTGTATATGTACTTCCTCTTGAGAAGAGTCCTCTGAATCCAAAAGCGTTGAATAATATGTGAGCAGATTAAATTGAGCCGAGGACAAAAACTAATATTTCACTATTTTAAAAGTCCAAGAGCATATTTCCTTATTTTGTAAGATTATTTGTATAAAAGATTTTCTTGCTGAATATCCACAGAGTCTTGAAGTAACAGGTGCAATTAATAAGAAAATATTTTACTATTGGTTAAAAAAGTCTGTCGTTAAAATAACGTAACCAGTCCTAAGACGTAAAAACTTCTAGAACTAAACAGAACATGAAGAAACTTCAAACACTGTTTTGCATAATAAAATACATGTCTTCTCTAACTTAAAGAACGTGGCTGTATTCGGTCTGCTGAGTATTCAATAACAAAATTATTTTTTTAATTTCACATGAAAATAAGGCGGATGCCGTGTTTCCAGGGTACTAAACTATATTCTAGGTTCAAAATGGGACCTGAAGCAGATAAAGAAAAAGAGGAGAATGTTAAGAAAGGCCTTTGAAAAAGGATAAAAGATAAGGTCCTGTCGGTAAGAATTAACGTGAATATGAGACTCACATCAGGCAGCGTGTATGATATGTATAATCAAACGTTAGAGAAGACACTGAGAGCCGCAAGACACCGTGACGAATGTACCTGTGTTGGAGGGGAAGGGAGAGGAAAGTAGATAATCATTTAAATTTTTTGGACTTAACGGTTACTCGATCACTTTCTTCTGTTTTTATATAATATCTATAGAAAACCTACTCATATGGCATTTTACTAATAGCCATCTCTGACTCAATGACAAGTTTTGTAACTGTATTGGTGGGATTTAGACATGGCCAGTTGTGCTTTGGACCTTTAGCAACAATAGCCCTTTCATCCTCATCCCAGGTTGTGTTGGAGAGGTTGATCAAAGGAGGATGGAATTGAGTCAAAAGATCAGCATCAGGTTCTCGATTTCCAGTCTGTTTGACTGAAGAGCCTCCAGAATTAGCTTTGTCTAAAAGTACTCCGAGTTTCTTGTCTAGTGTGGACTGTTTTGTGGCTAGTATATCTGATAACTTAGCAAAAGTTTGTTCTTGAAATAAGTTCCATTGGGCTTCAGTAAGTAAAACGGAAGCTCTGAGGTGAGCCTCATATAAACGGTGATTAAGGAAAGATTTCTTCCGATATAAAAATTTAAGCTCATTTCTTAACCAAAGTTTGTTAGTCTTAAGGTAAACATTACGCCGGTGAAAGGGTAACAAATTTGGTTTTAATGTATTCTTTAAAAAATTTGAAGGTTTAGCCTTATACATTGTTTAATACATTTCCTAGAAAATAATGCTATAGTTAACAATTTAACCTTCAGTAATATTCATTTCTGGGCCAGATATGTGGACGATAATTTCGTAATTCTTGATGAACGGTCCACAGATGATAAAACTACTCTTGATAATCTTAACCGTTTAGATCAAGATATAAAGTTTACCTTAGAATCCGAGAATAATAATCATTTACAATTTTTGAACTTAATGGTTACTCAATCACTTTCTTCTTTTTTATATAATATCTAAGTTAAAGAACACCTACTCAGACTGCTATCACCATCAGGAATGATTCTTCCCATCCTCAGGCCCATAAAAATGCTACCTATAAAAGTCTGGTTGACACAGCCTTCAGAGTTCCTATGTCAAAAGAATTTGAATAAAAAATTTAATTTGGGGGTTAGCTAGAAACAATGGTTTCAAGAACGTTTTCATTGAGAGAATCATCAACAAGTTTAAGTACCGTCCTAATACTACCCTTCTGAGAGGAAAACCCAAAGTTAATACTTTTTCAACTTTCACCTTTACAAATAAAATACACAGTGTCACCAACGTCTTCAAAAAACATAACACCAAGATTTCTTACCCAACTAATAATAAAAGTATTGACATCCTGCATAACTCCACTTCATTAAATAGAAATAATGTTTTTCATAGTTCTGGAGTGTACAGATTATGCTGTCATGACTGCAGCAGTTCTTATCTTGGACAAACAGGACGAAACTTTAAAATCAGATATGCGGAACACGTTAATGCCGTTAGATACAATAGGTGTTCGGCAATGGGGCAGCATATGAAAGATTTTCGGCATAATTTTACTAGCATTGATCAGGATCTCACAGTTTTACAGGTTCTTAATACAGGTACTTTGCTTGACATCACTGAGAGCTGTTTCATTCACCTGGATCAATACTTTAATGCTGGTTTAAATCTCAATGATATTTCGGAGAAACCAAAAGAATTGTTCGATTTTTTGATAGCGTTTTTCAGACTCAATAAAGCTTCCAACAGCAAATTAGCCTTTCAAAGCATACAGAAAACGTTCTCACGCCACGCCCCCTCACCGCATCACCCTGCATAATTCCTCTCCCTCTTCCCACCGTCCTTCATTGCCGTCAGCTCTAAGCCCCTCCTTCGCCTTCCCACTTTCCCTAGCTACCCTGCTATCTCCCCTCAGTACCTCCCCTGATCCACTTTCCCCTCCCTTCCCCTCCAACACAGGTACATTGGTCATGGTGTCTTGCGACTTTCAGTGTCTTCTCTAACATTCGATTATACATATTATACACGCCGCCAGAGGTGAATCTCATATTCACGTTAATTCTTACGACAGGACCTTATCTTTTATCTCCTTTTAAAGGCCTTTCTTAACATTCTCCTGTTTTTCTTTATCTGCTTCAGGTCCCATTTTGATCCGAGAATATCATTTACTACCCTGGAAACACAGCGTCCGCCTTATTTTCATGTAAAATAAAAAAAATTACTTTGTTATTTCATACTCAACAGACTGAATCCAGCCACGTTCCTTAAGTTAGAGAAGACATGTATTTTATTACGCAAAACAGTGTTTGAAGTTTCTTCATGTTCTTTTTAGTTCTAGAAGATTTTACGTCTTATGACTGGTTACGTTATTTTAACGAAAGACTTTTTTAACCAATAGTAAAATGTTTTCTTATTAATTGCATCTGTTACTT
Source organism: Anabrus simplex (assembly GCF_040414725.1). Lineage (NCBI taxonomy): Eukaryota > Metazoa > Arthropoda > Insecta > Orthoptera > Tettigoniidae > Anabrus > Anabrus simplex. The sequence goes on along the minus strand of NC_090266.1, from coordinate 132,290,356 downwards.
CAAGACTCTGTGGATGTTCAGCAAGAACATCTTTTATACAAATAATCTTACGAAATAAGGTAATATGCTCTCGGACTTTTAAAATAGTGAAATATTAGTTTGTGTACTTGGCTCAATTTAATCTGCTCTCATATTATTCAACGCTTTTAGATTCAGAGGACTCTTGTCAAGAGGAAGTATATACAAAGTTTTAAGACATTTGGTGCTATATTTTTAGGTTTAGGTTATAAGTTAATGTTTACGATCATGTTTTTAATTAAGTCATGCCTCATTTTGTAAGATTTGTGTACACTTTATGCATTGTTTTTGCAACCTTGTCAGTGTATGTTTTTCTAACTTTATGGCTGATGATGATGATACACACCAGCATCGGAACTGGTACTAAAAATAATAAAATGTTATAAATTATTTTATAACATTGTATGGTATTGAATAGGTGGACCTTTCTGGTTCCCATTAGATTCTCGGTTCAATACGGAATTAAGATGAAATTTAAAACTTGAATGAAGCAGCCAACCAGACAAAAGTTACAGCCCATCAATATATGGGTTTAAAGATTAAAATTGGAAAAATAGGCAAGAACATTAGATTTATAAAAAAATGTATAAGGCTAAATCTTATGCCAAATTTTTCAAAGAATACATTAAAACCAAATTTCTTACCCTTTCACCAGCATAATGTTTACCTTAAGACTAACAAACTTTGGTTAAGAAACTTAAATTTTTATATCGGAAGAAATCTTTCCTTAATCACCGTTTATATGAGGCTCACCTCAGAGCTACCGTTTTACTTACTGAAGCCCAATGGAACTTATTTCGAGAACAAACTTTTGCTAATTTATCAAATATACTAGCCACAAAACAGTCCACACTAGACAAGAAACTCTGAGTACTTTTAGACAAAGCTAATTCCGGAGGCTCTTCAGTCAAACAGACTGGAAATCAAGAACCTGATACTGATCTTTTGACTCAATTCCATCCTCCTTTAATCAACCTCTCCAACATAATCTTGGATGAGGATGAAAGGGCTATTCTTGCTAAAGGTCCAAAACACAACTGGCCATGTCTAAATCCCACCAATACAGTTACAGAACTTGTCATTGAGTCAGAGATGACTATTAGTAAAATGCCACATGACCTCCAAGAGGAAATCAGATTTGATGTTAAAAAAGAACTTGAAAAATCTTTTCTTTATGAAAAACGTGCATTAGTCCTTAATATTAATAATACAGAACCTTTTAAAGTAAGAAAGAAAATTTAGGACCTCAAGAAGAAAGTATCTGTTAATAAACTTATCATCACTAAAGCTGATAAGGGCAATACAATCGTAGTTATGGAAAAAACAGAATACATGCAGAAAACCAAAGCCTTTTTTAATAATGATTCCTTTCAATTATAAAGAAGGACCCTACACAACTCAAAGACAGTTAAAAGAAATCTTAAAAAATCCTTTTTACAGAACAAGGAAAACAAAAGTTATTATCCATGAACCCGAGTTTGCCGACAGCGAGATCACTTCCCAAGATTCACAAGGCCAGTGTCCCAATTCGACCTATTATAAATTATAGGCCCAGCCTCTTTACAAACTAGCACAGTTTATTCAAACATTTCTTGCTAAAAATTACAAAAAATAATTCCGAACAACTCGATTAAAAACACCACGGAATTAATTAAGAGATTGGATCTTTTTGTTCTTCGTCCCCATCACACTATGCACTCTTTCGATATAGCTAACATGTTTCCCAGTATAAATACCAAGGAGCATCTTCCTATCATCTAGAAGAATCTTCTTGCTAATAACCAACTAAGTAAATCAGTAGTTCTAAATTTTATGAGTCTTCTTAGCTTGCTAATTAACAATAATTACTTTACTTTTGATAACACCATTTATAAGCAGAATGGTCTGGCAGTCGAGTCACCAGCCTCCAGGATTTTGGCAGAGATTTATTTAGATTTCCTAGAAAATAAGGCTGTAGTTAACAATTTAACCTTCAATAATACTCATTTCTGGGCCAGATATGTGGACGATACTTTCATAATTCTTGATGAACGGTCCACAGATGATAAAACTACTCTTGATAATCTTAACAGTATAGATCAAGATATAAAGTTTACCTTACAATCCGAGAATAATTATCATTTAAATTTTATGAACATGAACGGTTACTTGATCACTTTCTTCTTTTTTATATAATATCTATAGAAAACCTACTCAGACTGCTATCACCATCAGGAATGATTTTTCCCATCCTCAGGCCAATAGAAATGCTACCTATAAAAGTCTGGTTGACACAGCCTTCAGAGTACCTATGTCAAAAAAAATTTGAATGAAGAATTAAATTTAATTCGGGCGTTAGCTAGAAACAATGGTTTCAAGAATGTTTTCATTGAGAGAATCATCAACAAGTTTAAAGTACCGTCCTAATACTACCCTTCTGAGAGGAAAACCCGAAGTTAATACTTTTTCGACTTTCACCTTTACAAATAAAATACACAGTGTCACCAATGTCTTCAAAAAACACAACACCAAGATTTCTTACACAACTAATAATAAAAGTATTGACATCCTGCATAACTCCACTTCATTAAATAGAAATAATGTTTTTCATAGTTCTGGAGTGTACAGATTATGCTGTCATGACTGCAGCAGTTCTTATCTTGGACAAACAGGACGAAACTTTAAAATCAGATACGCGGAACACGTTAATGCCGTTAGATACAATAGATGTTCAGCAATGGGGCAGCATATGAAAGATTTTCGGCATAATTTTACTAGCATTGATCAGGATCTCACAGTTTTACAGGTTCTTAATAAAGGTACTTTGCTTGACATCACTGAGAGCTGTTTCATTCACCTGGTTCAATACTTTAATGCTGGTTTAAATCTCAATGATATTTTGGAGAAACCAAAAGTATTGTTCGATTTTTTGATAGCATTTTTCAGACTCAATAAAGCTTCCAAAAGCAAATTAGTCTTTCAAAGCATACAGAAAACGTTCTCACGCCACGCCCCCTCACCGCATCGCCCTGCATAATTCACCTCCCTCTTCCCTCCTTCCTTGATTGCCATCAGCTCTAAGCCCCTCCTTCTCCATCCCACTTTCCTTACCTATCCTGCTATCTCCCCTCAGTAACTTCCCGTAACTACTTTCCTCTCCCTTCCCCTCCAACACAGGTACATTGGTGACGGTGTCTTGCGGCTCTTAGTGTCTTCTCTAACGTTTGATTATATATATCATACACACTGCCAGACGTGAGTCTCATATTCACGTTAATTCTTACGACAGGACCTTATATTTTACCTTTCTTCAAAGGCCTTTCGTAACATTCTCCTCTTTTTCTTTATCTGCTTCAGGTCCCATTTTGAACAGAGAATATCACTTAGTACCCTGGAAACACGGCGCCCGCCTTATTTTCATGTGAAATAAAAAAAAAAATTTTGTTATTTAATACTCAGCAGACCGAATCCAGCCACGTTCTTTAAGTTAGAGAAGACATGTATTTTATTACGCAAAACAGTGTTTGAAGTTTCTTCATGTTCTTTTTAGTTCTAGAAGTTTTTACGTCTTACGACTGGTTACGTTATTTTAACAACAGACTTTTTTAACCAATAGTAAAATGTTTTCTTATTAATTGCACCTGTTACTTCAAGACTCAGTGGATGTTCAGCAAGAACATCTTTTATACAAATAATCTTACGAAATAAGGAAATATGCTCTCAGACTTTTAAAATACCCCGTCACTTCGTCGCCACACGGAAGCACTTCCAACTCCCAATGAAGCTCATCCCCGAAATAGCGACTCTCGTCCTCCGAGGCTCCATCAAGATCCTGAGACACCACCTCTACAGCTACATCTCTGAAATGCCGCACTAATTATACTGTTCCTTCTAATTTAGAGTTTTCTTCAATTAATAGATCTGTACAGAAAATTGTATATGTTTTACCTTGTACTTAGTGGCAGCCTGTAAATACAGGAGGTTGTTCCTAAATAAATGGAAATGTATATATACTTGGCTCAATTTAATCTGCTTTCATATTATTCAACGCTTTTAGATTCAGAGGAATCTTGTCAAGAGGAAGTATATACAAAGTTTTAAGACAATTGGTGCTATATTTTTAGGTTTAGGTTATAAGTTAATGTTTACAATCATGTTTTTAATTAAGTCATGCCTAATTTTGTAAGATTTGTGTACACTTTGTGCATTGTTTTTGCAACCTTGTCAGTGTATTTTTTTCTAATTTTATAGCTGATGATGCACTCCAGCATTGAAACCGGTACTAAGAATAATAAAATGTTATAAATTATTTTATAACATTGTATGGTATTAAATAGGTGGACCTTTCTTGTTCCCATTAGATAGTCTGTTATTTCGGAAAGAACTGAAAATGTACTTTGATTATTGTCACGTAGAGAATGGGCACAGGGCGAACACTTAATATATTTAGAAGAGTGATTAACAACGTACCCAGCCAAGGTCTGGAGAAATTGCTGAATGGTATGGACAGAGTCTTGGGTAAGGAGTACAAGATTTAAAAACAGTCCAAAACAAAAGTAATGGAGTGCAGTCGTACCTACTCAGGTGATATCGGTAATATCTGATTAGGAAATGAAGCCTTAAAGGAAGTAGATGAATAATGTGACTTGGGTGGTAAAATAATAACTAACGATGGCAGAAGTAAGGACAAATTAACATGCAGACTAGCTCGAGCAAGGAAGAGCTTTCTTACGAAAAGAAATTTACTCACTTCGAACACTGATATAGGTATTAGAAAGATGATGATTGTTGTTTAAAGGGGCCCAACAGCTAGGTCATCGACCCCTAATGGTATGAGTTGCAACGAAATGCAAATTAAAATTAAAACTTCAAAATGTATCGACTAGAATCTAAAATGAATGGTCTTTTCGGCATCACAAAGCACACTAGAATAATAACCCAAATTTTGATCAACATTAGACTGATCTTTTAATTCTCCATTCGCTGATGCACTCCCGTCTTCAATCTTCTTTCTTCTTTTCCTAGTGGTGTCTACATTCTTTTTCCTAATAATAATAATAATAATAATAATAATAATAATAATAATAATAATGCTATTTGCTTTACGTCCCATTAACTACTTTTTAAGGTTTTCGGAGACGCCGAGGTGCCAGAATTCAGTCCCGCAGGAGTTCTTTTACACGCCAGTAAATCTACCGACACGAGGCTGATGTATTTGAGCACCTTCAAATACCACCGGACTGAGCCAGGATCGAACCTGCCAAGTTAGGGTCAGGAGGCCAGCACCTCAACCGTCTGTGCCACTCAGCCCGGCGATTCTTTTTCCTGTTGGGAGTTTCACGGGACTTAATCTCACTTGAAAGGTATTTCAGCAAATTAGGGAAAATGTGAGACACTGCTCCTGGACGTAATTTCCATCTCACACGAGACATAACCACTTTTTCACCATTCACTATAAAATTATCTGATTTTACTATCAAATCATCAGAGAAATGAACTTGACAAATTCTACTATTATGCGTTAACACAGTATCCTTTCGTGGAATAGCTCTGGCCCATTTTTCAAATTTATTTATATCCTTCAGTGGTGAAATGAATCAATACCATTAACTACTCTACCATAGCCTGACTTACTGCCAGGCACAAAACAGTACAGCATGTTGAATTATTAATTTAATCAAGCAACATAACACACATGCTTTAAGTGCACAACACACAATGAACTGATTTTAGGAACTGAAAGCAAAGAAAATTCGACTTATTGACCTGAAATATCTCGCACAATAACGTCTCCCGCACTTTCCTACACATGATTTGCTAGAACAACTGGCGCACGTGTTGGACACCGTCGCTCGCAGTGTTTGCAGTGATGGGTCCACAAACTACCATGCTATAACGGCTGAGTCATCACACTTGTTATTCTATTTATCATGCCGTGGGTGTATTCTTCACCTGCGTCCCCCACCCAAACGGGGTACCAGGCATTAATGTATCCACAAAGACGCACACGAAATGCTGTCAGTTGGTACACTTATTTATTCACATCTATTTACAAATTAAACATACACACAATCTTAATCACTGCTGTCACTAACCAAACACACACATCAACAAAGCCGCCATTTTAAGAACTGCCCATCACTTCAACATGGAGACTGCAAACACTGCGTGTCACAACACACGAGGTCACAAGTATAACCTGCTACACCATAATTCTACTAAACAATAACTCGTCGTTACCATCAAGACCACCTCCTTATATACGTGCCTGGCCAGGCTTCTAGAAAGATACATTAGCAAAATACCTTCTCATAAATTCTCGAGTGCCTAACATCATGGTTATAATGTACAGAATCTTCTACCGTGATCTAGTGCCATTCTGGAACTTAAAGTGTGTATCACAATTCTGTAGCGGATTACACATCATATACAGGTAATAAACAAGTACCACTCAAAACCAAGATGACACTGTATAAAACATACTACACCCCTATCCTCACATACAGCCTGCAAACTGCTACATTAAAAAGAAAGGACAACTCAAAACTACAAGCAGCAGAAATGAAGTTCCCATGCACAATGATCCAGGAGACCAGGAAGGATAAAATCAGGAATGAAAAAGTCAGAAGACATAGGACAAGAAGAATCCTTACTCCAGAAGATCCAAAAGGCAAGACTGAAGTGGTTTGGTCATGTGAAGGGAATGAGTGGCAACAGGTCTGCAAGAAAGGAGTATGAAAGAGTAAGGGGAAAGAGACCAGTGGGCAGACCTAGACTTAGACACAGACTTAGTGAAGAAGGATGTAGAGGAGAGAGAGGACAGGATTGGGAGCGGACTGTGAACGAAGAATGGTTCATAGACCGAACAAAATGGAAGGGGCTCGTATACCACACCTGGGGAACTGGAGTTGGTCTACGACGACGACGACGACGACGATGATGATGATGATACAGGTAATCATAAATTATATAATATTAATTTACAGGTATTTACATTAACTGAACTCATATAAATATTTATGTACAGCACATGTTTTATGATATGACCCCACAAACAACGCGATCGTATCGTAGTAATAATAATAATAATAATAATAATAATAATAATAAAAAATTCGAGCTTGATACTTGCATTATTTACCCATGGGTGAGAGAATACTGTTTTCAAGTTATATTTGTTTATCACACTTGCGTCAGCATTTAAATACACCGCACTGAAGGGTTAGGCACACAACAAACCTGGGAGTAGTATTGTAGTGTAGTCGTATATTAATTACCTTATTGTTGTGTACTATCCCAGACAATATATCCCTCCGTTCATTTATTTTTTTGCAAATAAGTTATTTTATTTTTTTAATTTAAAATTTTCCCCCCGTAAAGAATGGCTAAGGAGCGCGAGTGTACTTATTGTGGGTGTGGTGAGGCATTGAGGGGTATGAGGGAGGAGTTGGAAAGTTTGAGGGAGATAATTAGGATTCTCACAGAAGACGGGAAGGAAGATAGGACTCCCTCAAACAATGTACAGGTTACAGTAGGTGTACAAGAGGGAGGGGAAGGAAAGGGACGAGTTGTAGAAGACAGGTGGTCTAATGTTCTAAGGGGAAGGAGATTGCAGGCCAAGGGCTCTATTCAGGATCAGAATTCAGGACAGGTGTCTGTGCGAAATCGGTACGAGTCACTCCAGGTAGAACAACAGAGGGAAGATGAGGGACAGGGAACTGTTGCTGAGATGCGTGGAAGTAGGAGGAAGGGAAAAGGTAGGAAAGGGAAATGTAGAGTAGAGGATAGGAAAAGACAGGTGGAACGGGGTCATGGGAAGGAGAAAAGGGAGGAGGAAGTAGCTTCTGCAGCTATCAGGAAAGATAGGGCTGACCAGGAGGGGAGGGGATCAAATGAGGTGGGTAGGGTTGAGGCTCTGGTCATGGGGGATTCCATTGTTAGACACGTGGGGAAAGTGTGTGGAGGAAAGGGAACCAGGGTAGAATGTTATCCAGGAATTAGGTTGAGGCAGATGTTGAGGAAAGTAGAAGAGAGGGAGGAGGGGAAGGAGAAGGTGGTAGTGTTTCACGTTGGTACCAACAACGTAAGGCAAGCTGATATAAGTACCAACATAGTTGGAGATGTGTGGGATCTGGTAAATGCAGCATGGGTGAAGTTTAAGAAAGCGGAGATTGTTATTAGTGGAATACTGTGTAGGAGGGATACTGACTGGAGGGTGATTGGGGATTTAAATGAGACTATGGAGTGGGTATGTGGGAAACTGGGAGCGAAATTTCTAGATCCTAATGGGTGGGTAGGAGAAAGGGATCTGCGCTCGGATGGCCTTCATTTAAACCGCAGTGGTACGTATAAGTTAGGAAATTTGTTTGGAAGGGTAATAGGGAGGTACATTCAGGGAAACGGGATGGCCTAGGGAGCGGTGATAAGGGAACAGGGAACTGGAAATCAAGTAGGGATGACATAAAATTGTTAGTGTTGAACTGTAGAAGTATTGTAAAGAAAGGAATAGAATTAAGTAATTTAATAGATATATATTTACCAGATATTGTAATAGGAGTTGAATCATGGCTGAGAAATGATATAATGGATGCAGAAATTTTCTCACGGCACTGGAGTGTGTATCGTAGAGATAGGATAGGAAAGGTGGGAGGGGGAGTTTTCATTCTGGTGAAAGAAGAATTTGTAAGCTACGAAAAATTTAAGATGAGACACATGAAATTCTAGGTGTAAGGCTCATTTCTAAAGATAATAGGCAACTTGATATATTTGGAGTGTACAGATCGGGAAAGGGTAGCACTGATGCGGATTCGGAATTATTTGATAGGATAGTCAGCTATGTGGGAAACGACATGGAAAGAAATGTGATTGTAGCGGGAGATCTGAATTTGCCAGATGTCAATTGGGAAGGAAATGCGAACGACAGGAAGCATGACCAACAAATGGCAAATAAGTTAATATGGGAAGGACAGCTGATTCAGAAAGTGATGGAACCAACCAGAGGGAAAAATATTTTGGATGTGGTGCTGATAAAACCAGATGAGCTCTATAGGGAAACTGAAGTAATAGATGGTATTAGTGATCATGAAGCTGTTTTTGTGGTAGTTAAAAATAAATGTGATAGAAAGGAAGGTCTTAAAAGTAGGACTGTTAGGCAGTACCATATGGCTGATAAAGCAGGTATGAGGCAGTTTCTAAAAAGTAACTATGATCGGTGGAAAACGGTAAATAAAAATGTAAACAGACTCTGGGATGGGTTTAAAGAAATTGTTGAGGAATGCGAAAACAGGTTTGTACCTTTAAGGGTGGTAAGGAATGGTAAAGACCCACCTTATTATAATAGAGAAATAAAGAGACTAAGGAGGTGCAGACTGGAAAGAAATAGAGTTAGAAATGGCTGTGGAAGTAAGGAGAAATTGAAGGAACTTACTAGAAAATTGAATCTAGCAAAGAAGGCAGCTAAGGATAACATGATGGCAAGCATAATTGGCAGTCATACAAATTTTAGTGAAAAATGGAAGGGTATGTACAGGTATTTTAAGGCAGAAACAGGTTCCAAGAAGGACATTCCAGGAATAATTAATGAACAAGGGGAGTGTGTATGTGAGGATCTTCAAAAGGCAGAAGTATTCAGTCAGCAGTATGTAAAGATTGTTGGTTACAAGGATAATGTCGAGATAGAGGAAGAGACTAAGGCCAAAGAAGTAATAACATTTACGTATGATAACAATGACATTTACAATAAGATACAAAAGTTGAAAACTAGAAAAGCGGCTGGAATTGATCAGATTTCTGGGGATATACTAAAGACAATGGGTTGGGATATAGTACCATATCTGAAGTACTTATTTGATTATTGTTTGGCCGAAGGAGCTATACCAGATGAATGGAGAGTTGCTATAGTAGCCCCTGTGTATAAAGGAAAGGGTGATAGACATAAAGCTGAAAATTACAGGCCAGTAAGTTTGACATGCATTGTATGTAAGCTTTGGGAAGGCAATCTTTCTGATTATATTAGACATGTTTGTGAAATTAATAACTGGTTCGATAGAAGGCAATTCTGTTTTAGGAAAGGTTATTCCACTGAAGCTCAACTTGTAGGATTCCAGCAAGATATAGCAGATATCTTGGATTCTGGAGGTCAAATGGACTGTATCGTGATTGACATGTCTAAAGCATTTGATAGGGTGGATCATGGGAGACTACTGGCAAAAATGAGTGCAATTGGACTAGACAAAAGAGTGACTGAATGGGTTGCTATATTTCTAGAAAATAGATCTCAGAGAGTTAGAGTAGGTGAAGCTTTGTCTGATCCTGTAATAGTTGAGAGGGGAGTTCCTCAGGGCAGTGTTATCGGACCTTTATGTTTTCTTATATATATAAATGATATGAGTAAAGGAGTGGAATCGGAGGTAAGGCTTTTTGCGGATGATGTTATTCTGTATAGAGTGATAAATAAGTTACAAGATTGTGAGCAACTGCAACGTGACCTCGAAAATATTGTGAGATGGACAGCAGGCAATGGTATGTTGATAAACGGGACTAAAAGTCAGGTTGTGAGTTTTACAAATAGGAAAAGTCCTCTCAGTTTTAATTACTGCGTTGATGGGGTGAAAGTTCCTTTTGGGGATCATTGTAAGTATCTAGGTGTTAATATAAGGAAAGATCTTCACTGGGGTAATCACATAAATGGGATTGTAAATAAAGGGTACCGATCTCTGCACATGGTTATGAGGGTGTTTAGGGGTTGTAGTAAGGATGTAAAGGAGAGTGCATATAAGTCTCTGGTAAGACCCCAACTAGAGTATGGTTCCAGTGTATGGGACCCTCACCAGGATTACCTGATTCAAGAACTGGAAAAATCCAAAGAAAAGCAGCTCGATTTGTTCTGGGTGATTTCCGACAAAAGAGTAGCGTTACAAAAATGTTGCAATGTTTAGGTTGGGAAGAATTGAGAGAAAGAAGAAGAGCTGCTCGACTAAGTGGTATGTTCCGAGCTGTCAGCGGAGAGATGGCGTGGAATGACATTAGTAGACAAATAGGTTTGAATGGCGTCTATAAAAGTAGGAAAGATCACAATATGAAGATAAAGTTGGAATTCAAGAGGACAAACTGGGGCAAATATTCATTTATAGGAAGGGGAGTTAGGGATTGGAATAACTTACCAAGGGAGATGTTCAATAAATTTCCAATTTCTTTGAAATCATTTCGGAAAAGGCTAGGAAAGCAACAGATAGGGAATCTGCCACCTGGGCGACTGCCCTAAATGCAGGTCAGTATTGACTGATAGCAGAGAGGTCAGATCTAGCCAGCAGTGTAGAAGTGGCTAGTAAGAGCTTGGTTCTATGCCTAAAGGAGTGTGTTTAACAGTAACTATCTCAGGATAAGATTAGGGGAAGGGTCTGAAAATTTATCATACAGTAATATCCAAGTACGAAAAGAAGCATGAGAAAAACCAGGAGAAATTCACACTCAGAATAACTCCTGAGGAACACCTGAGATTTGGCTCCTTGTTTCTTTATACGGCCATGGAGATAACAAGAGATCTCAACCAGACACACCAAGTAAGTTGGCAGTGTGGTATCGACTATGTAACTGTGACCTTGCATTCAGGAGATGATGGCTTCAAATGCCACCATTGCAGCCCTAAATGTGGTTATCCATGGTTTTCCCATTTTCACACCAAGTAAATGCTAAAGTTGAACCTTAATTAGACTGCAGCCATATCTTTCCCAGTTCTAGCCCTTTCCTATATCACTGTTGCTGAAATACATCTGAGTTAGAGGGACGTTAGAACACTGGTAAAAAAAGAAAAAATCAACCAACCAGATTAAAAGCTGCTCCATGGAACAATTCATGAGATAATTAAAGATAATTATGATAATATAAAACAGTGAATCAACTCAATACTTTACCTGATGCATAGCCAGACCCAGGCAGCAGAGTGAATGCTCTGCATTTTCTGACAAATCAACTTGGAAAGTAGGCCAGGATGAAGAAAATTCTTCATCAGTGATTAGGCTCTTGATATCAACAGAGAAGGCTCTGCGTTCCATTATATCTGTAGCTGAGTACAACTTTATACTCTTTCTAATAAAGGTTTCCATAGCTTTAACTTTAGCTACAGTGGCAGAACCAGGTTGGTAACCTACAAACAGAAATATGGGTAGCATGCACTGTCTAAAATATATAACAAGTAATTCATTACAATAGACACACATCAAAAAAGTTATGCATCAACACCCCAAACAAAAGTTATAAGGTGTTTTTTTTTTTTTTTTTACAACGTTGAAGTGCTACTTCAAAAGTAATGCATATACCAGTTTACTGATCACCAAATCCTAACAAGTCACTTGGACTGTAAACTAAAACACAAATCACTCTTTTTCCTACAAGCTGCTTTACGTCGCACCGACACAGATAGGTCTTACGGCAACAATTGGACAGGAAGGGGCTAGGAGTGGGAAGGAATCGGCCGTGGCCTCAATTAAGATACAGCCCCAGCATTTTCCTGATGTGAAAATGGGAAACCATGGAAAACCAACTTCAGAGTTGCCAAAAGTAGGGTTCAAACACAGAATCTCCCAAATACTGGTAACTGGCCGCACTTAAGCGACTGCAGCCTTCCAGCTCGGTAAATGACATTTCATGAGGTAAGCAAAGTCATTCAATACAGAGTAACATGTTCCCTTGCATGAATGCAAGTCTGCACCCTACGTAGCATGCTGCCCACGAGTTCATTTAACCATTGCTGGTCTAATTTATCCCATTCTTCTGTGGCAATCCTGCGTAACTCCCATAGATTTCGTGGTGGAGCAGGAAGTGTTCATACAACACTTTTCAATATTTCCCAAGCATGCACCATAGGATTCATATCGAAGGAACAAAAAGGTCAATCCACTTGGGCAATACCTATCGTAATTACAAACACGCATACACGTAATGCTATATACCAATATAAATGGTCCGTTATTGGACATAATTTTCCAGCTAACTCATTCCTGGTTGCCAGCGTTTCGCCCCCGTGTGCTAGGTTGGTCTCATCAGTTGGTACCTAGCACACTTACCAAGACGCATGGCTAGTGCATACCGTGGAGGCTACTGCGTAGGCTACTTGAAGCCACAAGCAGTGCCAATGCACTTGAGAGACTTTGTCTCACTACCAAAAATTGATGCCTGCTTGGCCATCAGATGGTGATTCACCATAGCCATGCGTCTTGGTAGGTGTGCTAGGTACCAACTGATGAGCCCAACCTAGCACACGGGGGCGAAACGCTGGCAACCAGGAATGAGTTAGCTGGAAAATTTATAATGTCCAATAACGGACCATTTATATTGGTATTATAAATTTACTCATTCAGGACAAATATTTCAGATTCCCTATGGGAATCAACATACACGTAATGCTGTCAAATGTGTACACTGTTTTATTTACAAATTATATACACATTATACACACACATTAATGAACCACCATTTTGAACAAAATACTTTCCCATTTTCACATCAGGAAAGTACTGGGGCCACGGCCGATTCCTTCCCACTCCTAGCCTGTCAATTGTGTATACTGTTTTATTTACGAATTACATACACATTATACACACACAATAATGAACCACCATTTTGAACAAAATACTTGACTGAACAGAAGAAGAAGAAGAAGAAGAAGAAGAAGAAGAAGAAGAAGAAGAAGAAGAAGAAGAAGAAGAAGAAGAAGAAGAAGAAGAAGACTGCCACATTAGCATGTCAACCAACTAGCAACACAACAAAATGACAACACGAGGTCACACACTTAGCAAACGACTTCCAACCACCCTTTTTATATACCTTGCCTGGCCAGGCTTCTAGAAAAGTATGACACAAGATATTTTCATGTATCTTCTCAAGTCTCCAATAACCTATGTGTAAATGCAGTGGCGTATGCTGGGATTAAGACATGGGCTACCACTAGACTTAGGTTCCCCCTTTTTGATGGTTGGTTTAGTGAACGTCAAGCCTTCAGCGTTTTGAGCTGCACCCAACGGAGAAGCCTCTTGTGTTTCAAATTATTTACAGGCTACTGCCCTGGCCTCTGCTACTGCCAATGCTCAACCCCTGATCAGTGCAGATGGTAGCCTAAGGTTTAGCAAATGAAAGTCCGACTTTGTGGCTAAATGGATAGAACGTTTGCCTTCGGTCCGATGGCCCTGGTTCAGTTTCCAGAATCAACCCCTCATACTGTTAATTCCCCTGGCTTGGGGACTGGGTGTTTATGATGTCTTCACCATTCATTTTATCCACATTAGGTCAACACCGAGTCTATATAGATGCCATTCCCCATTATTATTATTATTCATACACTTCTCCACAGGAAATATGGGTAGTAATGGGGCACGGGATGCACCAAGTGCCTTACATAATTAAAGTATTTACACATTATAATACAAACGTTGATGTACAGGTATATACAAAACTATAGATCACGGGATCTTCATTCTTGCGAGAGGAACGATCGCACAATGTTGCATGTTGACAGGAGGACAGAATGTTGCATAATTTTGTAGATGTTTGGTGGAAGACCCAGTTCTCGCAGACTCTTGTGAAGTGTGTGTGGAATGACGCCGTTGACTGACAGAATCACAGGAACTATTCGTATCAGTTTCATCTTCCAGATCCTCTTTATCTCTTCTGCAAGTTCTTTGTACTTGGAGATTTTTTCACTGTACTTCCTGTCAATGTTGGTGTCATTGGAGATAGCAATGTCAATAATCAAAGTCGTCCCAGTTTTCTTGTTTACCAGTATGATGTCTGGCCTGTTATGGTTGACTGTTTTGTCTGTCACTACAGCAGTGTCCCAATAAAGCTTAATCGACTTGTTCTCCAGGAATGGTGTTGGATGGTATTTGTAATAAGGAATACGCTCCTGAATTAACTGGTTTTCCTGAGCAAGTGCCTGGTGTATGATTCCCGAGACATGATTGTGTCGTCTCGTGTATTCTACGGGGGCAAGTACTGGGCAGCCCACAGTAATACGGTCGATGGTTTAGAGATGAACGGAGCATCGTCTGCATTTGTCGGAGAGTACGCTGGTGTCTTTGATGATGTACTTTTTGTAATTGTTTGTAGCTATTACTTGGTCTTGTATAGCAACTGCAAATCCCTCTGTCTCCCCAAATAAGCGCCCACTTTGTAACCACATACATGACGCATTCTTGTCTATGCTCTGTTGGTTTAGATTGCTGTAGTATTTTCCGTGGAGGGTCTTCTCTCGCCATGTCCTTTCTTTCTCCTGCAGGGATACTTGGTGATTTGTATGTGGGTCAGGGGCATTGTATGGATACAGAACAGTGGACTTGTCAGCAAGTACTACAGCTTTATGGAGAAGGCTGTTTTCTTGCTTTTTATGGAAGTATCTCCGTAGGTTCTTTATCTGATTCAGGAGCATGACTTGAAGATCCAGTACTCCTCGGCCTCCCGATTTTCGTGGGAGAGTGACCCTTTCCATGCATGAATTGGGATGATGTAATCTATAAGTGGTGAGCAAAGTTCTCGTTTTTCTTTGTATGGTGTCTATTTCTGTAGCAGACCATTTCAGAATTCCAAATGAATAAACAAGGGTTGGAATGGCGTACGTGTTTATTGCTTTAATTTTGTTCTTGGCATTTAGGTAGCTGCGCAAAATCTGATGCAACCTCGATGTATATTTATCAGTGAGTTCCTGTTTGATTTTCTTGTGCTCCAGAGTTGTATTCTGAGCAAATCCAAGGTACTTGTATGTCTTTGTTTGTGTCATTCCCTCAATTAAAGATCCGGTATGGAGCTCATATGGTTGGGAGTTTGTGAACCGACCACATTCAATTGTTAGCAGCTTACATTTCTTTACTCCCAATGTCATTCCCACATCAGATGAGTAAGAGTCTATTATATTCAGCAGGGCGTTCATTTGTGTTTCGTTGTGGGCATATACTTTCAGATCATCCATAAAAAACAAATGAGATATTCTGTATTTCCCATTGTTATATTTAATATCAAATCCAAAACCAGTAGCTTTTAGAAGATTGGATAGGGGATTCATTGCAAGGCAAAACCACAGAGGACTTAATGAATCTCCTTGAAATACACCACGTTCAACTTTAATTGTGTCGGACATGATACATTTATTTTCTGTCTTAGTGCAGAGCATTGTCTTCCAATTGTTCATAGTAACTTCAAGAAAATGAATTATGGCAGGACTGATCTTGTACAAATGAGGTACTTCTTTTAACCATTAGTGGGGGACTGAGTCAAATGCTTTCTGATAATCTATATACGCTGTGTACAGGTTCCTTTGTGAGTGTATTGCCTGTTGTGTTACAACGGAGTCTATGATTATCTGTTCTTTGCACCCTAGTGATGACTTTTTGCATCCTTTCTGCACCTCAGTCAGAATGTTATAGTTGCTGATATGTTCATACATTTCTTCTGTGAGTATGGATGTAAAAAGTTTGTAGATCGTTTGTAGACAAGTTATTGGTCTGTAAGGTGATGGATCTTTAGCATTTCCACCTTCCTTAGGTAGGAGGTATGTAATTCCTAATGTAAGAAATTCAGGACACTCCTCAGGATGATGCATGAGATAAGTGAATTGTTGGAAATGTTTATACCAAAAATTTTGTATTTTGTCTGTACCTGGTGCTTTCCAACTTTGAGTTCTTCTGACAGCATAACTCACATGGCTTTCTTCTATGGTATGAAAACTCATTTCTGCATACCCATTGTTGTTTTTCTCTTCCTTAATCCATGTTTTGTTTGTATTGCGGACTGTGTTGGTACACCAAATACGTTTCCAAAAGTCTTCCGTGTCCTGCATACTTGGAGGTTCTTCTGCCTTAGTTTGCCAATTTAGCTTGAGTGTTCTGTTATTATTATTATTATTATTATTATTATTATTATTATTATTATTATTATTATTATTTTACAGTGATCGTACTCATCGTTCACTGGTTAATTAGCTTCCTCGGGAGATCAGTGGTGGTGTCTGACCTATGATCACGGGTTTAATTCCAACCTACAAAAGAAAACACTAAACCTGAATGATGGCATTTCATTTTAGCAGATCTACCAATAAAAATAAAACGATATTGCTCCTCTAATAGCATCCTTGCAGTTTCTTTCTACAAGGATGTAGAAGTAGACAGGAGTGAGGAATACCCACACTATCTTATCTATATGATTATGTCAGAAGTATGAGGTGAGAAAGTAAATACGATGAGTAACGCATGGTTGATAGTTAGCAGTGACGATCTGACAGACCAAAGCCCAGCACACTTATCCTCCGCCGGTTCCCGCTCCTATCCTATATACAGCAACAAACCGCGTGTGGCGAGTCTAGAGGAGAGGGACGAGACTCTGGGCTGCGATATCAGTCTCTAATGCCGTGCTTTCAGAAATATGTGCAACGTTTTTTCTCACTGCTTTCAAGTTTTGTAAATGGAACAATGTTTCAGATGCCTGCATTATAATGTACTTTAGACTTCCATCATTCTCAACTGAGATTTGGGCTTCACTGATAGCCTTGGTAGCCCTCAGTATACGCCACTGTATAAATGGATAGAATATTCTATAAAACTCTAGTGCCATGTGTATGTCATTTACAATTCTATATTGAGGCTTCCAGTAATTTTCTTTAATTATGTTGTACATATAAAGTTGTTTAATTCTCAAGAACCTTTCCTTCTGGTACATCCCTGTTAACATATCCTCACTTAAGCTAAATATTCCTGTGTTTTCATACCAAAAGAATGCTTTGACAATACGATTTTGTAACATTTGTACCATGTTTATGTCTGTAACAGAAGCTGATCCCCATACACTTACCCCATATGATATAAGTGACTCAACAAGTGAATGATAAACCATTTTTAAGCTATCATGAGGTATTATATACTTAACCATTTGCATTTTTAACAAGCTTAGCCTCAGTCTTTCACACAACTTATTAATATGTTGCTTCCATGAAAAATATCTATCTATTATTATACCTAAATATTTCATGTTATCAACTTCCTCTATTACATAGTCACAATTGCATGATTTTTGTTCACCATCATGAATGCACTGAACTGAATGGCCTGTTATTTTAATGTTTTCTCTTTGCATTTTTGGCGTAGTAATGTAGAAGACTTTTGTTTTTGAAGTGTTAATTATTAGACCCTTATCATGGCACCATTCTTGAAAGTAGTTGTACTCCATTTGTAAATGCTTCTCTGCCACTTTTGGGTTTTTATGTACTGATACAATTAGTTTATCATCTGCATACATGAAATATTTACAGTTTTTAAAACATGAGCTTATATCATTGACAAAAATAATATACAAAATGGGTCCTAGGATACTTCCTTGTGGAACACCTCTTTTAATAGAAGTTATTTCTCCATATATATTATCAATTTTTACCCTATACGTTCGGTCAGTCAGATAACTTTCAAAAACTTTTAGTGGTGTTCCTCTTACCCCAATTTTGCTTAAGGCTGCAATAATTTTTTCATGGGAAATTGAATCAAATGCCTTTGAGAAATCAATAAACATAGCTAAAATGTGCATACCTTGATTTAGCTTCCCATTGATCAAATTGGAGAATTCCTCAAGAAGATTACTTGTACCCTTGTGTTTTTGATAAGCAAATTGATGTTCGTCTATTATTTTAAATTTTTCTAAATATGAGATTAGGTGATCAGCAATGTATCTTTCAACTACTTTACCTATAGTTTGAAGAATAGATATCTGTCTATAGTTTTCATACTGTAAATGTGAACCTTGCTTGTAAATAGGTCTCACTATGGCAGTCTTCAGATCCTTTGGGAAAATACCTGTCTCTCTTATTTTACTGATTAGCTTCTGTATTACTCGTGTTATTGTGTCTATATTATCTTTCAGATGTTTAACTGTTAATTTATCCATGCCTGGTGATTTATTTATGTCCATTCCTTCAATTATGTTTGCTATATCTGCTGTACTTGCTAGTGGTGGGTAAAATGATGAAAGTCTCTCTGTATTAGGTAATGGTCTTTGTTGTACCCTACATTCATGAACTACCTTGTCTAGCTGTTCTGAAAATGTTTTTGAAAAGTTATCAACTATATTTTCTAGTGAGTCTTGCCTTCCTAAATTACCGTTTCTTCTATTGTCCATTTCTTTTTAGTCTTTAGCACATCATTTATTACTTCCCAAGTTTTCTTCATGTCCCCTCTACAACTTTCAAACAGCAATCTGTAATACTTTCTTTTTGCTTTATGAATATCAGCTATTATATCATTCCTCATTCTTTTATATAACCTCCTTAAATTTTCCTTATTTTCTGGATTTAAATTTGATGCATTTTTCCATCTTTTGAAAAGTCTGTCCCTTTCTTTGATTTTTTCTATTATAGCACCCGTCAGCCATGGTTGAGTGTCTTTCCTTCTCTTCTGGTTTTTTGTATCCTTCGTTTCATTAGTTGCCTTGTTTACTGCATTGCAAATCTTCAAGTATATATCATCTGAACTCATATTCTCATTAATTTATTTTCAAATAATTTCTATTTCTGTTCTTAACATGGATTTACTCACCCTTTCCTGCATGTTATCTATAACTTTTTCACTTGGAACATATTTATTACACCTAGTATCATGTGATATCTGTACAGTTATTATATAATGATCAGAAACTTTAGTCTGAATTACAGAAGAATCTCTTACATTTTTCCCATTCCTAATCAATGCATGGTCGATGCAGGATTGTGTTAGTTTTCCATTTAGATATTCTTCCCTTGTGAACTTGTTAATGCAATGAACTAACTGATGATCTGCTAGCACATTATTGTACAAGGATGTGACTCTGCTGTCTTTCAGAATATCTATGTTCATGTCCCCAATAATTATTAAGTTTCTGGCATTCATACTGTGTAAATGAAGATCTAACTCCTCCACAAAATCCTTCGGATTATAGTCAGGTGATAAATTTTCAAACTGATTTGTTATACATTTCTTTTCTTTAAATATGAACCCTTCCTTGACAAAAATTACTACCGGGCGAGTTGGCCGTGCGCGTAGAGGCGCGCGGCTGTGAGCTTGCATCCGGGAGATAGTAGGTTCGAATCCCACTATCGGCAGCCCTGAAGATGGTTTTCCGTGGTTTCCCATTTTCACACCAGGCAAATGCTGGGGCTGTACCTTAATTAAGGCCACGGCCGCTTCCTTCCAACTCCTAGGCCTTTCCCATCCCATCGTCGCCATAAGACCTATCTGTGTCGGTGCGACGTAAAAGCCCCTAGCAACAACAACAACAAAAATTACTATTCCTCCACTCCTAGAAACATTTCTTATTGAATAATGCATACTATATCCTTCTAACTCATACTGCTCAATTTCCATTTCATTATTTACATTTATTTCACTAAATATTAGCACATCTACCAGTGGCCTGCTGTGTCTTAATATTATAACCATCTGATCCCAATATTTTCTAATTGATCTTATATTCATATGAAGTAGAGACATTTCACTTTCTTGTTTCTTTGTCATCTGTAGCCATTCATCACAATTATTGTATACCTTTGAGTCTAGTAATAAACTACAACTATCAATGTAACTAACATCCATAACTAAATTTAAGATACACTAGAGTAAAATTAAATATTGATACTTTCAGCCAGTTACTGGATTTTTTCAATGTCTTTTTTTGAAAGAATTCTTACTGGAGTAGTTTTCTCTTCCTTTCTAGTGAACAGCTTTCCCTGCTTCACCCATACATACTTCCATCCTTTGATGTCCGCCTGTCTCCATGCCTCCCAGCAAAGATTAGCCATGTAAGGGGACAGTTGCTCCGTGACAAGTACCTTCCCTCCTTCAGTTGGTCCAATAACTTTGGAGTTAAGGATGGTCTTGTTTTTCCTTCTTGCGAGCATTAAGTCTCTCTTCTTCCTTGGAAGCTGAATTATGATTGGTTTGGGTACTCCTTCTTTCCTGGTTGGAACTCTGTGTGCTGCATCTATTTCAGTTTTACACAAAGGAACATCCAGCTCTGCTGCAATTCTGCATGCTATTTCTTCAACATCTTCCTCATCTTTCTCTGGAATACCATGTAGCAAAAGGTTTCTATTTCTGGAATATTGTTCAAGTTCTTGTATTCTTATTTCCTGTTCATGAATTATATCATCCTTTTCTTTGCATGCATCTGTTAAACACTCCACTTTCTTTTCCAACTCCTTTATCTGTTTAATCATGCTCTGCATTCCTGTCCTAATGTCCTCATACTGTTCACAAATGAACTTCTGACTTTTAACACTTTCCCTCAGTTCTTCCTTCATTTCATTCACTGCATCTTTGAAGTCCACAACTATTGTTAATTTTTTGTTGATGTCCGTCAAGTCATCGCTTTTTTTAGCGTTACTGCTAGTGTCCACTTTCTTTCCTGCATTCAGCAAATCGCCATTTTGTTTTCTTGTCCTTGCTCATCGCACGGTACGAATTTTCTTTCAGGGTGGAGCAATCATAGTGCCATGCATTTCCGCACCCCTTGCACTCCACATAGCCCCCGTCATTAGGCAGTTCGCACTCGCACGCTTTGCAGTATTCCATGACGTATGCAGCAGTTGGCAATACTACCGTGTTTTGTTTCTCGTTCCTTACACCGCCACTAGAAGCTCTGATGTCGTACGTTAACTAAATGGCGACTTAAATTTTAACGAACTCAACAATCAAGCAAACACAGTTTTTACTCTTGTACAGGTTTCGAGTGAAATGTTAATTATGTCAATTCAAAGAACTTCACTTAGTATTAAGTAATGTAACTGAACTGTACCTCAATAATGTCACTTTCCACTTGAAAAATGAAACTCTCACAGCACTGTATACAAACACGTCCTTTCACCATCAAAATAATAATAATAATAATAATAATAATAATAATAATAATAATAATAATAATAATAATAATGATGTTACTTCCTTTACATCCCAATGATTACTTATTTTTTGTTACAGTTTTCGGGGACGCCGAGGTGGAGGAATTTAGTCCCACAGGAGTTCTTTTACATGCCCATAAATCTACAGACATTAGACTGACGTATTTGAGCACCTTCAAATACCACTGGACTGAACCAGGATCGAACCTGCCAACTTGGGGTCAGAAGGCCACCGCTCCACCATCTGAGTCACTCAGCCCGGCACCGTCTAGAATACAGAGAGGCATTGTGGAGTCTGTTTCGTACAGTTCAGTTGGACACGTGACTCCCAGTGGCCCTCATAATGTCACTGTTAGTCATGCCACCCTTATGACGTCCTGCGATGATCACAGATCAGGAAACTCTGCTAATGTATAGCCCCTCTCCCTTCTCAATGAAACCCTAGCCATTTTTTATTATTGTAATATTTCTCAGTACAGACAAGGATGATAGAGTGTGGCAGATAGTACTGTGATTACTGCAAATTTTATTTCATTCTACCATTGTAGATCTTTTCTGATTGGATGAAACAATAATCACACTTATGCAGGCCATAAATCCAGATACTGGAGACCGCAGTTGTTGCCCTAGGGCGACCAGTATGGGACAAGTCATGAACACTACCTGTGTTTTGAAAATTACTCCACATCTGTACCACATTACTCTGGCTCAGCGCTATTCACCTCGCTATGTCACTTGTTGATGGTCCTAGCTGACATAAAACAACAATCTGTGTGTGATCAAACATTGATATCTGTCATCTTGCCATCGCAAAATATCCATAAGTTACACTGATTACAAAAGCCCTGCACGTTTGTCTGAGCAAAGGTACACATGTATCTGCCTCAGACATTCAACGAAATGGATATGCTTGCAATATATGGGGCTACACATAAGTTTGTTTATATGTTTAAACAGTTCAAAGGACGAGGTGTTTCGCATCAGGTCAATGTAGGTCAAGGAGGAATGTGTTTATGGCATATACAGATGTGCATAACTTCCTTTTTTTTTAAATGTGTGAACTTGAACAGCTTCCAATATGTTGAATAAACTATGTTATTTATCATGGTTCTGATCTGTATTGAATTGTAAGTACAATATAATTATTAAATTAATGCAGTAATGGTCCACCTTTCAATACTATAATATGTAATATTCTAAATTACATTAATTAGGGACTAGTTTCGGCCGGGGATGGCCATCTTCAGCCTTGATGTATAACACCTAATAACTAAACAAATGTACATGCACACAATTGACATAAAACAAATGAAAACAAATATTTACAAAGTGACATTAAAACTGGGATGGAATTATGAATAAATTTGAAAATGAACTAGGTTCGAACATCTTGAGTATGTTCATCATTGAGAATAATTTCAAGTATTAATTTATATACACAGAAGTGTTAGTTCTAATACTGCTGATCATTAATATTTCAATAATAAATGGGAACTGGTAAATGTTGATCCTGTAGTTTGTCATCAAATCTATTTGTGTGGTGTTAGCTATATGTAATCCATTGGACACCGCTGTAAATAACCACTAGCTGACGGGAAACAGTTAGATGTTGTTTCATCCTCAATCAAAGTAATAAATGAGATGCTCTCATGGTGCTTGTTAAATCTTGCTGAAATGTTGTTGGACATTGTCAGGACAGCATATGAAGATGTGGTTAACACAGATACATTGTGTCTGGTATAAATTTTTTTTGCAATTAATTGCGGTGCCCATGAAGTTAACTGATAAATTAGATAAAATTAAATTAATGAATTGAATGAGAGAATGTGTTAGATGGCATAGGTTATATGAGACTTACCTCTCAATACAGCATGAGGTGTGTGGTCTATTGTTGAGTGTGCTTCAGACTAACTGTTGTGAGATTCAAATGAAAAGGAAGGAGAGGGGAGGGGAAGGTCATGAAGGAGAGGGGGTTGGGGAAGGGGGTTGGGGGAGGGGGATTAAGGTGGGGCTGAAGGATTTGTGAAAAAGGATGGCTGTTGAGGAAAGGTGCTGTGAATATTATGAAAAACTGAATTTGACTTGTTAGTTTGACATTGCTGAAAATGAGAATTAGAAGGTCAAAAAGGATATTTGGTTTTTCTGAAATTTCATTAAGATTATGATTTGGGTTGAAATATTGATCTAAATGTATGAAGGAGGGGTCCTTTATTGATGATTTTGAGAATTTCCATATCTTGTTTTATGTCTGTGAATTTGTGCTTACAGTCATGCATATGCTGTCCTACAGCTGAAAATTTATTGTATTTCAGGGCATTGACGTGTTCCGAGTACCTTATCTTAAAATTTCTCCCGGTCTGTCCGACGTAAGAAGAATTACAACTGTTGCAAGTGATCCTGTATACTCCTGATTTTGAATAACTATTGAACTTGTTTATGGATGTGGCATTATGTAAGATTTGTGCATTCCTATTGTTTGTTTTGAAAGCTACTTTTACATCGTGCTTTTAAAAAATGTTGGTGACTTGGTAGATTTGTTCGTTGAAGGTAAAGATAGAAAGAGAGGAGTTGTTTTTCTTATCTTTTTTCCAGGTGGTAGAAGGGCGGTATTTATTGATTATTTTTTCTATAAAGAAACTGCTGTATCCATTGGATTTAGCTATATCACGAATAGTGTTCAACTCATTTTTGAGGTCTCTTTTAGACATTGGAACATTGAAGGCTCGGTATACCATGCTGTTGTATGCTGCTCGTTTGTGAATTTGGGGGTGTGAAGAATCTTGACGGATTGTGGTGACTGTTTGTGTGGGTTTTCTGAAAATCTTATATCTTAAGTAACTTGAGTGTCTGGTAATAGTTAGGTCTAGAAAATTTATTTTCTGTTCAATTTCGGATTCAAATGTGAATTTTATATGTGGGTCAATGTAATTTAGATTAATGAGAGTGGTAGCTGCGTTTGTAATGCTCTCATTCTTCTCACGTCGGACAGACCGGGAGAAATTTTAAGATAAGGTACTCAGAACACGTCAATGCCCTGAAACACAATAAATTTTCAGCTGTAGGACAGCATATGCATGACTATAAGCACAAATTCACAGACATAAAACAAGATATGGAAATTCTCAAAATCATCAATAAAGGACCCCTCCTTCATACATTTAGATCAATATTTCAACCCAAATAATAATCTTAAATGAAATTTCAGAAAAGCCAAATATCCTTTTTGACCTTCTAATTCATATTTTCAGGGCTGCCGATGGTCGGGAGATAGTAGGTTCGAACCCCACTATCGGCAGCCCTGAAAATGGTTTTCCGTGGTTTCCCATTTTCACACCAGGCAAATGCTGGGGCTGTACCTTAATTAAGGCCACGGCCGCTTCCTTCCCACTCCTAACCATTTCCTCTCCCATCGTCAGCATAAGACCTATCTGTGTTGGTGCGACGTAAAGCAACTAGCAAAAAAAAAAAAAAAAAAAATCCCCATTTTCGGCAATGTCAAACCAACAAGTCATAATTCAGTTTTTCATAATATTCACAGCACCTTTCCTCAACAGCCATCCTTTTTCCCAAATCCTTCAGCCCCAACTTAATCCCCTCTCCCCCCACCCACTTCCCCTTCCCTCTCCTTCCTTTTCATTTGAATCTCACAACAGTTAGTCTGAAGCACACTCAACAATTGACCACACACCTCATGCTGTATTGAGAGGTAAGTCTCATATAACCTATGCCATCTAACACATTCTCTCATTCAATTCATTAATTTAATTTTATCTAATTTATCAGGTTAACTTCATGGGCACCGCAATTAATTGCAAAAAATTTTTATACCAGACACAATGTATCTGTGTTAACCACATCTTCATGTGCTGTCCTGACAATGTCCAACAACATTTCAGCAAGATTTAACAAGCACCATGAGAGCATCTCATTTATTACTTTGTTTGAGGATGAAACAACATCTGTTTCCCGTCAGCTAGTGGTTATTTACAGCGGTGTCCAATGGATTACATATAGCTAACACCACACAAATAGATTTGATGACAAACTACAGGATCAACATTTACCAGTTCCCATTTACTATTGAAATATTAATGATCAGCAGTATTAGAACTAACAGTTCTGTGTATATAAATTAATACTTGAAATTATTCTCACTGATGAACATACTCAAGATGTTCGAACCTAGTTCATTTTCAAATTTATTCATAATTCCATCCCAGTTTTTAATGTCACTTTGTAAATATTTGTTTTCATTTGTTTTATGTCAATTGTGTGCATATACATTTGTTTAGTTATTAGGTGTTTTACATTAAGGCTGAAGATGGCCAGCCCCGGCCAAAACTAGTCCCTAATTAATGTAATTTAGAATATTACATATTATAGTATTGAAAGGTGGACCATTACTACATTAATTTAATAATTATGTTATTTATATCAAACTTTTGTGAAATACAAACTGAAAATTAAGTTATCATTCTTAAATTTTTTATGAAGGGTAAGAAACCAAAGATGTGAGTTTTGTACATGTTTCTCTCTTTAAAAAAATAAAGATATTAACCTCCCATCAGAACGTTTGGCCATGTTGGCTTTGTACAGTAAATATACTGGCATTTAAACTACTGTGCAGCAGATCTTGTCGATAAAATGGCATGCACAAAAAGGGTGCCTGTAATTTTATAGCAGTGTGTTAGTATTGGTTTGTCTTTCATTCAGATTGGTGTTATCAAGACAAATTTTATTGCAACTTCATTACTCTGAAAACCATAAAAGTTGTTAGTAGGATGAAAACCCAAACATCACAGTTACAGAAATCGGTGATGATTAGGGCTCTCTATTAGTAAGCTAAATGGTTATGCCAACCAGATCTGTACTAAGGTAAAGTGGTGCATCTGTTCTCAGCTTTACAAAATAAGCAAGATCACGAGGGCTGTTGGACCTCCACCACATTATGGAAAGAAACAGGACGAGATGTGTAAGAGAAAGACATTCCTTCCATCGACCTTCAGATAATGTACATTTAAACTGTGTGACCCAGTGTGGCCATATTTATGATGTCTCGTGATGATCACAGATCACAAAACTCTGCTAATGTATAGCCCCTCTCCCTTCTTGTTAAAACCCTAGTAATTTTTATTATTTTATTAGTTCTCGGTATAGACAAGGATGATAGAGTGTGGCAGATATTACTGTGATTACTGCAAATTTTATTTCATAATCAAGGAAAGATGGGGCACGTTTTACCATTGTAGATCTTTTCTGATTCGATGAAACAATAATCACACTTATATTCCTTCCATTTGATCGTCTCGATGGAAACCATTCTCATAATCTGCAGGCCCTCAGACTGAGCAGCGGTTGCTTGGTAGGCCATGGCTCTTCAGGGCTCTTGCGCTGTGGGATTTGGTTTGGCTCTTTTGATGGAAACTACTACACAGAATAAGGAGTATGGTACATGGCTGCACTGGAAATAGAATCACGAACGTCCTGAGCCAAGCTAGAGGGATATTTTCCTTGGGTTGTGAGGGCAGTCTTATGTTGTGAACTTTTAAAACTTCGCCAATTCTGTCCGTAATTGTCAAGTTGTATGGAAGGAATGTCTTCTTGTTGCACGTCTCATCCTGTTTCTTCTCAAAATGTGGTGGAGATTCAACAGCCCGCATTAACTTAGCTTGTAAAGCCGAGAAGATATACATCACTCCACCTAACTACAGCTCTGGTAGATGCAACTTACCCAGCTTACTTGTTTCTGTAAAAGGCGATATAGTGCTTTTAGATCCCAGTAATAAATATTAAGTTTTCAAAATAGCGAAAGCACCTTTAAATACTATAGGACTGAACTGGGATTAAACCTGCTAACTTGGACTCACAAGGTCAGCACTGTACCATCTGAATCAATCAGTACATTTAGGCTAGTGACGCGAGTTTTGGGTAAAATACATTGGCAGAAAATGAAATCCCAACACAAGAAGTCATTAGTTTAGAGGAATGCAACTTAGGCTAAGCAATAATTGTATAGGTAACTTATTAAATTGAATAAAGTTTCCAGGTCACAGGTTCAAATACTCATGACAAGGCATGTGACATGGGGGTACATTAATAAACACTGCAGTCGCCATGATTTTGAATGAAAACATGCATACAATGTGCCGTAGAGGTGCCGTATGTCATTTTGTGGGATGGAGTTCCCCACCTGTTGCACTTGGTCATTCAAATCAGCAACAGTTAATGCTGTTATTAGATGATTCTGGACTTGTCATACCATAATGTCCCATCTGTGCTCAATGGGCGAAAGATCTAGTAATCTCAGAGGTCAAGGCAACTGGTCAACACTCTGTAGAGCATACTGGGTAACAGCAGTGGTATCAGGATGAGCGTTATACTGTTGAAAAACACCCCCATGAATACTGTGAATGAATCGCAGCACAACTAGTTCAATCACCAGTCTCACGTACAAATCCACTGTCAAGGTTCCGGGGATAATGACAAGAGTTCTTCTGCTGTCATAAGAAATCACTCCCCAAACCACAACTCCTGGTGTAGGTCCAGTGTGTCGACGCCACAGGCAACTTGGTACCAAGCACTCGCCTGACCTCTTCTTTACCAACTTACAGTCATAACTGGCACCAAGACAAAAACAGCTCTCGTCTGAAAACACAACAGATCTCCACTCCACCCTCCAATGAGCTCTAGCTTGACACCACTGAAGTCACATATGGCAATGATTTGGAGTTAGTGGCGTAAGTGCTACAGGATGTCTGCCTTAGAGCTGTCCTTCAAGTAATCGATTTGTTACAGTTTGCTGTATCACTCTGGTACCAAATGTAGATGTAAGGATGCTGCAGATGCAGTATAATCCAGTAAAGCCATGCAGCAAATATGGGGCAGTCTTCACTCACCATAGTGGCTCATGTGTAGCCAGAACCCAGTTTTCTTGAGATAGTGTTTTCCTGTGACATCCTGCCAAGTCTTTCTCCAATAATGCAGAAAGAACATCCACCTTCTTATTATTACATGGCCTCGTTCAAACTCAGTAAGCCGCTTATACTGCCTTCTTCGTCTCCTTAAAGGCATGTTTGACCGACTTCTACCTTACAACGTCAACACTGGATGATGACAAATGCTCAGGACAAAATTCTTGGTGGAGATTTTCTGCCTGCAATGCTGTTCATTATGAGTTTCATTCCTGAATTGAAAGAAAACAATTGGATACCAGAACAAATATACAACACCAATGAATCTATCTTTTCTGTAAAATGATGCCTTCAAACATCTTGGCCTCACAGTTAGAGACTTCCACCAATAATAATAATAATAATAATAATAATAATAATAATAATAATAATAATAATAATAATAATAAAACAACAACAATAATAATGGCGTATGGCCTCCGGAGAGGCCAGCTGCAGGTCTTTTTCTAGCAGACGGCCTATTAGGCGACCTGCATGTCTGAAGATGAGGGCCCTACCTAGGATGATTTCTAATGTTGAATACGCCACACACACCCAGCCCCCGAGCCATTGGAATTAACCAATGAAGGTTAAAATCCCCAACTCGGCCGGGAATCGAACTCTGAACCGAAGGCTAGTATGCTGACCATTAAGCCAACGAGGCAGATGACCACCGGTCATAAGACCAGTAAAGAAAGGCGGCTAATAACGACTTGTTAAAATGCATCAGGTTCGCGCGAACACAAGTTGACAGTTATAGGCCGAGCAAAAACAAAATTTGATGCTGTCTGTATTTAAAAAAACAAAAAACTCTTAAGATAAAGGTCTTCCTTTCAATGCTGCTGTTCTGTTAGATAGCGCATCCTCACACCCATCAGAATTAATCCTGATTTTTCAGACAGTGGCCTTGTATTTGTACAATACCTTCCACCCAATGTAACTTCCTGGATTCAGTGAATGGATCAAGGAGTAATAATGCCTGTCAAATGAAGGTACAGAAAAACGAAGCTTTGATTTATCCTTGAAGAGGACTGTATTGGATCCATGTCAGAGAGACTGAATCATGGAAGGTGAAAGATCATTTTCCGTTATACACATGCATAGGAAAATGAACATGACGAGAATTGTTCTGACGAACTGCACACCAATATGTGGCTGGAAGATGACCAGTTTCTAGTACACATGTAAAAATAAAATATGATGTTTATTGTAAATATATGCTATCAGCCTATCAACTATCCTTTGGCAAAACTTTTCACCACAAACAGTTGCCTGTATTCATGGAGCATCATTTTTAGCACAGCACTGCTTGCATTTCCTGGCCTTGTATTTAGTGTAAGGAACGGTATTTAATGTCAGGGTAGAAGGCACTACAATTTAGGCTACAAATAATTTTATTCAGGCTTGGTAAAATAGAAGTTTACTGGAAGGTCTTAAAAAACAATTTACTAACATCTCTGTCAATACTGACTGGTACAATCAATAAATGTCACAAACTGAAAGATGGAGAAAACAACATTTTCAATATTATGCACAGTACAATTTGATCCTACAATGAATATTAACAGAAATATTTTTGATCTTTGTATGTTTTATCCTTGTTTCTTACCATTATTGTCAAGCTTACTGAAGAATACTTTGCAACAAAGAGAGGAAGAATAATAATGTTTAATCCTCCATTCCTCTTATGTTTTCATAATAGAAGGTAGTATAATAACAATAATAATAATAATAATAATAATAATAATAATAATAATAATAATAATAATAATAATAATAATAATAATTGTTTTACATGCACTAACAACTTTTACAGTTCTGGGAGACACTGAGGTGCTGGAATTTTGTCCTGCAGGAGTTTTTTTATGTCCTAGAAAATCTACCAACATGAAGCTGACGTAATTGAGCACCTTCAAATACCACCGGACTGAGCCAGAATCGATCGTGCCAAGTTGGGATCAGAAGGCCAGCACCTTAATCGTCTGAGCCACTCAGCCCAGCAGAAGGTAGTGTCTGCCCCAAAGTGGCCCGTGAGCGGACATCTGCGCAACACACAATCAAGGGAAGATACCTCGCCTAGTGAAATAGCCACAGTCTGAACACTAATGGGGAAGAGGTAGGGAGTTAACTAACTTTCCTTTTCTTAGCTTGACATTTATCGCGATCATACATATTTTGGTAACTGTCAGTACTTGACACACAGCTATATCATAATATCAAAGCTATTCCATCCAGGCTATGGAGACACATATACGAATGGGAATTTTGTGCACTAAACAGAAAACAGCAAAGCAGTCTTCACTGCTGTCTGCGACCAAGTCATTCTAGCACTGGAACTTGGCAATGATAAACCACAAGTGCAGCATTCTTATTGAAATGTGAAAACCTGTGGTGCATTTTATTTGATCGAACATTTCTGGCTTCTAACTGCAACCTTCAAATTAGTTAATTATTACTTTTCTCCATTTATCTGAACCATCTACAGGGCCCACCTGTTGAAGACAAGTACGGTAGGAGGTACTGATACACATGAGGTTGATTTTAGGCATTAGAGTTATTATTATTAACAAATACAACACAACTGGGAAATATCCTGGTGGCAATTGTCACTTATAATAGTGTGATAATAAAGTTCAACAACAACAACAACAACAGCAGCAGCAACAACAACAAGCAAATCTATAATACAAATATAAATGGTCTGTTATTGGACATTATACATTTTTCAGCTAACTCATTCCTGGTTGCCAGCATTTCGCCCCAGTGTGCTAGGTTGGGTTCATCAGCTGGTACTTAGCACACCTACCAAGACGCATGGCTAGTGCATACTGTGGAGGCCACTGCGTAGGCTACTTGAAGCCACCAGCAGTGTCAATGCACTATGAGACACTTTGTCTCACTACCAAAAATTGATGCCTGCTTGGCCATCAGACGATATAGCACATGGGGGCAAAATGCTGGCAACCAGGAATGAGTTGGCTGGAAAATTTATATTGTCCAATAACGGACACTTTATACTGGTATTATAATTTTACTCATTCGAGACAAATATTTCAGATTCCCTATGGGAATCAATATCTATATCATCTGATGGCCAAGCAGGCATCAATTTTTGGTAGTGAGACAAAGTCTCTCATGTTGCATTGACATATCCAGTGGCTTCAAGTAGCCTACGCAGTGGCCTCCACGGTATGCACTAGCTATCCGTCTTGGTAGGTGTGCTAGGTACCAACTGATGAGCCCAACCTAGCACCCGGGGGCAAAACGGTGGCAACCAGGAATGAGTTAGCTGCAAAATTTATAATGTCCAATAACGGACCAATGTGTATGTTCAGTCTTCAGCCCCAAGGCTGGTTGGATCCTCAACAGCTCTGCCATCAGCTGTCATAGATGGCCTAGGCATCACTGAAGAGGTGTACTAGGGAAATGTGGAGTGAGGTAGTTTCCCGTTGCTTTCCTCACCAAGCCAGAAGTTGCTATTTTTATATTGGTATTATAAATTTCTCATTCGCGACAAATATTTCAGATTCCCTACAGGAATCAACATCTATATCATCTGATAGCGAAGCAGGCATCAATTTTTGGTAGTGAGACAAAGTCTATCATAGTGCATTGACACTGCCGGTGGCTTCAAGTAGCCTACGCAGTGGCCTCCACAGTATGCACTAGCCATGCATCTTGCTAGGTGTTCTAGGTACCAACTGATGAGCCCAATCTAGCACACGGGGGCAAAACGCTGGCAACCAGGAATGAGTTAGCTGGAAAATTTGTAATGTCCAATAACGGACCATTTACACTGACTGACAGAGCAAATGCAACACCAAGAAGGAGTGGTTCGAAAGGGATGAAAGTTGGGGAAAAAACAGAGACGGCACGGACGAATAATTGATGTTTATTTCAAACCGATATGCAGGTTACACAATGCGCACGGCATCGACTCAGTAGGATGTAGGACCACCGCGAGCGGCGATGCACGCAGAAACACGTCGAGGTACAGAGTCAATAAGAGTGCGGATGGTGTCCTGAGGGATGGTTCTCCATTCTCTGTCAACCATTTGCCACAGTTGGTCGTCCGTACGAGGCTGGGGCAGAGTTTGCAAACTGCGTCCAATGAGATCCCACACGTGTTCGATCGGTGAGAGATCCGGAGAGTACGCTGGCCACGGAAGCATCTGTACACCTCGTAGAGCCTGTTGGGAGATGCGAGCAGTGTGTGGGCGGGCATTATCCTGCTGAAACAGAGCATTGGGCAGCCCCTGAAGGTACGGGAGTGCCACCGGCCGCAGCACATGCTGCACGTAGCGGTGGGCATTTAACGTGCCTTGAATACGCACTAGAGGTGACGTGGAATCATACGCAATAGCGCCCCAAACCATGATGCCGCATTGTCTAGCGGTAGGGCGCTCCACAGTTATTGCCGGATTTGACCTTTCTCCACGCCGACGCCACACTCGTCTGCGGTGACTATCACTGACAGAACAGAAGCGTGACTCATCGGAGAACACGACGTTCCACCATTCCCTCATCCAAGTCGCTCTAGCCCGGCACCATGCCAGGCGTGCACGTCTATGCTGTGGAGTCAATGGTAGTCTTCTGAGCGGACGCCGGGAGTGCAGGCCTCCTTCAACCAATCGACGGGAAATTGTTCTGGTCGATATTGGAACAGCCAGGGTGTCTTGCACATGCTGGGCTGCCACCGCTTGGCGGCGGATGCACCGATCCTCGCGTGCTGACGTCACTCGGGCTGCGCCTGGACCCCTCGCACGTGCCACATGTCCCTGCGCCAACCATCTTCGCCACAGGCGCTGCACCGTGGACACATCCCTATGGGTATCGGCTGCGATTTGACGAAGCGACCAACCTGCCCTTCTCAGCCCGATCACCATACCCCTCGTAAAGTCGTCTGTCTGCTGGAAATGCCTCCGTTGATGGCGGCCTGGCATTCTTAGCTATACACGTGTCCTGTGGCACACGACAACACGTTCTATAATGACTGTCGGCTGAGAAATCACGGTACGAAGTGGGCCATTCGCCAGCGCCGTGTCCCATTTACCGTTCGCTACGTGCGCAGCACAGCGGCGCATTTCACATCATGAGCATACCTCAGTGACGTCAGTCTACCCTGCAATTGGCATAAAGTTCTGACCACTCCTTCTTGGTGTTGCATTTGCTCTGTCAGTCAGTGTATATTGGTATAATAAATTTCTCATTCAGGACAAATATTTCAGATTCCCTAGGGGAGTCAACATCTATATCATCTTATGGCCAAGCAGGCATCAATTTTTGTTAGTGAGGCAAAGTCTCTCATAGTGCATTTACGCTGCCGGTGGCTTCAAGTAGCCTACGCAGTGGCCTCCATGGTATGCACTAGCCATACGTCTTGGTAGGTGTGCTAGGTACCAACTGATGAGCCCAACCTAGCACACGGGGGTGAAACGCTGGCAACCAGGAATGAGTTAGCTGGAAAATTTATAATGTCCTATAACAGACCATTTATATTGGTATTATAAATTTACTCACACGGTGACACAGGTGCAGAATATATTGGAAAGTGTTTATAGAAGTTTTTATTTGTAAACCTTGTTAAGTAGTCCTACTGTATGATCTGAAGTGTGGTGATAGAATGTTTTATTTGTATGCCATGTAATTACCTAACCTGTACAGTGTAAATATTTTGGTAACATATTGCATGTGTAACTAGTAGGTTTCATTTCTATATTTACTGGAACTATCCAGAAAATTGTCACATGAATTTTAGAACAGGGTGTGTTAGCCTTTGTTAGTTATGTATTCTAGAAGGTATGTTCTGACTATCCTGGAATTGGAAGATTCGCAATCGTATGTATTCGAGAAAGTACTTAAACATCGCGACTGAAGTAAGTGTAATGATTGGTCGATCCGGGCAAGCTCCTGTGTTCTGATTGACTACTCCAAGGCCAGGGTCCCCTTTAAAAGGGACTAGGCAGCATTTCGTGAGAGGTCTGAAGTCTGAGGTCTTATGTCTCTGTGCCGTCTTGGTCTTGACCTGCCGAGCCTCCCGAAGTTCTTGACGTCGTGAACATCTCCTCGGTACCAGCATGGCCTGCCTTGGGGTAAGCGCTGTTTCTTTCTGTCCGGTTTTAAGTTCCATTTAGTTTTCGTTTGGTGTATCACAGGAGTTTGCCCTAATCGCCACTATTGGTTCAGATGTGAAAAGCAAGTTTTGATTTCACTCTAAAATATTTTGTGCTTCCTCTTACCTTCAATACTGTATCTGTCGAATTTGAGTTGTACTGAGATGCACTTGTTTAACTCTTTGAACTTAAGGCAAAGCTCTTATCTAAGAACACTTATACTGTAGTTTGTCAAAGAACATACATAATGTGTAGTGTGTATCTAGATTTGGTGTACAGCTGAATTTGTTCCGGAACTTAATTTGTACTGACGACATTGTAAATAATATTTTGAATATCAAAGATCACTGTTAATTTTTCCGAACCGCAACCTGGAGATATCCATGCCCCTGGTAGGTTCCCAGTTACGTCCCACGTTCCTTGTTTGTTATCGTCAAGTTGCCCTCACCGATATTTACTTCTGCTGTCTTCACCACAGTTCATTACATGATTACGGTGTGTATAGTGTTTAGGTACCTTGTAATTTGATTTACTTTCCTCCCTTTAACTGTGTTTATGTAGCCGCTGAAGTAACGGTTACACTCAGGACAAATATTTCAGATTCCCTATGGGAATCAACATCTAAATCATTTGATGGCCAAGCAGGCATCAATTTTTGGTAGTGAGACAAAGTCTCTCATAGTGCACTGACACTGCCGGTGGCTTCAAGTAACCTACGCAGTGGCGCCCACGGTATGCACTAACCATGCGTCTTGGTAGGTGTGCTAGGTACCAACTGATGAGCCCAACCTAGCACACGGGGGCGAAACGCTGGCAACCAGGAACGAGTTAGCTGGAAAATTTATAATGTCCAATAACGGACCATATATATTGGTATTATAAATTTACTCATTCGGGAAAAATATTTCAGATTCCCTATAGGAATCAACATCTATATCATCAAGCAAATCCATGGAAAGAAAATATTACAAGAAATATTACTAGTTTAACATTCTAAATCCAGCATCATCATATACAAATTCACTGATACGAGTAATGGAAAACATTCAAAAGAAAACAGCAAAATTTGTTCTGGGGGATTTCTGACAAGAGTAGTGGTATAAAAATGTTGCTAACTTTGGGCTGGGGAGACTTGAGAATAAGGATATGAGCTGCTTGACTAAGTGGTATGTTCTGAACTGAGGGTGGAGAGTTGGTGTGGAATGACATTAGAAGATGAGTAAGCTTGAATAGAGCTTTTAAAAGCAGCCAAAATATGAAGACAAAGCTGGAATTCAAGGACAAATTGGGGGCAAATATTTGTTTATAGGAATAGGAATCAGGGATTGGAATAATTTACCAAGGGAAATGTTTGATAAATTTTCCAACTTCTTTGGAATCATTTAAGAAAAGGCTAGATAAGTACTTGATAGGGAATCTGCCAAGTAAGTGACAACCCAAAATGCAGATCAGTGGTGATTCATGACAAAATGCAGGAAGTGCATTAAGAGTTCAAACTGGTCTTGTTTCATAGTTTGCAGAAAGGCTGCAGACTCCATAAATGCATCCCTACTGAAATTACCTTTCAGAGTGGGATTCTACACTATTCCCATACTGAGATCAAGCACCACATATACTTCATCGCCTCTAACAGACTCCCATCCCAGGTCCTAACATGTGACCTTGGCTTCCAAACATTCGCCAGTAAGCACTATCCAGCATATCTGTAGATCTCCTCTAATATGACATAACCTTCTCAAAGAAAGCTATGAATGCATCTAAAACACTAGTAAAATCCTAATATAATAACTTATTAAGATGCGCTCGAAAGAGCATTACTTAACCTAGTAAAAACATTTACAAATTAGCAATTTTTTATATTCTCAGTTCATAACTTTACAGTATTCCCTACTATATTCGCTAATTGATTTCACCCTTTCCGGACATTACATTATATGATATACACTGCACTGATCACAGACGGGGCAAACGCACTCATTGTTTGGTTTATGAAAGATGGTATTCCTACAAATACAGTTTAACGTTAAGAATTTCATTCTTCGGGTTCCGTATTGAATCAAGATTCAAATTAACAAAGCAAATGATAAGATCCACCTTTTCAATACTATATATTACGTGAAAATTTCTACATTTCTATTAAATCACCATGTTTATGAACTTTTGGTACTGGTTTCGACAAAACTATATGTCATCATCAGCCTAGGATAAATTATACAAAGTGGTGAAAGCCATGTATGGCTGGCCTGGTAACAACATGCCTTTGCTCTTGACCTTCTTTGGTCCAGTTTCTCTCACACATAGCGCTTGCGCTGTACAACTCCTCTTCTATCTCTTCTCTCTTCGCATCTCTCTGTCGTTGAAGCTTCTGGCTTCATCTAGTAGCTGGCAAAGAGTATTTTAATCATATGTCTTCTATGAAGAAGGTTTCCCTCATAAGAAGATAAACTAGCCTAGAAGGGGATGCCTTGTTCACACCCATAAACTCTCTTCATGAAATATGCCTTCACCTTCTCAATTTCCATTAAGTCACTAAATGACAGCTTTTCCCATATTATTTCAATACCATAGGTGACTATTGACTCTACTGCACTGTGAAAGACTTTCATCGCCGTATCAGTTGACAGCTGAGTTGTATTTCTTATTTTATAAGTGGCTCTTGATGGCCGCTAAGGATTTTTCTTGAATATGTATCCTGAAGGAACTTCCTGTCGGTTGCATGGTGATTCCTAAGTACTTGTATTTCTTAACAACTTGAAGCGGTACACCTTCTAACAATATATTGTCTTTTGCTGCTTGTTTCCCTCCTTTTCTGAATACCATTTGGACAGTTTTCTCTTTATTTAAATTAAGATGATTCACCTCAGACCATTTCTTTTTTTTTTCTCTTTCTTTTGCTAGGGGTTTTACGTCGAACTGACACAGATAGGTCTTATGGCGACGATGGGATAGGAAAGGCCTAGGAGTTGGAAGGAAGCGGCCGTGGCCTGAATTAAGGTACAGCCCCAGCATTTGCCTGGCGTGAAAATGGGGAAACCACGGAAAACCATCTTCAGGGCTGCCGATAGCGGGATTCGAACCTACTATCTCCCGGATGCAAGCTCACAGCCGCGCGCCCAGACCATTTCACTAGTTCAGCTATTGCTGTTTGCACTTCTTCTTTGTTTGATGATCCAATCATTATGTCATCTGCATACATGATCAAAGTAGCCTTCGAATTATCGTTTATAATTTATTTGACATCTGCCATTAGTATATTAAACAGAGTAGGACTGATAGGATCACCCTGCATGACACCATTGGTTTGCCTTATTTTCCTTGATCTTATATCGTTGTTACTAATTTCAATGTAATTGTATCTCATGATTATCAAGGTGAGTGGGTGGCTTTCCCCTATAACACCTCTCAATTTTTCCATTAGCATTCTTCTGTTCACTAGGTCAAGAGGCTTTTCTGTAATCTACGAATACTGCATAGTACTTTCCCTTGGGATGTCGCAATGCTTCTTCTAAATCGTGCATTAGAAGTGTCACGGCCTGTATTGAGCTCCTCTGTTTCCTAAAACCAAACTGGGAGTCTGGTAGATACGGATCAATTAGTATATTAAGATTTTCGTTGATGATACATGTGAATACCTTAAAAAGGACATCCTCCAGCACAATTCCTCTGTAGGAATCTGGGTTGTCGAATGATTCTTTTCCTTTGTAAATAATTTTCATGTTTGCTGTCCTCCATTTTTCTGGTATTTCCCCTGTTTGAAAACATTTGTTTAATAGGGACATCCATAGGTCTATCAGGATATCTGCAGATTCTTTCAGGTGTTCCGGAAAAATTCCATCCGGTCCTGCCGCTTTTTTAATCTTGGTTCGTTGTATTACCCTCATTATTTTCTCTTTAGTAATTACTGTGTCAATTGAAGGGGTTAAAGGTATAGTGGTGTAAGTCACTTTATCATCGTTTTTAGGAAATGAGCACAATATTGAGGACAATATATTAAAATTATAAAATCCTTTTAATCACAACCACCTACTCAATACATTATATTACTCATTGAATTATAAAATAATCATGAGGTGTCTTAAATAAAGGAACATGTTTCGTTCGACATAGCGAACATCATCAGCCTTAATTTACAAGGATTAGGTCAGGGTCCTGAGCTGAATGATAAAAATTGTTAAAAGAGTGACAATACCATAATAAAAAGTAAAATGATAACAT
Organism: Anabrus simplex; assembly: GCF_040414725.1. Lineage (NCBI taxonomy): Eukaryota > Metazoa > Arthropoda > Insecta > Orthoptera > Tettigoniidae > Anabrus > Anabrus simplex. The sequence goes on along the minus strand of NC_090266.1, from coordinate 132,251,183 downwards.
TAAACATGAAATTATAACAATATGTACAGATTAACAGCAAGTATGCAGAGGAATACTTTGAATGATGGTAGTCTATAAAGTTAAAACAAACATGAGGTTGTAAAAGTAAAAAGATATAGATATAGTAGATCTTAAATTATATGTCAATGCGTGAAGCGTGGATTAATTGTTGACTGTGGAGTTCTTAATTGAGCAAAACAAAAGTTAAAATAGAGTTTATTGATTAGTGCGAGTCAAGTTGAGTCAGTTAAAAGGCGCAAAGCGACGAAGCTAAGGTTGAAATGACGTAAACTTCAGTAGTTAGGAATTCTGTAGGAGAGCCAACACAATGCCAAAAGGAAATACAGGTTGAACTAGTCCGTATTTACACGCTAGCAATAGAATTAAACTTATACAACGTAGGACACCAATGTGGACTCGTTAAGTAACGATAACTTGAAAGTAGGGAGAGTTCCAGCAAACCAGAATGGATGGAGCAGATTATGGCACAATTGGAGTTAGAAATCCTTGGGACTAGTGTGAGGTGTTCGCTAACGTTGGCTGCGCGAATCAAACTTGTTAAAAGAGTGACAATACCATAATAAAAAGTAAAAGTTTGATTCGCGCAGCCAACGTTAGCGAACACCTCACACTAGTCCCAAGGATTTCTAACTCCAATTGTGCCATAATCTGCTCCATCCATTCTGGTTTGCTGGAACTCTCCCTACTTTCAAGTTATCGTTACTTAACGAGTCCACATTGGTGTCCTACGTTGTATAAGTTTAATTCTATTGCTAGCGTGTAAATACGGACTAGTTCAACCTGTATTTCCTTTTGGCATTGTGTTGGCTCTCCTACAGAATTCCTAACTACTGAAGTTTACGTCATTTCAACCTTAGCTTCGTCGCTTTGCGCCTTTTAACTGACTCAACTTGACTCGCACTAATCAATAAACTCTATTTTAACTTTTGTTTTGCTCAATTAAGAACTCCATAGTCAACAATTAATCCACGCTTCACGCATTGACATATAATTTAAGATCTACTATATCTATATCTTTTTACTTTTACAACCTCATGTTTGTTTTAACTTTATAGACTACCATCATTCAAAGTATTCCTCTGCATACTTGCTGTTAATCTGTACATATTGTTATAATTTCATGTTTAATGTTATCATTTTACTTTTTATTATGGTATTGTCACTCTTTTAACAATTTTTATCATTCAGCTCAGGGCCCTGACCTAATCCTTGTAAATTAAGGCTGATGATGTTCGCTATGTCGAACGAAACATGTTCCTTTATTTAAGACACCTCATGATTATTTTATAATTCAATGAGTAATATAATGTATTGAGTAGGTGGTTGTGATTAAAAGGATTTTATAATTTTAATAAATGAGCATAATGCGAAAGGTATTGTAGTTAATTCAGTAGACAAGTTTTTGTGATGGTATTGTTTTAGAGGTACTACGTAGGTCCAAACTTAGGGATTAGGCTTAATTTGAAATTTTTTTTGCTCAAAAGTTGTACCTCACGCACTAACCAAAGTCACTTGCACCACTGTGCCTTACCAAAGCCTGTGACATACACCACTGTATGACCTAAAACCAAAGACTTACACCACTATGGACATCAACAAAATGATGTAAAGTTGACTTGCACTTCTCAAACACATTTTTATTGAACATTACACAAAGTATAAGAATAATACAAACAATTTAATTTTTTATCACGAATGGAGTCTTAATGTTTTTAACATGGCAATACGGATTCAGTCTATTTCATCAGGATATGTGGTTTCCACAATTTCCAGAGGTCCAACATCTACAAGCTCCTCACCTTCTTCAATAGTGGTTCGCAGGGAAACGAAGAATTCATGTTTCACTGGTGGAATGTATGGCAGAAGATCAAGCATATCTTTCTTTTTAGCCTCGGTAACAGGCCTTCCCCTTGGGTACAAAACATCTTGAGAAACGTTGGCCAGAGAATGTCGCCTACCGGGCTTTGCTGCCTTCAGATTTAGTTTAGAAAATGGGATATCCTCATTCACAGTTTCTTTGTAGAAGAGAGTGTAAGGTTGATCTTTCAAAATTCGTATCCATTGAATTTTCAACCAATTAACAGCAATGTTGTTCTCATTTTTCTTTCGTCGCGTGATACAACTTTCCAACTTTGCAACAGATTTGAAATCCTCTCGGCTCATTTTCGTCACCATGAATGGATTGTTCCTTCGGCACTTCATTATGATACTGTACCAGTCGTCTGCAGTATAAATGGACTTGTTCTTTGCGTACGATTCAATTGATCCAAATTCAGCGTCGTTGGGTAGAAAAGAGTGGCCACTTACCATAAATTTGTGATCGATAATTTCTGCATTGCTTTGAGGGCCCTGTATGTACTTCATGAGGTACAAGGAAAACTTAATATTACGGTTTTGGCCCGTGCATGCGTCACTGTACAACACTATGTGCCTAGCAGATGACGCTCTTGCTGCAAGATGTTTGACGATACAGGAACCAATCTCTTGAGACCCACGAGAAGCGATCGTTTCATCCCAGCAGAACATGAAGCCTAAACCTGTTCCAAGTTCATGGCAGCCAAGGTTATAACAATACATATTCCGCTTATAGTAAGCCACGGACGTCGTCAAAACAGGAAATGGCAAAGCCTTTTCGAGGTCGAATGTCAGACCATAGAAAGATTCGTCTTCCCGTGCTTTCACTTTGTCCCGATCTCTAGCCTCTCTCACCTTTTCGGCATTTCTGAGGTGTAATTCTTTTTCAGCCTTCAGCTTTGTAGATTCGTCTTCATCTTCACACACTTCAATCTTCTTGTCAAGCACATCGCATCTGGTGCACGTATCTTTAAGAGGCCGGTGGAAATGCAAGTTGAACTCATTGCTAAAGGTTCGACGGTAGATGGCTTCAGAAACAGGAATATCACCTTTTTCCGTGCACTTTTCTTTGTACAGTTCATACATTGTACGTACATTCATGTCAGGAGGAAGGTATTTCCTGTTAGGGTTCTCTGATCTACTGTAGTGCGATTGATACGATGGGAAAGATGCTATGTGGTCACGCACACCATTCATGGCAGCCTCCGGTGTTTTATTTTTGGGGGGATGGCGTCCTCGGCCATCACTTCCTGGTTGTTGACCCTCTCGTACTTTTTGTATTGCCCTTGTCATTCGCCCATCCGAAACTTGGAGTGTTTGTAAGAAAAAACGCTTGCACACAGTAACGCTATTGCCTCTGACTTGGAATCTGAAGCTGTTTGAAACAGACTTTGCATTTCTCGTTGAATTTCGTGGGCGTCTTACATTAGGTTTCTGTTGCACAATCAAACCACATAAAAATACGTTTTGTTCAGAAAAACTGCTTAGCTTCCAAAAGGTGTCGAAAATTTCTCGCCTCGCCACTTCAGGTACGTTCTCCACACACTTTTTTTTACATTTACAATCAAAGTTCTGATACAGCTTACCGGCCACTTCTTTTCCTCTAGAGGACACGTACGGGAGCCCTGAATTTCGTGCTCGCTTTCGCTTTTGAGCTTTACTTTCGTGTTTTTGTCTTTTCCTCGTTCTCGGGTGAGCGTTTTCTCGATTCTCAGAAGTTCCAGCAGTAGGAAATTCGCTGGAATGGTTGCGCTGGCGTCCGCCGTCTACCTCTTCATCTCCTTCTGATTCTGAAACAACAAACATCTTGTTACACTTACTACCGAAATAAAAAACTGCAGGGGAAGCTTCGATTCAGCATTCAAAATTACGTGAAAAACGATACTCAACACGACCATTTTCAATAATCACAGAAAATTCACTAAAAACATCACTCTTCATGTATTTTTCTCCATTTTTCCTTTCTTTTTTTCCGAACCGATTACAAAGGTGTATTATTCAGGGAATAGTAGACCAAAAGGACCTAAGGCATAATCTAATGTAAGTACTTGCTAAAAACGTTGCAACAAAATAGGTTAGTAGGTGAGTAACTGAGAGGTTAGAAGGTGAATAGTACTTACCATCATCTGTTTCTGATGTGTTTTCTCCTTGTTCACGCTCCCATTCATCACTGGACTCCAGCTCATCCAACGGATCACTTAAACTTATTTCAGAATCCATCGTTTCTTTGAGTATTCACGCATGCATTCAACACTCGATGAAAATCGCGGAACAATTACAACCACACTGGTGTAAGTCTGACTCACACCACTTCAGTTATCAGCAAAACAGATGATCCATTACCAGTCTAACTTGTGCTGCCATCTAACGACGAAATGAGTGAAGCTCTGACTTACTCCACTTTTTCTATGAACAGTTTTTTATTTCTACATCGCCTTTCTGTGCCTAAGTCAACTTCTACCGAAAATTGACTTACACCACTTTGACTTTAACCCCTTCAATTAACTCACCTCTTTTGGGCTCAACATTGTATGCCTCATCTGAGTTCATTTGATTTAAAATTCCAATGAAATGTGTCTCCCACGCTTCAATAGAAATTTCACAAGACGTATTTGCAGTTTTCTTATTTAATGCCAGGTAAGGATTTGTTAAGGCCTCTTGTACTTGCTTTTTCGCCTCTTTTTCTAGATACTCCTTTCTCTTCGTTTCCAGTGCAATTTTATATAGTCTTCTCCTCTGCGCATATTGTGCCAAACTTTCCTTTTTATTGGACATTTCGGCTATGTGTAGAGCCTCCAAAACTACCTTTCTTTCTCTGTAGCATTCGTTATCGAACCATAACTGTACATATCTCTCCTTACGTTCCACGCAGGCTGATTGCAGCAGGCTTGTAGCAATGTTTGTGGCTTCATTTAATTTTCCCTCTTCAATGTGCTGTTTTGCCTCTTCAACCTCGTCGTCATTTTCTTTTAATTTCTCTACATCTAATTTTCTGGTGTACCTGTGCTGGATTTCTGTCTTCCTGTTCCTTGCCGGCTCCCTCCTTTTGATTGTTGTCAATGGTACATGCTTCCTTATTGGTGCAGCTGCCGATGTCCATAGTCCTACCTGTTCAATTATGTTTATTTCATATCCTCTGTAGAAAACCAGGTCTATTGCACTAGATCCATTCGATGCTATATAAGTTATGAGCTCTGGTTTGTTTATAAGAGTGAATCCTTCCTCATTCATAATATCCAGTATGATTTCTGTTTTCTGATCTGGTTTATCTATCCTTGCGTTGAAATTTCCTGCAAATATTACGTTTCTTTTGGTTTCTACCTGTATTATTGCCTTCATGGCTGATTCCACTGCATCCCCTATAGAGGTGTCTGGTTTTAAGTACATTCCAATAATAGCCAAGCTTTCCGTTTTCACCATTACTATGTTGTATTCTTTCCTTATTTCTCTGATCTTCCCTACTGTTGCTTTGAGGAGTATTGAGACACCCCGGCCTACCTAATGTTGGAGTGGTAAGTGAGTGTACACTGTAGAGTCCTGGAAGCGCATGTACTCATAAGTCATCTCCATTTACCAGCATTGTTTCTGTTAGTATAGCAATGTCAAACTTCTGAGAGTAGTTATTGGGCAGCATAGCAATTGCATTCTTCATCCCTTCTACATTCCATAGTAGTATTTGCTCCTGCAGTCGATTCGCTACGGAATCCTGGTGTTTGTAACCTGGTGCCCTCTTTGTGTCATCAAATCCTTATGTGGCCCCAACAGTCCAGTAAAAGGAATTTTCTGCTCACCATACGCAGTATGCAACTCAAGCTACACTCTCTAAATGTAACTATAAGCAGAAGTTTCATAGACACATTCTATGTAATCATCTTTTACAAGAGACAAGTCTTCTTGGGTATAACCTACATCATTTTCTGCTCTATTGGAATCACTAGTAAAACTGCTTACACTGATTTCTTCACCTCTGAACAAAGGACTAACAATTTCAGAAAACAATAATAATAATAATAATAATAATAATAATAATAATAATAATAATAATAATAATAATAATAATAATAATAATAATAATGTTATTTGCTTTACGTCCCACTAATTACTTTTTAAGGTCTTCAGAGACGCCGAGGTGCCGGAATTTAGTCCTACAGGAGTTCTTTTACGTGCCAGTAAATCTACCGACACGGAGCTGTCGTATTTGAGCACCTTCAAATACCACCGGACTGAGCCAGGATCGAACCTGCCAAGTTTGGGTTAGAAGGCCAGCGCCTTAACCGTCTGAGCCACTCAGCCCGGCAATTTCAAAAAATAAAAGACCATGTGAACGCCCTGCTATATTTCACAGTACTGGTAATTACTCTGGCAATATTCAGCTTGATCTTTCAAAAGTATCATATAATCAATGCTTAAATTCATAGTACAGAAGGCAGTCAAAATCAAGGTGCCTAAGAGCCCATAGTTTCAGCTTTTCCTTAACAGAGTGCAGCAATTCAATGACGTATAAAATGACAATTAAATACCGTATTTGCTCACATATAACTCGCCACCACGTACATCTTGCACCCCATTTTTAACATCTCAAACTGCAGGAAAAAATTCCCCACTTATAACTTGCATTCATTTCTGACATACACGAAATAAAGTTTGGGTATTCCGTGGACGTGCCTATAGTAAGTATCGGGACTGTACCAACTGCTGCTATGGTACTTTGTACGTGACAATACAAGAAGAAGCTGCATTTCTTTCTACCTGCAGAACGGTATAGGCTAGCTGTTGTAACAAAAAATACCTAAATTGCAAACCCTCACCCCAAGATTGCATTCCTAGCCAGTCATATTCAGCCACCCCTCCCACTCTTCTGTCTTTGTCAACATGCTTATTACTACCCGTCCGGTAGAGCTGATCACGTGAACTGGAAGTGTTTCCCATTCCCTCTCCAGGCAGTCAAGTAATCACGGTATTAGGTATCGTCCATCTATTGTATTGTCGACAAGTACCCGTATTCCGTCTTCACATTTCATTGTTTTTTCTCAGTTAAGATTTCTTGTGTAGGTCAATGGTAGTTATGGTGAAACGTGGGAATTATATGGCCGAGTTTATACTCAAAGTAATAAAATGTGCTGAAGGACATGGTGACAGAGCTGCCAGTCGAGAATTCAGTGTGACTGAGTTTAATGTTCGCTACTGGCATGAACAGAAAGCTACACTAGAAAACACCAACCCAACACGTAAGGCATCCAGAGGGGCAAAAATTGGTAAGTTTCCTGAGCTGGAAGACGAGTTGCCTCATTACGTTACAGAGTTGCAAAATGATGGCTTTAGTATCTCGCATGAGATGCTACATTTAAAAGAGCGCGAACTAGCGATTAAAGGATCAGCTGATCGGATCTGAAAGTGAGCCAGGGTTGGATCTGTAGATTCATGACACGAAATGGATTGTGTCTGCGAAAGCGAACATCTCTATCAGAGAATGCCAAGCGATTTCAGCCTCAATAACAGCAGTAACAGTCTGAGAACTCTGCCAAGAAGACAACTTAGGCCATACAAACCAAAATCAAGGTATGTCCTTTCTTTGCTTTAATCAATTCTTTAATGAACTTGTAGATCAGATATAGACTGCTAGATAATATAAATGTACGTAGAACAGAGTGAACTCAGTACATTTCATTCGAACATAATTTTATTACACTTAGAATTTCACTTCCTTTAGAAATTTCCTCATTTGTGGATCTATTCAATACTGAATATAATACTCTGCCTTATAACAATGATGCATACCTACACATCCCATGTTGTTCCATGTACTCAATTCCCGCATATATCACGCACCGAAAATGGCCACTTATTTTTTGGTCAAAAAAGTGAGAGTTATATGCAAGCAAATATGGTACTTTTTGTGAAATATAGGTGGTCAGAAAGATCAAGGCTTCTAGAATTCACTGGTATACACAATTTCTATGATTGCTCAACACATACCGTAAAAATGCTGTTTTTGCATAGGAGTGAACAGAACGTACATTTATACAGTGTACCACCAGTGTACACAGAACCTGCTTGGGAGGTTAAGTAATATTTTCACTGTCCTTCCAATAATGAATTGACATGTTTCTTTGATTACAATCACAAACTCAAAAAATGAAGATTATATGTGAAAATATTCTTGAATGTCTACAATTTTAGTCATGACTTATACTTTTTTTAATGTCTAACATATAAGCATTTCAATAACACAATGGATAAAAGAGACCCTGGTCCAACTGCCACAATGTACATTTGATTTAAACAATAAATACATAGTAATCAGCTGAGAAAATTATTAATTCAAGCAAACAATTACCTCTGCAGTTGCAAGTAAAAAAATATTTCTTGGACTCTACCATATACATGTCCTACCTTCTTGTGGAAAGTATTGTTTCCAACCATCATATGGAATGGGCACAATTTCAAAGGAATCCAAAGTCTTTTGATAGGTACCATGCTCAGAGAAAGGTGCTTTAGATGAACTAGGAGCTGGTCCCCGTGATGGTCCATGCCCTAAAACACATCAAACAGTTAATAAATACATGTAAGCAGAACTCAAATTATTAAAAAAGAAGAAAATAATATGAAGAATTATTAAGAATTGTCACAGAAAATCTACAATGCCATAGGACCAGATGCTAGAAGAAACAGACAGGAGGTTGGTTCAGTTTTCTTAATATTCTTAATGGTCTCATGCATAACGAAGCATTAAAAAACTCGCAAGTAAGCTCATGTTAGTGAATAAGGTAGGTCAGAATTTCAGAAGTGACCGGACGGGATGAGACCTTACGTTTCTTTCTCTCCCTTTGTCCTAAGTTTTTACCAACTCCATTACAAACAACCAGTAGCTAGTAGTTTTACTTCTTACCATTCAACTATGAAGAATTACAAATATCATAAAAGTAAGAGTGGATGAATAAGATAGAGCAATCAGAAGACCGTGAAACTAGCAGATGCAGGATTGATTCTTTTGCTATGGGCTTTACGTCGCACCGACACAGATAGGTCTTATGGCGACGATGGGATAGGAAAGGCCTAGGAGTTGGAAGGAAGCGGCCGTGGCCTTAATTAAGGTACAGCCCCAGCATTTGCCTGGTGTGAAAATGGGAAACCACGGAAAACCATTTTCAGGGCTGCCGATAGTGGGATTCGAACCTACTATCTCCCGGATGCAAGCTCACAGCCGCGCGCCTCTACACGCACGGCCAACTCGCCCGGTACAGGATTGATTCCTGACCACCCATGTCTTATTTCATGATGTTCAATTCTTGAGAGTAATTTAATTTTTAAACTATCCTGTCACATAAAAATGTGCTTATGCTTGAAAGCAAAATTCTCAAGGGCATAACAGAAAGGTTACAGCAGTGCACCTAGAATTTTTTTTAAATGCATATTTCTCAAAGTATCTCATTTCCAATACCCTGAATGTATTTCTGACTTCCAGCATATTTGTTTAGAATTTATAAAATAAGACAGGGTCAACACAATGAAACTAAATATATTGCAACAAGAAGCTAGTTTTATTCCATTTTTTAATTTCCATGTTGCTATGAAAGTCCTCGAAAACTTGGTCTTAATGGCAGACTGTGCCAAAAGCCTGCAGTCTAATATCTTGCAATGACAATTATATGAAAACAAGCCTTTCCAAGATTAGACTGATGTCAGTAGGGAAGAAACCTAAGAGAATGTCAGATTGGGAATACAAAATTGGAACAAGTGTATTTTTCTCCCAGGATGGTTGTATTGTAAATGAGATGGAATCAAGGTGCAGCAAAGCTAATGCAGTAAGCTTGCAGTGTGATTGATGGTATTCTGTAAGAAAGAAGTCAGCCTGCAGGTGAAAATATCTTTACACCAGTCTGTTTTCTGACCAACTTTGCTTTGTGAGAGTGAAAGCTGTGTGGACTAAGGATATCTTATTCGTAAGTTAGATTAGAAGTAACAAACATGAAAGTAGCGAGAATGAACGGTGGTACAACAGGTGGAAACAATGGCAGGAGGGTATTTGGAATGATGACATAAAGGCTAAGTAAGGAATGAACTTGATGGGTGAAGATGTACATATTAACCAGCTTCGGTGGTGCAGTCATGTGAGGCAAATGGAGGAGGATTGGTTACCCAGGAGAATAAAGGACTTGGCTATGGAAAAGGAAGACCAATACAACTATGGCTATACTCAGTTTCTAACAATTTAAAGATAAGAGGTATGGAACTAAACAAGACCACAGAGCTGGTTGTAAACAGAGGACTGTGGTAGCATTTAGTAAATTCACAGAGGCTTGCAAACTAAAGGCATAAGTCTCTAACTATGTATGTATGTATGTATGTATGTATGTATGTATGTATGTATTTATTTATTGTGACCGTATGCAGGTCTTGGTTGAGTGAATATGGGTCAGTGTGTCACTGGACTAGCTTTGTTGGCATGTTGCGTGTGTCCATGAATCATGTGGTGACTGGTTCTTAACCTAAAGGGGGAGTTTGACTGACTAGGGGAAGTAAAAATATAAAAATAAAAGTATACGAGAGATGAAAATAGTTAGAATATGTTCATCTGCAGCTACACTGGATTTATAGCAAAGGAAATATTTATAATAATGTTTTGGAAAGCGTGATATGCATATTTAAGATGTACAATAATGATATTTGGTTGGACAGTGCTAATGATATCACGTGTGAATTGTAATAATTAGTAACTGAATTTTTAATTTAATTTGAATGATATTTCGGCAGAAATTAAGGTGAATTTAATTAATGAAACCAATAAGAATTCAGTACTTGAATTGACTCTACTTCCTACAACGAGTGCACATCTACGGTACTTAAAACGAGCCATATGTATACGAGCTCTCACATGCTCACATACTGATAATTCACTCACTCCTGTCACTTCGTTCGCTTCGCCAGAACGTCAGAGGGAAAACAGTCATCGACAGGGATATTGGACTCATTTCCTGTGTTCAACTTTTACTTCAGATTGTGCTAGTTGACGACTCAAATTAGTGTAACCAACAGACGTCGAAATATCAGATAACTCATAAATCAATCATCAGAGACTTTAAACGTGGAAGAGGACCTCTACATTGTGCATCGCCAGAAGATGGAAGTTCGTGCCAGAGACTCCACACATTTCATCATGAGTTTCTAAGTTCATAGACCGGCGTCGACAACGGAGAAATGCAAGCATTTCCGCCCTAGAATGTGTGATTGAGGACCCCAGGAGTTTGACATGAAGACTTCAGTACAAGTTAAGTCGACAACGTCTTATTTATATCTGTTCCCTGTAGCTCTTTATTTCTACTATTATTCTTTCTTTGAGATAATCTTATTATCAGTAGTTGATTTCATTTTCACGATTTATTGATCATTTCCTTATATTTGAGATAGGACTTGAAACTTAATTCGTGTACTTGTTCGATTTCCGACCACGCATTGTTGAGTTCGGAAATGACAGATCAGTTGAAGTTATCCATGTGTTATCAGAACCATCCTTTCTTATTGTATGAATTTCATTATTATAGTGAATTAATCTGTGTAAAATGGATGTATCGAGGTAATATTTTCCCAATATTTTTTAATATTTTCTTGATAAATGAACTCGTACCTAGTGGTAATGATAGCATGTCATCAGGATATTAATTCTGAATCGAGATTATGGATTTATTAAGAGTTCATGTGCCGTGATATATGATTATTAATGGATTATTTAGTCATCGAGACAGAGTTAATGGGAATAAAACTTGTTTTGGGGATGATAACAGGTTCTTATAATTTTTCTGACTACACATTGTGTGATATGCGGTTATGATAAGTAGTAGTCGTCATTATAATGTTGTTACGGTATGTGGAATTTATGTGAATTTAGTACATGTGATATTAGTCTTTGTGATATTGAATTGTCACGTGTTAATGTGGCGACATTTGTATACATGACGTTGATCCTGGCAGATGGGAGATAATGAATCTTCGAGATTATATGAGGTGTAGTTACTATAGTAATGTCTTCCGATGATGATAAGAATAAGTCCATGCTAATCAATGTGCTCAATAATTCAGCTTTAGTATTTTGGAATAAGCTTATCCTGAGAACTCATGAAAGTCAGTAATTCGAAGTTTCAAGTATGGGTAAATCTTACAGGAGGACCTTATGTCTGGGAAATAGATCCTCAATTTAATATCCTAATAATTATATTATATAGTTCGATACCAGGCAAACTCACTTTTCATCGCCATGATTCGTACCCATGTGGAGACTTTACATTTTCAACAATACTTCTAAACGAACTTATTGGAAAGTGGTGATATTGATTAATACCCGAATGTGACGTGTAGATACTGTAGATCAGGGGTATCCAAACAGCGCTCCCCGAGCGCTAGCGCTCCGGCCGCGCTCTAAGCCAGTGCTCCGAGCGCTTTGGTGGAAGGTAGTTTCAGTAGTGGTGGGAGGAGCTTGGCTGGCTGAGCGAGCAGCCGATCCATCAGTCGCTAGTCCAGCCCAATGCGCTTTGTTGACAGCGTGCAACTAAGTCAGTTTTGCAGTTGGCACGACTGAACATCATACAAAAGAAGGGAGTGGTGAAGCAGCAGCCTTTAAAGCAGAATGGGAAATTTCATGTTTCTGTGCAGGTTATAAATGGCATGCCAAATGTTTAGTGTGCCAACCACAGGGATGATTACGGTGATTTGACAGGCGCCCATCACCAACCGAAGTTGGAAGAATTGAAAGAAAATTTCAAGAAGCACTATTCTGTAAGTATTATTGTTTTAATTTGAAAATGCTTGTTTACAAACGGGAACTAAGAAATGATTGAATTATCTGAAGAACACTAAAATTGTGACTTGCTGTATTTTTGTCTCACAGGAGATTGAGGAGAGTGAGGTTGGTGGACCCATTTTACGAGCAAGCTACAAATGTTCGTTGCGAATTGCCAAATCCTGACATTTACTCTAATAAGAGTTATAGAAAATTACCACTCTTAATGCATCAGCAAAAGGTTGTGGCAACCCAATAAACCCTACTTTATTAGGCCCTTTACGAATTTGAATATAACCCAAAACCTTCCGTTCTTCACGGAAGGGAATTTAATCAAGGAGTGCCTAATGGACGCGGCGGCATGTATTTGCTATATGGAGCTAGTTGAGAAATTTGACAAAATCTCTCTTTCTTCTCAAACTGTTGCTCGCAGAATAGGCGATATGGCCGTTGATATGGAGCAGCAATTAATGGAGAAGGCAGCAAATTTTGTATCCATTTCCATCGCTCTCGGCAAATCAACCGACATTGCGGACACAGCTCAGTTTGTTTTTTTCATTCGAGGAGTGGATGTCGATCTTCGGGTCACTGAGAATTTCCTAGACTTGGTAGCTCTCAAAGACACCGCTACCGGTTTCGATATTTTCCAAGCTGTGGAGGGTGTTTTTGAGTCGATGGGATTAAAATGGGAGTGGTTGACGAGTGTAACGACGGATGGAGCTCCTGCTTTACGTGGTCTATGCACTGGGTTCCTCAGCTATGTAAAATTAAAAATGGCTGAGAGCGGTAGTATCCTAATGGCGGCGATCCATTGCCTGATACACCAGGAAGCAATCTGTGCAAAAGTCGGCAAGCTTAATTAAACACGTAATGAGAACAGTTGTGTGAATGGTAAATATTCTTCGCTCCCATGGACTCACGCACCGTCAATTCAAAGAGTTCTTGGATGACATTGAAGCGGAGTATCCGGATATCCCGCACCACGCAGAAGTAAGATGGCTGAGCAAGGCGAAGGTGTATCATCGTGTTTTTTTGCTTGCGGAATGAAATAGATACCTTTTGTGACATGAAAGGGCGGCACGAAGTTCTTTTGCGTGATCCTAAGTGAGTGGCGGACTTGGCATTTTTAAGTGACATTACTGCCCATCTGAATACTTTTAACACTTCGCTTCAGGGCAAAAAGCACAATGTCTGCGATTTGGTGGAAAAAATTCAAGCGTTCAGAAGACAACTGATTTTGTGGGAAAACCAGTTGCGTGCAAGGAACACAGGACATTTTCAATTCCTTGAAACAGTGAAAGAAGGTGTCGACTTTGATGAGTACTTGCAGGTAATTTGCCTATTACAAGAAGAGTTTGAAAATAAATTTTCAGAATTATCAGAACTCCAAGCGGTGTTAGATGTATTTGTTCGACCATTTTCTCTTAGTGCAGACAGTGTTCCACAGCTATTTCAAATAGACTTTATTGAACTGCAGTAAAATGTTCGTCTTAAAGACCGCTTTCTAATGTCACCAAGTTTAGAAGAATTTCACAGCGGCTTTCCGCAAGAAGAATACCCCCTTTTGTATGAACATGCATGTAAAGTTCTGTCAAAGTTCGGCTCAACGTACATTTGTGAGCGTTTCTTTTTGGTTCTTAAGCTTACCAAAAGTAAACATCGTGCAACGATGAGAGATAGAAACTTGCACAATTATTTAAGAATAGCTGTGTCCAGAAACATTGTAGGGCCTACCCTATTTGGAGGAGATAGTTCGCTCCAAAACTAAAAGCTCATAAAAACGACTGAGCAAAAGTCACTCAAGGCCTGTACCATCTGTTCGTATTGGTAAAATTTTGTTGAAGTTTGCTCTAAGATATGTTCACATTTCAGTTTTGAATAAATCACACTATTCTTTACTTAACACTTGATTTAGTTTCCTGCATATTCCATACATCGGAGTACCTTTCTATCTGTATACGTGTATGCGGTATATTTGTTATGGCATAACAACCCTATCAAATTGATATCAACAAACCCACAAAAGCCATCGGCCGCACAAATGTACGTACGTATCTAGTCAGCGAGGTCCGAACATTGTCCGTCCCAGGTCTCCTCGCTGCCACACTGTAGTGGTGGTAGGGGAATGAGCGCTAGTCTGACTGCCCAGTGCTCCCCGAGCGTGGGCGCGCTCTTGGAGCGCAATGACTGGATGGCCCTGCTGTAGATAGTTCTTCTTTGGAATTTTCCAGTAATTAGTGGTAGATTTGGTAAGATTTTTAGTGCTAAGACATTTCTTGAGTATTTGGGATGTGATACCACTTTAGTGGTATTTTAGTCATAGTTGAGGACAGGATTTCCACGTTGATGAAGTATACTTTTTCTATTTAAAGATTTATTTTTTTCGAGGAGTCATAATGCTGATTTCAGTTCTCATGATGACCATGCGATGGTAAATTTAGTTGTTAATTCTCACGAGGAAATAAGTGGGAAGGACGATGAACAGATATACTCGACGTGTCAAATTAACTTTACCAGAAAACTAAGTTTTTTCTAGTTTCATTAGATGTTAATAAAATTTTCGATGAGCATAACCTCACCAATATTTTGTTAAAGGAAGTAGCTTGAACATTTTGCCTTACACACTTCATTAAAATGCAATGTATTTCTTTCAGACTGTTCAAGGAATTAGTGGAGACAAGCTCATATTTCAAAGTAATATATTTCAAATTATTAAATTAATGTTTACCAAAAAGAAAATACATTATATTCAACACTCTGTTAGAATTGTAGGGAAACTAAGTCACGTGTACCATCTCATTTGTTAGTTTGTGTTTTTTTTGTCACATCAAGATTCTGCAGTAAATGAAGTAACGTAGCGATCATTTTTCATCATCATAGATATCAGGATGGCAAATATTTTATTTTATTTGAATAAATGTGTGATATGATTTCTAAACTTAAACATTCTTATTTCCGAACCTCATGTCAAATCCTGCCACTTGTATTTATTAAGCCAAAAATACTGTCGAACTGAGCACCCCTGAGGTGTCTCTTGTTCACCGGCAGACCTAGTTACGGGGACAGTATGTATAATACTGTAATTCCAGGATCCATACATACAGTAATATATGTTTTTTATACATGAACAGATACATATGACAGGATATACACAATGACAGGACATCAGAAAAGGGAGCAATAGAAAAGGAAACAAGGACAAACATCAATCATCAAAAGGTAAAAACAATCTTCATACAATTCCATCTTTAAATAGATGGCTCCCTCCCCATCAATCCCAATTCTTCGACATCCATTCCTTTCCAAATCAAGACTGAAGATCTTGAAGACAGCAGTGTATAAAGGTGTGGAGATTGTCATTGCCCTTGTCGGCCTTGTCCTTTTGAGTTTTCATGTTTATCCTTCTCTTTTCTATTGCTCCATCTTCTGAAGCCGATATGTCATTGAGTTTGTCTTTGCATGTTTATATTCACGATCCTAACTTTCTATACAAAACATGATTTGTCATTCGTTGTTCCTTCCCATGCCCAGTTTTAAAGATACATATGACAGTACGTCAGTGACCTTTTCAAGCAACTGTTAAGCAGCCTCAAGCAGGGCTGTATTACATCATTTTATCACCACAATGGGAAAAATGTATTAAAAGTTTTCTCTCAACACATTGAAATTCTGAGCAGTTTATCATGATACATCTTTCAAATATAACTGATGCCATTAGGAACCAGAGAAAGAGTGGATCTTCTTGGTGTGAAACAGGAAACCATAAAAAAGCAAGAAAAATCAACTTCACGGACGCAGATAGTAGGGTTGGAACTCAGCCTCTCCTGAATGCAGGGTCACAGCTATGGTAATTGCCTAGCACAGTCAACTTACTCAGTCAATCCAAGAGTATATATTCCACGGAGCAGCCGCCATTTCAAGGATTCGGACTACAGTGTCAGCACAGAACCAAGAATTCTACTTCCAAATGCCACTCAACCTATATTTGAACATATTCCGAAGCACAAACAAACAAGTTCACATTCACGAAACTCAACCTTGTAAGAAACTTGAAGATCGTGAGGAACCAATCACATCTACATTCCACCTGTAATTCTTGAGTTTGGTGAATTCAACCACATTAAGAAGAGCTTAAAACAAATTGGCAGGCATTTCAACAAAGGGTACAGAAAGAGAAAGAAAAACAAAAAAAAATAGAAAGCAGAAGAAGAAAGTGCTGTGAAAAGCAGAAGAAAAAGCCAAAAGAAAGGTACAGAGTGTCAGCTGAGGACAAATGAAACATCCGCGTGAAAATTGCTGAGTATTTTGAGTGCAGTGCAGAGGATGCAGACAAATGGCTGGTGCGCCATTCCTCGGACCCTGGATTCCAAATTCTCAGGGACGATGAATTCATTCAAAGAGTGAGAGAAGAAAGTTGATACCTGGAAGATGACAACACTGCTACTGAACCAGACACCGATCTGTTTGTCTGAGTGTGACCATCTACAGCTGCTCACCATCTAGAAGATGCGAGGCTTGGCTGCCCGGAAACGGGTTCAGACAGCGAAACAAATGACTATGACTGACTGACTGATTGACCAATATTATATAAAATACAAACATCACTGTTCTTGTATTCATTAAGTTAATGCATTATAAGTAGAGCCCGGATTTCCATGCAAATTCATGTTTTTAAATAAGCTAGTTACACTGGTGTCCGGCTGGCCATTTTTGTTCTGTACTTAACATCTCTTCAACACGTACTACATGTACGTAACGCGACCTAATACATTGAAAGTCTGTTTCGATTACAATGCGGTCGTGAAAATTCAATATTCATTGAGATGTCCCACAATGGGCGACTTAAACGCACTCTACAGTGTGCTAGCAGCAGTGCCAGACCTGTAGCTCAGATCCTTTCAAACAGAACAAAGATGGCCTAGGCCACCCTAGCTCAATTGGTAGAACAACCGACGCGAAATCGGGAGGTTGTGAGTTCGGATCCCACTGGTGTCTGGCTGGCCATTTTTGTTCTGTACTTAACACCTCTTCAACACGTACTACATGTACGTAACACGACCTAATACGAAGAAAGTCTGTTTCGTTTACAAATATTAGTTTTATGACTTAATGATTCCAAATAACCGTTCTTTTTTCCTGCTGCCGGGCTGAGTGGCTCAGACGGTTAAGGCGCTGCCTTCTACCCCCAACTTGGCAAGTTCGATCCTGGCTCAGTCCGGAGTTATTTGAAGGTGCTCAAATACGACAGCCCCGTGTTGGTAGATTTACTGGCACGTCAAAGAACTCTTGCAGGACTAAATTCCGGCACCTTGGCGTCTCCAAAGACCTTAAAAAGTAGTTAGTGGGACGTAAAGCAAATAACATTATTTATTCTTCCCTGCATGTTTGCATGTTTTGGCCTTTTTAGGGAAAAATATTTGGGATTTAATAGCGAATATTTGGATGTTTATATTGCATAATATGACTTTTCTTCTCACTGTGGCGCATATATAATGTTAACTTGCATGATAGTGCATCTGATGAATGGTGGTTTGCGGAATGTGGGACCATTTTTCCACGTTTTACAGTAGATCTGTTATTGAGAGGCGGAGGGAATGTATTCCTGACATCCTATCTGACAACCAAAGTTAGTAGCACACATACGGTAGAGATCCTATAAACCAATTAACCAAGCACTTTCTTATCTGTTGCTTGAGTAAACATTGACGTAAGCTGGAAGGCCCCACGTCGATCTCTGTAATTCTTAGGAATAAGGTGTCCCAGTTATAAACTGCTATAAAATGAACGTTACTAAATGACGGCTCATTTTTTTCTTCTATGTTAGACGAAATAAATAAAACTTGTACCACACTTCTGCGAGGCTGCGTTACTGAGATAGCAACTTACAAAACCTTGGCTTTGCACGGAACCTTCCGTTGTTATCCGGGAATTTCCCACCCGGAACTCTCACTCGTTACACGTCTTTGTTTTGCAGCTTCAACCTTTAGCAATTTTTTAAGACATCATCATATGCAATCATCGCATGGAGAAGTAGCTGTGACAGCTAGAGATAAGCTGAACAGTGATCCCTTCAAATCTTGATTTTGAATTCATCAAGCTTATAAAAGAAGTATTGTGGTGAAAAATGCAAAGACATAAAATTTGACCTCATTTTGTCCCAGTTGTCTTCATTTAATTATGTACCTGTCACTTCTTGTGATACAGAAAGGTCATTTTCTATGCTTAAAAATGTGCTGATATATAAAAGGATGAGCTTAAAAGAAGACAATATGTAGAAATTACATTTTGTACAATGTTTCAAAAGAAACTGAATTTTCATAGTGCATATTTTCCAGTTCATTGTGCATGTTTTGCCATATGATAGGGCATGAATGCATGCATATTTCGAGGTTGGATAATGCATGGAAATCCGGGCTCTAATTATAAGCAAATTCTGTTTCTTTTTATTCTAAGAAATAATTAGTTTTATCCTAGGTTATCCAATTATCCTGGTATTTGATTATGCAGATATTGGGTCTGGTCCTAACTGACCTGGATCATCATCATCATCATCATCATCATCATCTATAGAACATATGCTACACTTTAGATTTATTTTCCTGATTAGGGAGATACTGAGGAAAAAATATCTAGCAAGGCAGATTCCACTACATGCTAAGTTATCACATTTGTATACATAAGTCTCTTAAAAAATTTTCATGATGGAGACCCACATTATTCAATGTTAACTCCAGAACAATATTAAATATTAATGCCGGGCTGAGTAGCTCAGACGGTAGAGTGCTGGCCTTCTGAGCCCAACTTGGCAGATTGGATTCTGGCCCAGTCTGGTGGTATTTGAAGACGGTGAAATACGTCAGCCTTGATTCGGTATGTATATTCTGACATATTAAAGAACCCCTGCAGGACAAAATGTTGCCACCTCGGCATCTCCTAAAACTGTTACAGTAGTTCGTGAGACATAAAATCAATAACAATATTATTAAATATCAATGCTTGCATGGTTCCAAAATAGATTACTTTATGTACGTACTAAGTTTACTATACAAAAAGAAGTTAGTATAGCTTTACAGCGTGAGAATATCACATCAATTATTGGGACACTACAACCTGGTAAGGAGTTGGAAGAAGTTTTCCTTCTCTCAAGACAACTTCATATATATGATAGAAATTGCATTTCTTCGTCATAATATATACATATACTAGCTGTTACCTGCGGCTTCACTAATGTGGATTTAGTAGTTTTCATGTCTGTAACATGTTAAGTTTTTGAGAAATACTGTAGACATATCTTACTCATTTTAAAAATTCACCCACGTTTTCAATTTTTTCACCCTCTTAAGTGGATTTTCCACAAAAGAGTTTCTTTATTTTTAAAGGAGATTCCAAATACAAATTTTCACGTTGGTAACATATTCAGTTTTTGAGATATACTATAAGTATCTTCATAGAAAGAATTTAACTCCTTCTTCACGTCCTTCCACATGACCCCCCCCCCAACCCCGCTAAGTGGACTTACCGAAAAACGTACGTGTGTAAAATACTCAGTTTTGAGATATAAGTATCCCAATTAGGAGATTCAACCCCTTTTTCAGTCTTTTTCACCCCTCTTCAGTGCATTTTCCGAAGAAAAAAGATGCATGTTTTATTTTTTATTTTTAAAGGAGATACCAAGTATTAATTTTCACGTCAGTCAAATGTTCAGTTTTTGAGATATAAGTATTCTCATAAAAATTATTCAACCTCGTTTTCTGTCTTATTCACCCATTAAATGGATTTTCCAAAAATGAAAAATACGCACTTCTTTATTTTCAAAGGAGATTCCAAATACCAACTTTCACATCTGTAACATATTCATTTTCTGGGATATCAGTATCCCAATTAAAGGATTTAGCCCCATTTTCAGTCCTTTTTCACCTTGCCTTACGTGGAGATTCCAAATAACAATTTTCACGTACGGAACACGTTACGTTTTGAGATATGCTGTAGATATACTTACTAATTTAAAAAATTCAACCAATTTTTCACTTCTTTTCACCCCCTTTAAGTGGATTTTCCGAAAACAAAAGAAATACATGTTCCTTTATTTTAAAAGGAGATTCTGAATACCAGTTTTTACGTCTGTAACATCTTCAGTTTTTGAGATAAAAGTATCCTCATAAAATCGATTCAACCCACTTTTCACTAATTTTACCCCCCACCCTCATAAGTGGATTTTCTATTTTAAAAAATTGTTTCTTTATTTCTAAAGGAGATTCCATGTGCCAATTTTTACATCTGTAATATCTTTAGTTTTGGAGATTTAAGTATCCTCATAAAAAGGATTCCATCCCCTCTTCAATTATTTTTACCCCCATGAGTGGCTTTTCCAAAGATAAAAAATATGTGTTACTTTATTTTTAAAGGAGATCCCAAATACCAATTTTCATGTCTTTAAGCTGTTAAGTTTTTGAGATATAGATATACTCATTTTAAAAATGTATCTCCTTTTCACCACCTTAACGACGGAATATCCACAAATCCTTCCTTAGATTATTTTTTTACTTCACCACCTTTCCATCTCCGGCCAAAGGAGTCCTACGAGTGTCTTACACAATAGTATACTTTTTCCAGATAGTACCATAAGACATACGTATACCAATTGTGGTTGGCAGCTATGCCCAAACGAACATGCATAATCTCGCTGCTGTAGAATCCTGGAGCTGACATTGCCATGGCTACGGCAGTTCATTTCTTTATCCGATTCCTAGAGCAGGGGTAATGTGGTGCCAACATCTCCATAACGGTTGGTTTTAGGGCCTTAAAACATGGTTTTGGGGTCCATGAAGCTTGCCGAGTTTTGTTCTTTGCTTCAAGAGGCTTATAATGAGCTTTGTCTCGTCCTTGTAGGAAAAATTCAATATTTCACCTATATTAGCCTATTATTTTTATATCTCCTCCCGTTGCCCTACCCCATCGAATTGTTTTGAAAATAAAATACAGCCCATGTACCTCACGGATAATGTATCTTTATATCAGTAAAATAATTTTTAGAACCGGTCCAGTAGTTCCTGAGATTAGCCATTACATACAAACAAAGTTTACTTTTTATATATTAGTATATATACAGAGAGAGAGAGAGAGAGAGAGAGAGAGAGGGGGAGAGAGAGAGAGAGTGTGTGTGTGTGTGTGTGTGTGTGTGTGTGTGTGTGTGTGTGTGTGTGTGTGTGTGTGTGTGTGTGTGTGTGTGTGTGTGTGTGTGTGTGTGTGTGTGTGTGTGTGTGTGTGTGTGTGTGTGTGTGTGTGTGTGTGTGTGTGTGTGTGTGTGTGTGTGTGTGTGTGTGTGTGTGTGTGTGTGTGTGTGTGTGTGTGTGTGTGTGTGTGTGTGTGTGTGTGTGTGTGTGTGTGTGTGTGTGTGTGTGTGTGTGTGTGTGTGTGTGTGTGTGTGTGTGTGTGTGTGTGTGTGTGTGTGTGTGTGTGTGTGTGTGTGTGTGTGTGTGTGTGTGTGTGTGTGTGTGTGTGTGTGTGTGTGTGTGTGTGTGTGTGTGTGTGTGTGTGTGTGTGTGTGTGTAAAATAACTTGTCCTGACTGACTGATTCATCATCGCCGAGCCAAAACTACTGGACATAATGAAATGAAATTTTGAGGATACATTTATAGTACAACGTACGCGCTTGCTAAGAGAAGATTTTTGGATATTCCATCACTAAGGGGGTGAAAAGGGGGGTGAGATTATAAAATGAGTGTATCTATATCTCAAAACTTAGAAGTTTACAGATGTAAAATTTGGTATTTAGAATCTCCTTTAAAAACAAAGAAACACTTTTTTTTTTTTTTGAAAATCCCAATAGGAGGGGTGAAACAGGGTGAAAAAGGGGTTGAATATCTTAAATGATGATACTTATATCTCGGAAACTGAAGATATTCCAGGCCGGAAAATTGGTTTTTGGGATCTCCTTTAAAAATAAAGAAACATGTATGTTTTTGTTTGTGGAATTTACTTTAAGGAGGGGGGGTGAAAGGGGGGATGAACTTTTTAAATGAGCGTATCTATATCTCAAAACTTTTAAAGTTTAGAGATGTAAAAATTAGTATTTAGGATCTCCTTTAAAAATAAAGAAACATGTATTTTTTTGTTTTCAGAAAATCCCAATAGGAGGGGTGAAAAGGGGTGAAAAATGGGTTGAATGCCTTTAATGAGGATACTTATATCTCAGTAACTGAAGATATTACAGACCTGAAAATTGGTATTTAGAATCTCTCTTCAAAATAATGAAACAGGTATTTTCTGTTTTTGAAAATCCAATTAATGGGGGCGGGGTGAAGAGGGGAAGAATTTTTAATATAAGTGCTTATATACCTTAAAACTTTTAAAACCGAGCTTGATAGCTCAGTGGCTTAAGTGCGGCCAGTATCCAGTATTCGGGAGATAGTAGGTTCGAACCACACTGTCGGCAGCCCTGAAGATAGTTTTCTGTGGTTTCCAATTTTCACACCAGGCAAATGCTGGGGCTGTACCTTAATTAAGGCCATGGCCACTTCCTTCCCACTCCTAGCCCTTTCCTGTCCCATCGTTGACATAACACATATCTGTGTTGGTGCGATGTAAACCAACTAGCAAAAAAACAAAATTTTTTTTTTAAAGTTTACAGATGTAAAAATTGGTATTTAGAATCCCCTTTAAAAATAAATAAACACACACTTTTTGTTTTTGGAAAATCCTAATAGGAGGGGTGAAAGGGAGTGAAAAGGGATGAATACCTTAAATGAGGATACTTACATCTCAGAAACAGAAGATATTACAGACCTGAAAATTGGTATTTGGGATCTGCTTTAAAAATAAGGAAACATGTATTTTTTGTTTTATGAACAGCAAAATCAATTGGTCTCAACTCCTCTTTTCACCCCACTGCCGTTAAGTTGATTCCCCCTCCCCCTCCAAAAAAACAGAAGGCGTGTTTCTTAATGTTTAAAGGAGGTTCCAAATACCAATGTTCACGTCTGTTACCTTCAGTTCTGAGATATAAGTATCCCCATAAAGAGAATTCACTCTTTTTCACTTCCTTTCACACTCTCCACCCCTCCCCTTAAGTGAGTTTTCCGGCAAAATATACTTGCTTCTTTATTAGTAAAGGATCTTCTAAATACCAATTATCTAGACTGAAACACCATCAGTTTTTGAGATATGTGTCCTCATAAAAGGAATTCAACTCCTTTTCACCCCCGGCCCCCCAAGATGAATTCCCCCCAAAAATGCTTTTTTCTTTGTTTTTAAAGGAGATCCTAATACCAATTTTCACGTCTGAGATAATAGTAACCTCATACAAATAAATCAATTAATTTTTCAAATCCCCACCCTTTAGTGGGATTTTTGAAAACAGAAAATATGTATTTCTTTATTTTTAAAGGAGATTCCAAATACTAAATTTCACGTCTGTAACATCTTCAGATTTTGAGATATCAGTATCCTAATTAAAAGAATTCAACCCCATTTTCAGTCACTTTTACCCCTCTACCCAAGTGGTTTTTTTTAACAAAAAATTCATGTTTATTTATTTTCAATAGAGATAAAAAAGATACTATTTTCACTTCGGTAACATGTTAAGTTTTTGAGATATACTGTAGAAATGCTCATTTTAAAAATTCATCCCCTTTTTAGTTCTTCCTATGTGGAGTTTCAAAATACAAATCACCTATGTTTCTTTACTTTTACAGGAGATGACAAATACCAATTTTTACGTCTGTAACATTTTACATTTCTGAAATATACTGTAGATATAGTCTTTCTAAAAATTCACCCCAATATGTCACTTCTGTTTAACCCCCATTCATTGGATTTTCCAAAAACAAAAATATGTGTTTATCTTCAAAGGAGATCCCAAATACCAATTTTCAGGTCTGTAATATCTTCTGTTTCTGAGATATAAGTATCCTTATTAAAGGCATTCAACCCGTTTTTCACCCCTTTTCAACCCTCCTATTGGGATTTTCCGAAAACAAAAAATACGTGTTTGTTTATTTTTAAAGGAGATTCTAAATACTAATTTTTACATCTGCAAACTTTAAAAGGTTTGAAATATAGATTAGCTCATTTTAAAAATTCATCCCTACTTTCACCCCCACCCCCGCCCCCCTTAAAGTATATTCCACAAACAAAAACATGCATGTTTCTTTATTTTTAAAGGAGATCCCAAATACCAATTTTCATGTCTGGAATATCTTCAGGTTCTGAGATATAAGTATCATCATAGAAGATATTCAACCCAGTTTTCACCCCTTTTCACCCCTCCTATTGGGATTTTACAAACACAAAAACAAAATATGTGTTTCTTTATTTTTAAAGGAGATTCTAAATACCAATTTTTACATCTGTAAACTTTTTAAGTTTTGAGATATACAGGGTGAAGCGTAATTCGCGCACTCGGGCGTCGCAGCACGACTCCTCACATGCCAGCAATAAAAAAATGTCTCTTACAAAATTTCGTCTTGCGAGTATATCCGGCAGAAAAACGACGTTGAAGAGTAGCACTCTGGCAACACTCTAACCACATGTAGGGTAACTACCTCTCTCAGCAGAAGTTAGTCGCACTGTACAGTTGGTGCAGTGGATAGAGTTTTGGGTTAGCATGCAGGAGGTCGAGTGGTCGATCCTCAGTTGAGGCGTATGTTTTTTATTTCGTAAATGTAGTCCAGGTGGTGTGGTATCTGGCATCTTAATCGCCAACAGCGATTGCAGTGGGTCCTCTAGAAACCATTTGCACTTACATACTACGATCCTAGAAATGGACGAACAATCGTTTTCATTGGTCAGCTTTGAAAGGCGCCCTTTCCACGTCGTGGGCGCGAATTTATTCACATCACTTCATCTACTAGATGTGTAACCTGTTTGTTTCAGCTGTCTATTTCTTATTAGTCTAACCAGGTATTTGTTGTTTCAGCGTTACAAAAGGTTGTCAATGTAGGATGCATGTGACCTCAGAAACGGTGTCTTACTGTATTTCAGTAGGTAATGTCAGATGAAAATTAGCAAATAAAAAATGCTCCTCAACCCAGGATGGAACCATCGACCTCCTGCATGCAAACCAAAAACTCTACCCACTGCACGGCACGACAAGAACGTGCTGACAGAGGTAGTCACCCTACATATGGTTACAGTGTTGCCAGATTGCTACTCTTCAATGTCCGTTTTGTACCGAATATACTCGCAAGACGAAATTTTGTAAGAGACATTTTTTTATTGCTGGCATGTGAGGAGTCGCGCCCGAGTGCGCGAATTACGCTTCACCCTGTAGATACACTTATTTTAAAATCTTACCCCCCTTTTCATCCCCTTAGCGATGGAATATCCAAAAATCCTCCCTTAGCAAGCGCCTATGTTGTACTATAAATGTATCCTCAAAATTTCATTTCATTATGTCCAGTAGTTTTGGCTCGGCGATGATGAATCATAATACCAATATAAATGGTCTCTATGGGAATCAACATCTGTATTATTAGATGATGAATCAGTCAGTCAGTCAGTCAGTCAGTCAGTCAGTCAGTCAGGACAAGTTATTTTATATATATAGAGAGAATGTTCGGCAAGATGAATACTGAGTTCAACTCGTCGCGTGCAGCATGACATGCGAGTCAGCTGTGAAGAATGCGAACTGAACTGCTACAGTCTGGTCTGCTGCTTATATTCCATACCACCCAAGGTTGCTTGCCACGTCACTGGGGGAAGTGTGATTCCTTTCTTGCTTATATCTCTTGAATGCCGTGATGGATTTTATTGAAATTAACATATGTTTACATTTAGAACATGAGCTACACGATGATGCATGTCTCAGTTCCATATCTTTATCGTCTGAAAAATTAGAAATTTTCCTTCCAGTACATTCGAAAGAAAGGCGTGCAACATGTGGCAGTGACGTCACCCGCAGGTTCATTGCTCCTGACGTGTCCAGCTTGCCACGAGGAACTTCATATTGCGCTCGCACAAGATGTCGGGCATACAAACATATATTTCTGTCGTCCCTTTTCCATATATTCCGGCAATTTTAAAGTAATGTACCGGGCTGGAACAGTTCCTGGTACATACTCCTCCCTCCTCGAATTAAGAAAATTCTAAGGATTTTCTTATCTTAGTTGCCTACTCTTCTTGTGGAACATATTTCTTGAGATTAGAGGAATATGGGTGACACATGGCAAAATTATGCCATCGTTCTTCATCTGGCTAATCAATGCTCTTGCCTTGTCTCGATATTTCTCAGGAACTGGATATGCTTTCCGTTTATAAGGAGAACTATCATTAACGTTGAGGTGATACTCAAAACCTGGAATTTCCCCTGGTTTCTCATCAAAGACATTGGGGTACAATTTAAAAACTTCTTGTCTAGCCGAATCAAGCTTTGCTTCTGTTTTGGCTCTTCAATTGCACTGGTTACGGATCCTAATAAAGAAGCGCCGACAATGGAACATTCATCAAATACGGACATTTCCTCGTCCGTTCCAGGGTTTCCCATTTTCAATAGCTTTACCATGGGTAGCGCATTCTTGCATTCAGCGGGCTTGTCCATGTCGCTACCGGGTTCTTCAGCAGGGGTTCCCGCTTCACGAATTTCCGCATCACAACGATCCACCAGCTGCAATTCTACAGTTTCAGCGTTGCTTAAACTCACAAGATTTGATTTGTAATTTATAGTTCCCTTATAGTTGATCATGAAGTCTGATCCCAATATAACACTGAAATTGAGACGTGAAATGACAAGAAAAATATGTTCGAAAAGTCTTCCACTTATATAAAATTCTATAAATGCTTGTAGTTTACACTTAATGCTGCGATCAGGTACCACACCTCGAACCTTTAGTTGAGCTACAGGCATTAGTAAGACAGTGTCTTTCCCAAAAAAATCTGTAAGTTTGTCCGAAATAAGCGAACCTTGTGCACCAGAGTCAACCAAAGTCATCTCATTAAGTTTTCCAACTCTTATGAATATGACAGGCAATGATCTCTTAATTATGGGCCTATCATGATGTTCATCCTCAAACAATAATTCAGAATCATCAATGTGCCAGTATTGTACTTCTGTAAAACAAATAACTTGATGATCGTCCCCTTCTTCGTTTCCAGGCAATCTCCAATTTAGTTGATCTGCAGTTTTTTTTTAATAGTGCCAGTCGATCTGAGGTCTTTGTCAGTCTCTTCTTGAATTCTCACATGCTTTTGGTGTTCTAATGATGTGGCTCCTAAGTCCTCATTAGTTCTGTTTCTGTCTCGAATGTATTCTCTGGTTTCTTTCGATCTATTTTCAAGATCTTCCCTCCGAGCACTTCTGGCTTCTTCGGAAGTTATCTCCGGTTTTCTCCAGGGAAGTCTTGTTCTGTATGTAGTCTGTCGCTGGTCCGGTTGTCTTTGGAATTTCCTAAACCTGGGAGGAGTACGTGAATTATTTACAACATTTTCCCTTGGTGTTATTTCTTGATCCGTAGTCTTCACCTAGGCTGAATTACTGGATACCCCTTTAAGTTTTGTATTCTTTGGAGTTGACTGCGTATTAGCCGTGTCTAGTCATCTTAATATAGCATCCAAATGTTCAAGAGTTTGGATATTCGCTGCCACTAATATTTCCTGTATATGGGATGGGAACTGAAGTGTCATTATTTGGATAAATTCTGGGACCTGTAGTGGAGGATCCAGATATTGCATCTTCTTCAATTGCATCAAACAATAATCTGATTTTCTAGATGTATTCACTGATGTATTGTATTTCCGTGAATACAACTGCATTTTCACAAAATGCTGTGTCTCTGTGTCCCAAAAACGATTTAATAATGCCTTTTTAAAATAATCATAGGTCTTGAAATTGTTCTTAAAGGCTATGAACCAAGATAATGCCCTGCCTTCCAACAATTTAGATACTGTGCATAATTGCCTATCATGTCCTATGCGATTTCCTTGAAAGAAATCCTCAACGTTTTGAAGAAATTCCCTAGCAATATACTCATCTCAACCCAAAAATTTAGTTGGTTTGTCGTCTTGAATTTTAATGAGTGTCGTGGTGTTAACTAACTCTCTAGATGTACCTGGACTGGAGATAAATGAGTTTTCTCTTAACTTAATCGAAGAGACTTCTTCAGCAAGGGTGTCTACTTTTATCTGAAATGTGTTATCAAGAGTTTTAATTTCAGATTGTAAATCAGTTTTCAAAGCTTGAATCTTTACAAAAGGTGGTGCGCTGTGTGTGTGTGCTATCCATTTGACTCTTGAAACGCTTGTGCATTTCGGCTTGTGTGGATTTCGTAAGTCCCACTTCAGCATTGAGTTTGCTTATGAACGATTTGAATGAGTCCCTAAGGCTCTCCTGGATATGTGCCATTTTTATTTGAGCCTGCGAAATGTGTCCGTGAGACTCTTGGAATTCGGCTCGAAGTGCTTTTAACTCCTCAGAAAGGGACTGAACATTTTTGAGATCTTGTCCAAATGATTGAATAACTTGACCTTTAATTTCTTCATTCAATGTTTCAAGATTCTCTACGAATTGAGTTTTTATTTCTCCTAACTTGGATTCGACTTTGTCACTGGAATCCTTGAGCAGCTTTTCTAAATTAGCATTTGCCTAACAAAATCTTTGTTCGAGATTAGCAGTTGATTCAGCAAATCGATTATTAAAGGATTTATCTGCCTCTGCAAATCTTTCCTCTAAAGAAGCTTGTGCTTCATCGAACCTTGAGTTAAGGTTATTAGCTAACTCTTGCATTTTATTATGAGTAGTTTTTATCTGTTGACCTAGTTGTTTGTTAGCCTGATCAACCCTAGCATTTGACTGATCTACTTTTGTACTTAATTCCTTGATTTGAGTACTTGATTGAGCATTTAATTCCTGCATTTGAGTGCGAAGAGCTTCACTTGCTGCTACTACATTGTCCATGGTGACAAATGTTTATAATGGACTTGAGAATTAATTATGTATTCTGAGGATCAAAAAAATGCAATTGACTGTGCGTAATCTGACAATGCGTGTCTCCTAGCGTTGTCTAAACACATTCGCAAGTTATTTTGAATATCATCTTTCAAAATGTGCTGTTATGCTTGGTATCTTGTAAAGCTTAAGTATAACTTTATTCAATATCCTGTTAGTTTTCGTGTTATAATATCTATCACAGCTCCTATCGAAATCCCTAAGTTGGCCTTCATTTATTATTACACACGGGGTGTCACTACGCATTTGTTGCTAGCGTGATATATCTCCTTTCAAGACCCCTTAAGTTGGCCTTCATTAATACCACTTTCGCGACCCCTTAAGTTGGGCTTCATTTAGTACTCCTTTCGCGGCCCCTTAAGATGGACGCCATTAATACCTTCTCTCCTCTCTGTACCAGCAAAAGTTGATTTTCAAGAGCATGAGGTCTTTCTAAGGGGTGCCTAGTCCTTAGGAGAAGGTACAGAGAGGGAGGATCACTAGGCGAAATAATAGATATTATATCTTACTTTCCTTTATTCAATCTCTGGAAGGTCACCCTATTATATCACCGAATCATAGATATTTACTAGAAAATAAATCCCAATTTCAACAACAGAGTATCAAAAAATCAAGTTGATCAAGCAAAATTCAACTGAATAATGTCTTTCTCAATCAGTCATGTCCATCATAGCTTTCATGGCATAAATTAATAATAAAGCATGTTGTAAGTAAATAAGAAATCCTAAAGTCTTTTCTATTGGCACTTGCAATTTCAGATTACGCTTTCTACATAAATTAAACAAAGTAAAATCTGTAATTCCTTCTTGTAAACACATAAAACTCAAATATGAAACACATGAAATTAAATTTGATCTTCTGGTATAAAGTTCTGAGTATTGTAATTTTTTTTTTTGTGTAACTTATTATGCACTTGACGTAAATATCATAAATCAAGAGTTTATGGTACACTTTCACTATGAATGAAACACTCAGTTGAAATCCTAAAATTCCAATATGTGAGAAAATACGACGTGAGAGCACACTGTTATTTGAAAGTCTGTCTTTACTTTTGAGTGTCGTAAAGCGTTAATTTTCGAAGTTTATGAAATATTAAATAAGTGAGCTTTTGATGTTCTTTGTAATTAATGACACTGCTATAAAAGTTCTGTTCAAAGTCAGATTATGTTTTTGAATGGGAAAAAAACCCCAGACTCATATCACCTGACATATGACTTCTTGTTGAGCCCGAACAGTTGAATACTGCTCTGCAAGCAGCAATCTGCAACTCAGCTAACAGCTATCACCAAGATGTTCCAGAGTACCATGTTTCTGGAACTGCCCCTTGTAGTACCAAGTCCATGTTGATCTGCATTAAATCTCCGTCGATCTCCGTCGTCTTGAGTCAGGATTTCTCATGTTAATAAAAGAGTGGCTTTAACACAAGAAAGTCCAACTGACCAGGTTGAAATGTGCACCATTTGATTTGCACTGTTAGAACTGATTATGACTGTCTCATAAATAATCACCGTTCACTGGATGAGAAATATGTCGAAGCACTGACTATTATCATAAATTACGATAATTGAAAAATAAGAAAAAATACTTCCACGCGTAGTTTATCTTGACACTTACTGCACACTGTTCGTATTGTCAAGAACAACTTTCATTCAAAGCACAGTTTATCAAGGCTCACTTTCACAACAACGAAATAAATAAATATCTCGTAATGTTCCTTCTCACTATCACAGTTCTACAAGTATTTGTGCATGAATATTATACTTCACAATATCACTGAATTACGAAGTTCATTATACAGTCTATCCACATGGGTTGTTTCAAATGGTACAGTCTGTTACGATACGCAAACAGTCTTTCAGCATGAATAAAAGTGCTCTAGGCCCTGATAATACTCAAAATAGTCAACGTGTTGCAAACTGCACTCACGATATTCTAAGCAGAAATGGTTCAAGATCATTACAATTTATAGTAGCCATGCTAACTTCAAGTTTGTTCAAGTCATTCACACGAAAATTGAGATATTTGTCAAGTCCAGATATTGGCGAAATATTACAAGACTTATGACTTTGATGTTATACACACGTTAATTTCCTAAGTTTGAATGTCTGGCGAATTGCAAGTCCAACGATTTATAAGTTACTCACTGGTATTCACAGAAACTAAGTGTCAACTTGCAGTCGAAGTTATATAAGTATTATAATGTTCCGGCAAGATGAATACTGAGTTTGACTCGTCGCGTGCAGCATGACATGCAAGTCAGCTGTGAAGAATGCGAACTGAATTGCTACAGTCTGGCCTGCTGCTTATATTCCGTACGACCCAAGGTTGCTTGCTACGTCACTGGAGGAAGTGTGATTCCTTTCTCGCTTATATCTCTTGAATGGCCGTGATGGATTTTACTGAAATTAACATATGTTTACATTCAGAACATGAGCTACACGATGATGTATGACTCATTTCCGTATATTTATCGGCTGAAAAGTTAGAAATTTTCCTTCCAGTACATTCGAGAGAAAGGTGTGCAACATGTGGCAGTGACATCACCCGCAGGTTCATTGCTCGTCACGTGTCCAGCTCGCCACGAGGAACTTCGTATTGCGCTCGCACAAGATGTCGGGCATATGAACATATACAGTGACTGACAGAGCAAATGCAACACCAAGAAGGAGTGGTTCAAAAGGGATGAAAGTTGGGGAAAAAACAGAGACGGCACGGACGAATAATTGATGTTTATTTCAAACCGATATGCAGGTTACACAATGCGCACGGCATCGACTCAGGATGTAGGACCACCGCGAGCGGCGATGCACGCAGAAACACGTCGAGGTACAGAGATAATAAGAGTGCGGATGGTGTCCTGAGGGATGGTTCTCCATTCTCTGTCAACCATTTGCCACAGTTGGTCGTCCGTACGAGGCTGGGGCAGAGTTTGCAAACGGCGTCCAATGAGATCCCACACGTGTTTGATTGGTGAGAGATCCGGAGAGTACGCTGGCCACGGAAGCATCTGTACACCTCGTAGAGCCTGTTGGGAGATGCGAGCAGTGTGTGGGCGGGCATTATCCTGCTGAAACAGAGCATTGGGCAGCCCCTGAAGGTACGGGAGTGCCACCGGCCGCAGCACATGCTGCACGTAGCGGTGGGCATTTAACGTGCCTTGAATACGCACTAGAGGTGACGTGGAATCATACGCAATAACGCCCCAAACCATGATGCCGCGTTGTATAGCGGTAGGGCGCTCCACAGTTACTGCCGGATTTGACCTTTCTCCACGCCGACGCCACACTCGTCTGCGGTGACTATCACTGACAGAACAGAAGCGTGACTCATCGGAGAACACGACGTTCCGCCATTCCCTCATCCAAGTCGCTCTAGCCCGGCACCATGCCAGGCGTGCACGTCTATGCTGTGGAGTCAATGGTAGTCTTCTGAGCGGACGCCGGGAGTGCAGGCCTCCTTCAACCAATCGACGGGAAATTGTTCTGGTCGATATTGGAACAGCCAGGGTGTCTTGCACATGCTGGGCTGCCACCGCTTGGCGGCGGATGCGCCGATCCTCGCGTGCTGCGCCTGGACCCCTCGCACGTGCCACATGTCCCTGCGCCAACCATCTTCGCCACAGGCGCTGCACCGTGGACACATCCCTATGGGTATCGGCTGCGATTTGACGAAGCGACCAACCTGCCCTTCTCAGCCCGATCACCATACCCCTCGTAAAGTCGTCTGTCTGCTGGAAATGCCTCCGTTGACGGCGGCCTGGCATTCTTAGCTATACACGTGTCCTGTGGCACACGACAACACGTTCTACAATGACTGTCGGCTGAGAAATCACGGTACGAAGTGGGCCATTCGCCAACGCCGTGTCCCATTTATCGTTCGCTACGTGCGCAGCACAGCGGCGCATTTCACATCATGAGCATACCTCAGTGACATCAGTCTACCCTGCAATTGGCATAAAGTTCTGACCACTCCTTCTTGGTGTTGCATTTGCTCTGTCAGTCAGTGTATTTCTGCCGTCCCTTTTCCATATATTCCGGCAATTTTTAAATAATGTGCCGGGCTGGAACAGTTCCTGATACAATATATATAGTAATGAAACTTGGTTCAGTGTAGAGAAGGATATGTTTTGTTAAAACAAGGTAACAGTTAATTCAATGGTACATTACATGCTTGAAAGATATTATTTTTATTCAACCCTTTGTATCAAATTTCATAATAACGTTGTCGTTAATGAGCGGTAATTTTCCTTAACTTATAAACGTTCCTTGTTATAAAATTTTACAATGCACGTCACTGCATCAGTGTGGGTTCAAGACCCAGACGTGGGGCCGATGACCTTAGATGTTAGGCCCCTTTAAACAACCGATGACCTTAGATGTTAGACCCCTTTAAACAACAAGCATCATCATCAGACCCAGACCTTGGACTTTACAAGCCTGCGAAACAAGAGCGAGTTGGTCATGCGGTTAGGGGGCACAGATGTGAGTTTGCATTTGGGAGATAGTGGGTTTGAACCCCACTGTCAGCCTAAGACCTATCTGTGACGGTGTGACGTAAAGCAAATTGTAAAACAAAAAAAGAAAGATCAAACCAGCAATGCACTTCCAACTCTGCTTTAATAACTCTTGAAAAGGAAAGGTGAAGCAACTGCAATATCAAACAAATCATAGTCTTCTAACAATTTTAAGACACCTAGCTACACATTGGATAATTCAAGACTGTATTTCTTTCAAATCTGGGCAAGAGCTCTCAAGCCCTCAACCCTCTGAATAGTACAAAATTTCAGGTATCAGCATCTTGGGTGAAGAAATTCAAAACTCAATTCAAGATTGTGTCTTAAAACCAACATACAGTATATTAAGGAAAGTTACCCAACAAGAGACTGATTTTTGGCATCAAGTGGACACATCTCTACAGGAGACATGACAGTTAATTGATAAAAATGATTTAAGCCTTGTGAAAATAATTAACCCTTGTCCAGTCGCACAAAAATTATGATGTTACTAGTCGCGCATGGAGGTGATCACTGGGGTTAAAAATGCGCGTCATTTTCATCCTTTGAGATGATGTTTTGGCATGTTCGTTTGCAGTATTCTTCGGTATAATTAAAAGCAGCCCTTTTTAGTACTTGTAGGTTATTTTTACACAATTTGTTTATTTAAAAAGCAGAATAATGTAGATCTTAACAATGTCGAATGATCTTATGATATTAAATTTGTGCGACTCGTCATTACCTACGACGATAACATCATCTATATACACTGACTGAGCAAATCTCATGGGATAGCGGAGCACTGATGCGCAAGTGTGCTGTCTGCGCACCACACGCCCCCTGTGCCAGCAGCATTTGTATAGGAGACCTTGTGAGCAGTGGCTGTGCATGTGACAGGTGTAACATGGAACGTCGTCGTGAGCTGACACCGTTCGAACGGAGTATGATGGTCGGTGCCCGACGGATGGAAAGTGCGATTTTGGAAGTGGTGCAGGAATTCGGCTTCACACGATCAACCATGTCCAGGCTGTATCGTGAATGGTTGAGTGCGGGTGTCACCATCCACAACAGACGAACAACCGGCCGTCTAGCCACCCTCGATGACCGTGACCGGTGACATCTGAGACGGATTGTCAATAGTGACAGACGGGCAACCGTGCAACAAATCATGGCTGAATTCAACACAGGCCGTGCTAGACACGTCTCCCAGTGGACAATCCGTTGGAACATGGGTTCTATGGGGTATGGGAGCTGGTGCCGCACACAGGTGCCACTGTTAACCCAACGTCATCGGGCACAACGACGTGCATTTGTTGCCAGTCACCAGGGATGGACACTGGAACAATGGCGTAACGTGATATGGTCGGACGAATCACAATTTCAACTGCACCATGCCGATGGCAGGCACCGTTTATGGCGCAGACCACATGAAGCGTTGGATCCCGCCTACCTCGAAGGTGTGGTCCAGGGCGCTGGTGTCTCTGTTATGGTCTGGGGTGCATTTTCATGGTATGGAATGGGCCCCCTAGTTGTTCTGGAAGAGATTTTGAATGGTACGCGGTATGTTGAGCTGCTCACAGACCATCTCCACCCATTTTTGGCCTTCCAGCGCCCAGACGGTTCAGCAGTGTTTCAAGATGATAACACGCAGCCACATCGGTCTCACGTCACCCGGGAATGGTTCCAGGAACATGCAGCGGAGGTCCAACGACTGCCATGGCCACCCATCGCCCAGGTGGCAGATACCCTATCTGTTGTTTTCTTAGCCTTTTCTTAAACGATTTCAAAGAAGTTGGAAATTTATTGAACATCTCCCTTGGCATGTTATTCCAATCCCTAACTTCCCTTCCTATAAATGAATATTTGCCCCAATATGTCCTCCTGAATTCCAACTTTATCTTCATATTGCGATCTTTCCTACTTTTAAAGACGCCACTCAAACTTATTTGTCTACTGACGTCATTCCATGCCATCTCTCCACTGACAGCTCAGAACATACCACTTATTGCAGGTTATAAATTTCATTTTCTTTGTCTGTATTGAAGATCTACTTGTGATACAAATTCTTATAATTTTGTTAATTACCACCTATTCAATACAATAAAAACGTAATATAAACTTACATATTTATTAAAATGTTGATATGGTACATGTTTCACTCCTTTTTTGTAAGCATCATCAGCCAATTATTATTTACTTAAGGTTATATAAGATCATGAAACAATTCTTTTGGATTAAGATTATGCCTATAAACCTGATAGACAAATCTTATAATATTTTACGAGTCATATAACAATAAAATTATGTCTTTAAGTTAAAACATATTTGTCTAAAATCTAAGTCTAACATTTTATTGACGAAACTCATCTGGTGAACATCCTTTAAAATTATTTAAAAAATAAAAAACTTTTGAGATCTGGCTAATTGTATTGATTCAATGTTGCTTAACATGTATGATTGTCGTTAAAACTTCGTTAACTATATTGACAATTTTCTGCAGTTGATAATTGTCTATGTTATGGACATTTAACTTGTTCTCGTTGTTGCTGGAGTAACATTTATACAAATGTATTGGCATTAATTTTATATAGTCAATACGAGAATATTGTTTGTGAACAACCTTGTTGATGAAACACTTTCAAATGTGATATAGAATTTAAAATGTTCTCGTATGTTCCAAAATGGGCTTGTTGGTATATCTGTAATGAAAGATAAAAAATTATATGTTTATATAATAATAATAATAATAATAATAATAATAATAATAATAATAATAATAATAATAATAATAATAATAATCATAATAATAATAATATAATAAATTCTATAAACATTTTAATCCAACAAAAGTTAATGGCTCATTGACGCAAACAAACTCAACTCCTCCCCTTACTTCTCCAAGGCAATCCCCTCCACAATCTACTGCAGCTATCAATGCACCGCCTACGTTAACCTCCCCCTTCCCACTCCCCACCAAAACGTAAACTCATCCACACTCACTCATATAATACAAGGAGTGCAAACAGAACGACAAGTAGTTCTCAAGAGGCTAGGAGTAACATTAGACAAATATGCAGCAGAAAGAAAAGTAAGTGACAATTCTTCCAATAAGAAGTTATACAGAATTATAATCAAAACCATAAACATATAATTTTTTATCTTTCATTACAGATATGCCAACAAGCCCACTTTGGAACATACGAGAACTTTTTAAATTCTATATCACATTAGAAAGTGTTTCATCAACAAGGTTGTTCACGAACAATATTCTTGTATTGACAATATAAAATTAATGCCAATACATTTGTATAAATGTTACTCCAGCAACAACGAGAACAAGTTAAATGTCCATAACATAGACAATTATCAACTGCAGAAAATTGTCAATATAGTTAACGAAGTTTTAACGACAATCATACAAGTTAAGCAACATTGAATCAATACAATTAGCCAGATCTCAAATGTTTTTTATTTTTTAAATAATTTTAAAGGATGTTCACCAGATGAGTTTCGTCAATAAAATGTTAGACTTAGATAGATTTTAGACAAATATGTTTTAACTTAAAGACATAATTTTATTGTTATATGACTTCTAAAATATTATAAGATTGGTCAATCAGGTTTATAGGCATAATCTTAATCCAAAAGAATTGTTTCATGATCTTATGTAACCTTAAGTAAATAATAATTGGCTGATGATGCTCATGAAAAAGGAGCGAAACATGTACCATATCAACATCTTAATAAATATGTAAGTTTATATTACGTTTTTTATGGTATTGAATAGGTGGTAATTGACAAAATTATAAGAATTTGTATCACATACCACTTAGTCGAGCAGCTCGTATCCTTTCTCCCAATTCTTCCCAGCCCGAACTTTGCAACATTTTTGTAACGCTACTCTTTTGTCGTAAATCACCCAGAATAAATCGAGCTGCTTTTCTTCGGATTTTTACCAGTTCTTGAATCAGATAATTCTGGTGAGGGTACCATACACTGGAACCATACTCTACTTGGGGTCTTACCAAAGACTTATATGTCCTCTCCTTTACATCCTTACTACAACCCCTAAACACCCTCATATCCATGTGCAGAGATCTGTACCCTTTATTTATTTACAATCCCATTGATGTGATTACTCCAATGAAGATCCTTCCTTATATTAACACCTAGATACTTACAGTGATCCCCAAAAGGAACTTTCACCCCATCAACACAGTAATTAAAAGTGAGAGGACTTTTCCTATTTGTGAAATTCACAACCTGACTTTTAACCCCGTTTTATCAACATACCATTGTCTGCTGTCCATCTCACAGCATTATTGAGGTCATGTTGCAATTGCTCACAATCTTCTAACTTATTTCTTACTCTATACAGAATAACATCAGCTGCAAAAAGCCTTACCTCTGATTCCACTACTTTTTTTTTTTTTTTTTTTGACTAGTTGCTTTACGTCGCACCGACACAGATAGGTCTTATGGCGACGATAGGACAGGGAAGGGCTAGGAGAGGGAAGGAAGTGGCCGTGGCCTTAATTAAGGTACAGCCCCAGCATTTGCCTGGTGTGAAAATGGGAAACCACGGAAAAGCATTTTCAGGGCTGCCGACAGTGGGGTTCGAACCTACTAACTCCCGAATAATGGCTACTGGCCGCACTTAAGTGACTGCAGCTATCAAGCTCGGTATTCCACTACTTTACTCATATCGTTTATATATATATATATATATATATATAAAAGAAAATATAAAGGTCCAATAATACTGCCCTGAAGAATTCCCCTCTTAATTATTACAGGGTAAGATAAAGCTTCACCTACTCTAATTCTCTGAGATCTATGTTCTAGAAATATAGCAAGCCATTCAGTCACTCTTTTGTCTAGTCCAATTGCACTCATTTTTGCCAGTAGTCTCCCATGATTTACCCTATCAAATGCTTTAGACAGGTCAATCGCGATACAGTCCATTTGACCTCCTGAATCCAAGATATCTGCTATATCTTGCTGGAATCCTACAAGTTGAGCTTCAGTGGAATATCCTTTCCTAAAACCGAACTGCCTTCTATCGAACCAGTTATTAATTTTGCAAACATGTCTATTATAATCAGAAAGAATGCTTTCCCAAAGCTTACATGAAATGCATGTCAAACTGACTGGCCTGAAATTTTCAGCTTTATATCTATCACCCTTTCCTTTATACACAGGGGCTACTATAGCAACTCGCCATTCATTTGGTATAGCTCCTTCAAGCAAACAATAATCAAATAGGTGCTTCAGAACTGGCACTATATCCCAACCCATTGTCTTTAGTACATCCAAAGAAATTTTATCAATTCCAAACGCTTTTCTAGTTTTCAACTTTTGTATCTTATTGTAAATGTCTTTGTTATCTTATATAAATTTTATTACTTCTTTAGCATTAGTCTCCTCCTCTATCAGGACATTATCCTTGTAACCAACAATCTTTACATACTGCTGACTGAATACTTCTGCCTTTTGAAGATCCTCATATACACACTCCCCTTGTTCATTAATTATTCCTGGAATGTCCTTCTTGGAACCTTTGTATAACTGCCAATTATGCTTGCCATCATCTTATCCTTAGCTGCCTTCTTTCCTAGATTCCATTTCCTAGACTGCCAATTATGCTTGCCATCATCTTATTCTTAGCCGCCTTCTTTCCTAGATTCAATTTCCTAGTAACTTCCTTCAATTTCTCCTTACTTCCACAGCCATTTCTAAATCTATTTCTTTCCAATCTGAACCTCCTTATTAGTCTCTTCATTTTTCTATTATAATATTTTTTGCTAATTGCTTTACGTCGCACCGACACAGATAGGTCTCATGGCGACGATTGGACAGGGAAGGGCTAGGAGTTGAAAGGAAGCGGCCGTGGCCTTAATTAAGGTGCAGCCCCAGCATTTGCCTGCTGTGAAAATGGGAAACCACGGAAAACCATTTTCAGGGCTGCCGACAGTGGGGTTCGAACCTACTATCTCCCGAATACTGGACACTGACCGCACTTAAGCGACTGCAGCTATCCAGCTCGGTCTATTATAGTAAGGAGGGTCTTTAATATTCCTTACCACCTTTAAAGGTACAAACCTGTTTTCGCATTCCTCAACAATTGCTTTAAACCCATCCCAGAGTCTGTTTACATTTTTTACTTACCGTTTTCCACCGATCATAGTTACTTTTTAAAAACTGCCTCATGCCTGCTTTATCAGCCATATGGTACTGCCTTATAGTCCTACTTTAAGACCTTCCTTCCTAACACATTTATTTTTAACTAAAACAAAAACAGCTTCATGATCACTAATGCCATCTATTACTCAGTTTCTCTATAGAGCTCATCTGGTTTTACCAGCCCAACATCCAGGATATTTTTCCCTCTAGTTGGTTCCATCACTTTCTGAATCCACTGTCCTTCCCATATTAACTTATTTGCCATTTGTTGGTCATGTATCCTGTCGTTCGCATTTCCTTCCCAATTGACATTTGGTAAATTCAGATCCCCCGCTACAATCACATTCCTTTCCATGTCGTTTCCCACATAGCTGATTATCTTATCAAATAATTCTGAATCCGTGTCAGCGCTACCTTTTCCCGGTCTGTACACTCCAAAGACATCAAGTTGCCTATTATCTTTAGAAATGAGCCTTACACCTAGAATTTCATGTTTGTCATCTCTAACTTTTTCGTAGCTTACAAATTCTTCTTTCACCAGAATGAATACTCCCCCCTCCCACCATTCCTATCCTATCCCTACAATACACTCTCCAGTTCCCGTGAGAAAATTTCTGGATCAATTATATCATTTCTCAGCCATGATTCAACTCCTATTACAATATCTGGTAAGTATATATCTATTAAATTACTTAATTCTATTCCTTTCCTTACAATACTTCTACAGTTCAACACTAACATTTTTATGTCATCCCTACTTGACTTTCAGATCTCTGTACCCTTATCACCGCTCCCTAGACAACCCCGTTTCCCAGAATGTACCTCCCTATAACCCTCCCAAACAATTTCCTAACTTATACGTGCCACTGCGGTTTAAGTGAAGGCCATCTGAGCGCAGATCCCTATCTCCTACCCACCCATTAGGATCTAGAAATTTCACTCCCAGTTTCCCACATACCCACTCCATAGTCTCATTTAAATCCCCAATCACCCTCCAGTCAGTATCCCTCCTACACAGAATTCTATTGATAACAATCTCCGCTTCCTTAAACTTCACCCGTGCTGCATTTACCAGATCCCACACTCTCTTCTACTTTCCTCAACATCTGCCTCAACGTAATTCCTGGATAACACTCTACCCTGGTTCCCTTTCCTCCACACACTTTCCCCGCATGTCTAACAATGAAATACCCCATGACCAGAGCCTCAACCCTACCCACCTCATTTGATCCCCTCCCCTCCTGGTCAGCCCTATCTTTCCTGATAGCTGCAGAAGCTACCTCCTCCTCCCTTTTCTCCTTCCCATGATCCTGTTCCACCTGTCTTTTCCCATCCTCTACTCTACATTTCCCTTTCCTACCTTTTCTTCCTCCAACTTCCACACATCTCAGCAACTGTTCCCTGTTCCCCATCTTCCCTCTGTTGCTCTACCTGGAGTGGCTCGTACCGATTTTGCACAGACACCTGTCCTGAATTCTGATCCTGAATAGAGCCCTTAGCCTGCAATCTCCTTCCCCTTAGAACATTAGACCACCTGTTTTCTACAGCTACCCCCCTCTCCCTCTTGTACACCTACTGTAACCTGTACATTATTTGAGGGAGGCCTATCTTCCTTACTGTCTTTTGTGAGAATCCTAATTATGTCCCTCAAACTCTCCAACTCCTCCCTCATACCCCTCAATGCCTCGCCACATCCACAGTCCCTACACTTGCACTCCTTAGCCATTCTTTACGTGAAAAATGAAAATAAAAGGAAAAATAAAATAACTTGTGTGCAAAAGAATGAACGGAGGGATATACTGTGTGGGATAGTACTCAAAAATCACACGTCAATAAGGTAATTAATATACGACTACACTACAATACTACTTAGTAAAACTCTACTTTTATCCTACAACACCCTAACAGGATAAAAAGTCCTGTTAATTACTGAATACCGAACGGAATACACAAGAATTACACAAATCTGAACTGCAATTAAGCCTATCCTAATTACAACAACAGAAGTTTAGTAAGAGAGTTTCTACGGATACCTCTACTATACTGCTACTACACAAATATTTTACAATAATAAAATAAGCACGCTAAATTCTAATAAGATATTACTCGTATACTACTGTACAGTACACTACAATAAGTTTTTTTTGCTAGAGGCTTTACGTCGCACCGACACAGATAGGTCTTATGGCGACTATGGGATAGGAAAGGCCTAGGAGTTGGAAGGAAGCGACCGTGGCCTTAATTAAGGTACAGCCCCAGCATTTGCCTGTTGTGAAAATGGGAAACTACGGAAAACCATTTTCAGGGCTGCCGATAGTGGGATTCGAACCTACTATCTCCCGGATGCAAGCTCACAGCCGCGCGCCTCTAAACGCACGGCCAACTCGCTCGGTTACAAAAAGTTTAAACTACGTTCAAACGTATCCTAATTACAATACCGGTACCGTATGTCACTACTACGCACAAACAGGTCATATACTGGGAGATAAAGACAGATGAGGACAAACTATTGCTTCAGCAGGATTTAGATACAATTGAAAACTGGGCGCCTGAAAATTGAATGAAAATCCACAGTGGGAAAAGCAAGAAATCGTGTTTCGGTAAAAAGAAAATGACAGGAAAGAGGGATTACGAAATTGGATGAGAAAGTTTTGTTGAAGTTGATAGTTGTAAGTACTTAGGTGT
The DNA here is from genome assembly GCF_040414725.1 of Anabrus simplex. Classification (NCBI taxonomy): domain Eukaryota; kingdom Metazoa; phylum Arthropoda; class Insecta; order Orthoptera; family Tettigoniidae; genus Anabrus; species Anabrus simplex. The sequence continues at coordinate 132,208,234 of NC_090266.1, read as the reverse complement.
TACTAATAGAACAGACTTAAACTGGTCAGAGCAAGTGGAAAATGTAGTTAAGAAATTCTGGAGATCGTTACATTGTATTATGCAGAATCTCAAGAAAGCTAATTCTGGTGCCAAAAGTAAAGCTTAAAAAATGCTTGGTACGACCAATTCTCAAATATGGATCTGCATGCTGGGATCCATACAGGGTGGGTTTAATAAATTCCCTAGAAAAAATTCAAAGAAGAGCGATGCGTTTCATTGATGATGATGATGATGATGCTTGCTATTTACAGGGGCCTAACATCTAGGTCATCGGCCCCTTATAATGGTACTCATCGCTAGGAAAGTAGAACCATGGAATTTGTCATGTTGCGATACTAATCAAAAGTAGCGTAGACTCGCGGTATTTCACAGGGTATGGTACTACTCACAGGTAATGTAATGCGCAAATGTAACACAGACCTATGGTGTTTTGCACATTGTGTCACTATTTACAGGCAACGCAAACCTATGAACTAAGCTACCACATATCAACAAACATCGGAAGACGGCACAGTCTGGCAATTTAATGAACACGACGAGTTTTTATTCAACACATGGCAACTAATGCATCTGTGAAATGAACATTTTAACATTTTAGGACTTGATTCACCTTTAATTTCACGATTTTAGGAATGTTGTTGAACTTGAATTTTACGAATGTAAAAAATTATAGCCATCACAGAATTTTAAGGACAACTCATGAGATTTTACAATTTTGACTCACAAGGGTTATCTTGCTTGTAACTTAGAGTTTTAAACTTACCATTAGATAAAAATTAAGGAGTTAAGTATATCAGTATGTTGTTTTGTATTGTTATATCTTTAAGTTTTCTCTACTTATTGCGCAGCTGATGATGGTGCCTTAATAGAGCGCCGAAACTAGTACTGCAATAAATATATGTTGTAAAAAGTCATCTAACAACAGTGCATTTGTATTGAACAAGATGGAACCTTAAAGATTTTTATTTTAATTGTGATCTCAGTTCAATACGGGCAAATGAGATGAAGTTCCTCATGTTTAATGATGAAAAACCTATGATGTTCTTCACATAAGTGGATTAACCACAGGGACTCACACTATCCCATGGTGTTCCTCACACAGTGGGTACTAATCATAGGCAAGGCAGAACCATGGTGTCGCTCATATAGTGGTACGAATCAAAAGTGCTGTAAAATGCATCGTGAGCACACACTGTCGCTACTAATCACAAACCTATCATGTAAGCAATAGTGGTACTACACGCAAGTAAAAGTGACCCATGGTGTTCCTTACATGATGGTACTAATTACAAGTAGTATCATGGTTCTAATTTGACCATCCCTTGGTCGCCCCTCTTAATCACCTCTTACGACAGACATGGGATACTGTGGGTGTATTCTTCGTCTACAGACCCCACTCAAAGGGGGTTGTGTGTTTGGTCCGCAAGAGGTATTTTATTTCCCTCAAGTCTGCCGGCAAGCCAGTTAGGACCCCCTTATCCATGGGAGTATCACCTCTCCCCTTGCTACGCCAGAGTAGTAGGTTCGTGGGATATGTTTCGTAATCGGGAATAGGAGAAATACCATTAATTGGGAAATTCTTGAATCTAGAAGAACCAGAGCTCGCCTGTGTTGTCTTTATAAGAGCTATACGGGAAGGGCTGCCTGGAGTAGTATTACGAATAGGTTGGAACCTCCCTCATACTTATCGAGAAATGATCATAAGCATAAAATTAGGGGCCAGAAACCAGCATACGGACGTGGGCAAGTTTTCCTTCATTAACAGGACCATAAGGGATTGGAATAAATTACCTGCAACAGTCTTCGATAGATTCCCTTCCAGTATCAAGTCATTTAAGAAGACCATTAGTGCTAGTGTAAAGTGAAAAGTAAAAGTTGTAAATTACGGACACTGAATTTGTGAATTTCTGCTTGGTTTAGATTGTGAAACTAGGAGTTTTTTCTTGTGGTATTCTCTTTCCAGGGAAATGCTTGTTGTGCTCATGTTGTTGTAGTTGGGTAATTACCAATGTTTTTAACTTTACTTTATTATCACTTGTAATGTTAAGCTAGTAGTATGTTGCCACCTATGTCCGACTCGGGTGAATGGTCAGCGTACTGGCTTTCGGTTCAGTGGGTCCCGGTTTCGATTCCCAGCCGGGTCGGGGATTTTAACCTTCATTAGTTAATTCCAATGACCCGGGGGCTGGGTGTTTGTGCTGTCCCCAACATCCCTGCAAGTCACACACCACACATAACACAATCCTCCATCACAATAACATACAGTTAGATACCAATGGCAGATGTCGCCCACCCTCATCGGAGGGTCTGCCTTACAAGGGCTGCACTTGGCTAGAAATAGCCACACAAAATCTATATATATAAAATAAGAGTTTTGTCTGTACATTGCTCAGAAATTGAAAATAATGGTATTTCTGTCTGTCTGTCTGTCTGTCTGTCTGTATGTATGTACACGCATCACGAGAAAACGGTTGAAGAGAATTTGATGAAAATTGGTATGTGAAGTCGGGGGATGAGCCTCTACAATCTAGGCTATAAATCATTTTGCACACGCTGAGTAAAATGGTAGTTTAGGGGAAGGCCTAAAATTGAATTCTCAACTATTTATGTTATTAGTGGTCTAATGAAAATCGGTATGTGAAGTTGGGGGATGAGCTTCTACAATCTAGGCTATAAATCATTTTACTCACGCTGAGTGAAACGGTAGTTTAGGGGAAGGCCTAAAATTGAATTCTCAACTATTTATGTTATTAGTGGTCGTATTTTAAAGAAAATGGGTATGCAAAGTTGGGGAATAAGTTGCTACAATCTAGGCTATCAATAATTGCATTCACGCTGAGAAAAATGGTAGTTTAGGGGAAGGCCTAAAATTTAATTCTCAAATATTGTTGTTATTAGTAGTCCTATCTTGATAAAAATTGGTATGCAAAGTCAGGATATAAGTCGCTATAGTCTAGGCTGTAAATTATTTTATTCACGCTGAGTGAAATGGTTGTTTAGGGGAAGGCCTAAAATGTAATTCTCAAATATTTGTTATTAGAGGTGTAATCGATGAATGCTACGTAACTAAGGTTATATAGTATTAAATTTCCTAATATTCATGTCTTATGCATTGTTACCGTACTGGCTATGATCACAAAGATATTCATGAATTTGGATTTTTGTTACTAAATTCATATCAGCGCCGAGTAACGAGAAAATGGGTAAACAGTATTTAATGAAAATCGGTATGTAAAGTCGGAGAATAAGAAAGTACAGTTTATGGTATAAAATATTTTCCAAATCACAGAGTCGAAAGAAAACTAAATGTGAAGGCCTACAATATAGAAAGCTCATAACACTGATCAACAATAACATTACATTGACCATTGTTTGTCGTGATGTGCTTTGTGTCTTCTGTTGCCCCTCATCTCCGGTAGATAGGATTACTGCTGCGTACAGAGTATTTTTTATTTGATTTACTTTGCACCGACATAGATAGGTTTTATGGCGACGATGGGATAGGAAAGGGCTAGGAGTGCCTTAGGCCTTAATTAAGGTACAGGCCCAGCATTTGACTGGTGTGAAAGTGGGAAACCACGGAATACCATCTTCAGCGCTGCCGACAATGGGGTTCGAATCCACTATCTCTCAGATGCAAGCTCACAGCTGCGCACCGCTAACCACACAGTCAACTCGCCCAGTCGTACAGAGTGTAACAGCCTGTCTGAATATTGATGGAAAGTAGCTGGGGAGTTAGATAACTTTCTTCTTTAGCATGCCATACCCCTGGTTTATAAATTTTCTGATACTACTGGTACGTAACTAACTGGATCCAATCATAACATTTGGGCTATTCATTCCCTACTCTGAGGCACCGATTGGAATGAACAGTGTGCACATTTAGCGGAATAATGGCAGATGAGTGTTCATGGCAATCTGCGGCCTGGTCATCCCAGCTCTGGAACTTTGGACTATTAGATTGGCACCGCAATCTAACCGCAGCACTGTTCGTTAAAACTGATAAAACGTGCGGCTTTCCATTTGATCGAGTATTTTGTATGATAGCGTTGCTTTTAATCGCTACATTCATACTTACGTTTTTGTAATGACCTATGTTGATTTCAGGTTAGGAAAACCACAAAGTCAGTCTTTCTGAGAATCCCGTAGCGAAGCACGGGTACATCAGCTAGTTATTATAATATAGTTCAACCTATAGTACTGTAAGCTGTAGTGTTAAGCACTGGGAAATACTTAAGTTTTGTGTGAATTTGTATAGGAGGATGATGATGAGGATGGATTTAGAATTTTAAACTTAGACTAGTAGTATTTCTTGTAATATTTTCTTTCCAGGGATTCGCTTGTTGTACTGTTGTTGTTCTTGTAGGGTAATTATGTTTTTAACATAACTTTATTAACATTGTAATGTTAAGCTGGTAGTAAGTTCAATCTACAGTATTGTAATTCGTAGTGTTAAGTACTGGAAATATTTAAGTTGTGTGTGAATTTGTATATGATGTTGCTGGATTTAGAACGTTAAACTAATAATAATTCTTGTAATATTTTCTTTCCATATATTTGCTTGTTGTACTCTTGTTTGTTTGTTTGTTTGTTTGTTTGTTTGTTTGTTGTTGGGTAATTATGTTAATTTTACTTTATTATTACATTACTGTAAGTGACCATTGCCACCAGGATATTTCCCATTTGCAATGTATTTATTAGTAATAATAATAAAATTATTATCAAAGAAAGACAAAAAAGAATATATTGTATGCAAGTACACTATCTGGATGGCCTTGAATGTCACATCTCACCTAAAGCAGACCGACTTCTACTAAAGCAGACTGAACACATGCCCCGAAAACAATACACAATAGTCTTTTTCAAATTCCAATCAATCAATCAATCAATCAATCAATCAATCAATCAATCAATCAATCAATCAATCAACCAATCAATCAATCTGCATTTAGGACTGTCGTTCAGATGGCAGATTCCCTATTAACTGCTTACCTAGTCTTTTCTTAAATGATTTCAAGGGACTTGGAAGTTTATTGAATATCTTGCTTGATAAATTATTCCATTCACTAGTTCCCCTACATATAAAAGAGTATTTGCCCCAATATGTTGCCTTGAATTCCAACTTTATCTTCATATTGTTATCTTTCCTACTTCTAAAAACACCACTCAAACTTATTTGCCTACTAATGTCATTCCACATCATCCCTCCACTGACAGCTCGAAACATCCTGCTTACTTGTTACAAATCCCATGACTGGTCCGCATTGAAATGTACATTAATTGAACATAATACAAAAGTTTATTGAGATCCACCTATTCAATACACATTGGGTTCTTAAGAATTAAGATTTACATCTTGTCATACTAATTTAACGGGACATGTTTCACCCACTGTATGGGCATCATTAGCCGAAATCTCATGCCTAAAAGATAAAGATCAGGATCCTGATTACTCTAGTCACGGTGTTACATAGAGAAAAAATATGTGTTATAAAAATGAGGTAGCTTGTTGTGAGATCCTAAATGACAATTTACACAAGTAAAACATGTTCAAAAATATGTACGAGAAAAAATGATTAATGGTGGTGCAATCTTACATTGAAATCCTTAAAATATTTTTAAAAAAGCCAATCTATCCTTATTTACATGAATGATAAGAAAGTCTGCAAGGTCAAAATATGAATGGAATCTGGTTAAGGTAAGGGTGTATTCTGCCCGAAGACAGATCTGAACCTCCGCAGATGTGTGCCTGAGCCGAAGTTTACGTACGGTAGGGTGGCCAGTTCCTTTCCGCTCCTCCATTCCCTTACCCCCCACCAACAGCGCGTGGCAATCCATCCAGATCTTGACCACGCCCAATGTTGCTTAACATCGGAGATCTCACGGGATCCGGTGTTTCAACACGGCTACGGCCGTTGGCAATCTGGTTAAAGGCAACCCAATTTTAAGTTATAGAATGGTTACAATGAACCTTAAGTGGCTTAATCATTTAAAGGTGACATTGAATATTCTTGTAGAAAGCTTGTAGTATTATCATGGAGTATACAGCTGTGTGACTGATGGAGTTGTTATTAAACCCATATTTCTTATTTTTGTTGAAAAAGTGATAAAAGGTTCACAGCGGAGTGTTGCCATGTGTGTATTTACTAGCTGATGTGATTGTTTCCCCTTGTACTAATAAGTCAAATGGGAATGCATTAAAAGAAAATAGTGCTGCGAAAGCCTCCCACAAGGCCAACCCCTCGTCCACGTCGTGGGAGGTCGGCAACGGCATGAAGTAGGGGATTGCCTGTAGGGGTGATGTACAGTGGGGACTGTGTGTGCCCCATGACCGCTACAGTAGCTGTGAAGGCCCTACAGGAACCCTGAAAAGTGACGGCTAACGGGGCTCTGGTGAAGACCTCAACGGCAGCAACAGCGGAGAAGGGGTCCTTTGGTATGGCGAAGCTGGCGGATGAGGCAACAGTTCTTCTTGGGGATAAATAAAGAAGAAACCACTGCTTTGTGGTAAAGAGGGGTCTTTAAAGGCTAAGGGAGATAACCCCTACAGAAAAATCCTGCGGTCTAGCGCAGACAGGAGGCAGCCCCTCCACTGGACTTAGGGTGCTGTGAGCTAATAACTCTTACACCTGAATTAAACTTATTACAGAAACCAGACGAAATTTATACCGGCCGGATTTTATGGAGACGACTTTTGCAATGAAATACAGAACACGAATCGGATTCTGGAATGTTAAAACTAACAAAAAGACTAAAGAAATGCGCATAAACCATCGTAACAATTGCAACTTGACTCTAGATGGAATGGATATAGAAAGGGTAGAGGAATTTTGCTACTTAGGAAGCATGGTAAGCCAGGATGGAGGTGCTTTTAGAGATGTGGTGAGTCGTATAAATAAAGCCAAAGGAGCTTTTGCACAGTTATGACCAATAAGGAGATCCCCTCATATTCGTATAAAAACGAAGCTAAGGATATTCAACTCAAATGTTAAATCTGTGTTACTGTACGGAAGTGAGACCTGGAAAGCGATCAAAGACATTACTACACGGTTACAGACTTTTATAAATCGGTGTTTGAGGTACATTATGAGAATATGGTGGCCAAAAACTATCTCAAACAAAGACCTTTGGGAGGCCACAAGTCAATGTCCCATACAGGAACAGATAATGAGAAGAAAATGGAGATGGATTGGACACACCCTGAGAAGACCACAAGAGAGTATCACAAGGCAGGCATTGAGTTGGAATCCAAAAGGCAGTCGCAGGCAAGGCAGACCGAGGATTACCTGCAAGAGAACCATAGATAAGGAGATTGCTGGAGTTAACAAGACATGGAGGGAGGTGAAAGCATTGGCGGCAGATAGAACAAGCTGGAGAAATTTCGTCGAGGCCCTATGTTCCACAAGGAATTAAAGGAAAGCCCTATGTTCCACAAGGAATTAAAGGAAATAAGTCAAGTGCTGGGAAAAGATAAGTGTGGGAATGACTTTATGTTGTTATAGATGACAAAAGACAGAAAACAGAATTTGTGAAATGCAAAATAGGACAGCCAATCTAGAAAGCCAAGAATAACAGCCGAGAGGATTTGTTGTGCTGACCACACGGCACCTCGTAATATGCAGGCCTTTGGACTGAGGAGCGGTCGGTTGGTAGACCAAGGCCCTTCAGGGCTGTGGTGTCATTGGGTTAGTTTTTTTTTTTTTTTTTAATGTTACGGTATTAAATCAAGAAAAGATGTTAAGAGTACGTTGTTGAAGGACAAGGGTCATCGTTTTCATTTTGGTTTCGTTCCATTTGATTTTGTAAAATATGTTCATTTGTCTTGCCTTGAAAAATTGACTGTGGACTAAGAAGAACTTTTAGTGTCTTAATTTGGTTATTGTGTAAGATTTCATAATGTAAATAACAGTGTAATTAGTATCTGGATTTAAGATAATAATTTGTGTGGCAGGGGGTAGCTGCACGTGCCTGCGTTGGTAAGATGCTTCTAGTGATTTCCTGTTGCATCACAAAGGAAGATTCTGGAAGATGTAAAGATTTTTCCTCATAAAAATTTCAGAGCTCTGATTGGCTAAAATAACACGATTCCTAATGGGTGAATGTAAGACCCGCGGGTGCGCTAATTGGTTATCTCTTGATTGCCCAATTTCTGGCTCCTGGCGACTTGGCCAGGGCCAAGCTTGTGTCCGTCGTCTTTGATTTGTGACCGGTGAAAGGAGCAGTCTTCTCCTCCATCTGATGGGACCTCCGGCCCTCCGAGGTGAGCACTATTTGGTTCATGTTTTGGATTTGAACCTTTAAATGTAAATTCTTATTTTAAAATTCTTTCCGCGCCGGAGTTTGCCCGGGGTATCTTCCATTCGCCAATTTTAAGTTCAAATAACTTAGCCCTCGCAGCTAGTCATACCCCCTTTGTTTGGAGGCATTCCCCTTTTCTTTGATTTCATATACTGTGTAATAAATATGTAAATTTTAATTTCCTCCGGGATTGTCTCCAGTAGTCCTGTTTCATCTTAACGTATTCCCTTTTAAGATATGCACCTTATTCAGAAGAGTTTTTGAAAAGGCGGCTACTTGATTGGGCTCTGAGTTAGGATTTTTTAATAATTAACATGCTTTCTTCTCTTTTTTTTTTTGCTCGTGGCTTTACGAGGCACCGACACAGATAGGTCTTATGGCGATGATGGGATAGGAAAGTCCTAGGAGTGGGAAGGAAGCGGCCGTGGCCTTAATTAAGGTACAGCCCCAGCATTTGCCTGTGTGAAAATGGGAAACCACGGAAAACCATCTTCAGGGCTGCCAACAGTGGGATTCTAACCCACTATCTCCCGGATGCAAGCTCACAGCCACGCGCCCCTCACCGCACGGCTTTCTCTTCCTTACTAATGTCTTAACCTGCATGTGGTGTTATGTTAATGTGTATTTTTCTTAAACTTCTTTGGTTGTAGAGGGATAGTCCTTGCTAAATTGATAGCTCATTTTCTTATATGTAATTTTAAGTTGGTATCGTCCGCAACTACCTCACGAAACTACCATGTCATGACTTCAAATTATGACTGTTAAAATTTTCTTTACATTGTTTTTAAGTCGTTGGCGTGAAGCTGAAGCTTTTTTGTAATCTATTAATTCCATATCCGTATTGATGGTTAATATACACAATTATAAAAAATGAGCTGAAGCTTGTACTACTGACACTATTGATTTCTTAAAATTTGTTTATTTACTATGTTAACTTAATTTGTATTTTATTATTGGCCTTGTTTTGTAACATCATTTTCCATTTTTTTAATTCAGTAAATGTAGTGTTCATTTGGGATAAACGTTAATTTCGTTTTCCCAGCAATGCACTACCTTCCCACGGACCTGGCAGGGTTTCCAACTGCTTCCCATTTCCTTTCTTTTAGTTGTCATATTGGTTAAACTGTCATTTATATATCTACATTGTTTTCAGAGTATTAACATGGTGTGTATGTTTCATTTATTTTGTGCAATCAAAATTTTTTATTTTTAAAATTTTATTCACCGTCTTGTTCCTTGTTGTGTAATCTGTAGCGGATACATTTAAAATATGACAGTGCCTCTTACAAAGCTCAAATACCAACAAATTAGCAAGGCATAACTGCACTCAATCTTCTTTGAGCCAGATGAGTGCTTCATGCAGAAGAGTTATTCCTATCTCTACAAAACAAAAAACAAAAACTTGTGTTAAAATATGTCCCTAAAATGTACACCCTTTCAATGATGTGTCAGGTACAAGCTTTCAAATCGTAGAACATGAATGAATGTAGGAAATGATTTGAGTAAAACAAGGTGTGGGTTACTGTAGTCACGTCCTAGTTCGTGAACCATGGGCAACGGCTGAGCGGCCTAGTAAGTGGTCCTGAGAGTCGGGATACCAGTTGCTATGGAATGGGAGTGGGCATCTCGGATATATTCTGAGTCATGGCCCGCCTTGTGCTCAGGCGGCTAGGACTATACAATTCAACGGTGGTCCATAACCCGTTAGAGGAGAGATCCTCACTTGGGCTATGTGCAAGTAGGATAGCATCCTGTTTCATGAATTTACTGAGCTCAGAACAGTTTAAGGTCCCTTGATCAGTTGCATTAAGATATATGTATATTTTTCCCGCTTAAAGTGTTCTGTTGTAAATATATTTCCCGGTTAAACAGTTCAGATTTTAGAGCCCCTTGAGATAGAAAACGTCCGCTCAAAGCAGCCCATGGTTAGAACCCTCCAGTCTCCGTGCAAGTCGCACCCTATGTTAGACCGTTCACGCACTAGTGGTGTGTCTCTGGTGTCATGGAACCTGTGCAAGCTTGCCAAGGCCATACGACGTCATGCTATGACAACACAGACACCAGATGCTCACTCTCACCTTGTGGAATCGAATCGAACTCATCAGTCGAAATTTCCACTCCACCGTTCCATCTAGCGGAATACAATTGAACGGGATTCTACGTGAGAAACAAAAAGCGCACAGTGGATGGTTTGATAAAACTTTAATGCAGTAATTTGCGGGCCGCAACAGGGTGAAGTCATTAATCGAGGTGGCCTAAACATTAATTAAAAACTGTTGTGTATTTGTCCACAACATTACTGTTGATCTACCACGAAATTGAATATTCTAACCTGTTTGATTTTTCATTCCCTTGCTTATTTCCTTCCGGGTATTCTCTCTTATGTTGTTGTTGCAATAATACTTATGGGTCTTGTCGTAGACGAAATTACGTTTTTGAACTAAACTGATAAGATTTTCCGTGTCCATTACACTGGGCAACAAAATTTAAATTTTTGTTTGTTAAATGGAAGTGAAAGGGTGTTTTGGGTACACTTTTTTCTGCTGATTTCAAAACAGTTTTTGAGTAATTTTCAAAAAATTAAAAAATGTTAAAAATTGTTATTCCTACAAAAATTTATTATCTTAACTTAAATTGAATTTACATGCATTTTAATTTACATACATTTTTTTCTGCTGATTTCAAATCCGTTTTTAGAATTTCTCCATCACTCACAGTTTTTGAGTAATTTTCAAAAAATTAAAAAAAATGTTGTTCCTACTAAAATTTATTATCTAGACTTAAATTTCATTTACATACCTAAAAAGTATGAGAGGTAGATTTTCGGCTGAACTTAGCTTGAGGAACATCCCTTTTGAGTGACCAGCAGTAGTCAGCCAGCATATTTGGACCCCATTTTCCCTGGTAACGGCTTTCAAATTCGACGATGTCTTGATGGAAACGTTCCCTGTGTTCGTCTGAGAAAGCGCCGAGATTTTCAGGGAAAAAGTCAAGATGCGAGTCCAAGAAGTGTATTTTAAGAGACATATTACATCCCATATGTTTATAGTTTTGTAGAAGTTCACTAATATGTTCCCTGTAATTCTCTGACCTGTAGTTTCCTAGAAAGTTTGTGACCACCTTCTTAAATGATGACCATGCAGCTAGTTCGTATGTTTTTAACTTGCTTTCAAACACTGTATCTTTCATCAGTTCTTTGATCTGAGGACCAACAAATATGCCTTCCTTTAGTTTAGCTACAGATATTTTTGGAAATTTGGTTTGGAGAAATTGAAATGCATCCTTACTATGATCAAGTGCTTATACAAAATTCTTAATCAAACCTAGTTTTATGTGTAATGGGGGCAGTATGATTTTGTCAGATGCAACAAGAGGCTGATGAACGACATTTTCCTGTCCTGGAGTATATGACTGTCTTTTTGGCCAGTTCTTTTTTATATAGTGATTATTTCTATCTCGACTATCCCACTTGCATAAAAAGCAGCAAAATTTTGTATATCGTAACTGCAAACCAGGTAAGAGAGCTACAGCTTTCAAATCTGAACATATCTGCCAGGAATACTTTTCATACTGGATAGCGGATAGTACCATTTTCATGTTCTCATATGATACCTGTAAGTTAGCTGCATGGGCTACAGGAACTGATGGAAATGTATTTCCATTGTTAAGCAGTACCGCTTTCAAACTTCTTTTTGAAGAATCAATGAATAAACGCCAATCTTCTGGATTATGCTGCTGCCCTAGTAACTCGAAGAGACCTGTAACATCATTGCAGAAAACTAGTTCTTCCTTTTTAGAAAAAAGATGCTCAAATTCCTTTTGACGTTGGCAGAAGAAGCAGACTTTGGTATCTTTCTCTATAAGGTTCCAGCCTTTTAGTCTTGAAGCGAGTAATTCTGATTTTGCTTTAGAAAAATTAAGATCACGAACCAAATCATTTAGATCTGATTGTGTAAGTAAATGAGGCTCAGAAGAAGCAGCAGAACTTTCTACAAAGGGTTGGTCATCATCCATTTTATCATCACATAACTCTTCACCAACATCAACTTCTTCATCTCCATGCATCAACGATCAATCTGGTGGAGAAGGTATAGGAAGCCCTGGACCATGTAGAACCGGTCTGGTTGGTGATTTCAGAGACGGATATACAACTGTATGTTTTGACTTTGAAGATATACCAGAGATATTAGTCACACAAAAATAGCAATTGGTCAAATGATCCGTAGGTTCCCTCCACTGCATCGGAATTCCAAAAGGCATATGGCGAGTCCCCTTCATCCATCCAGTCAGTAGAGTTAGACATGAAGCACAACATATGTTACGGGCCCAATTCTGATTCACATCCATCTTGCAATCAAAATACAACTCATAAGCTTCCTTAATTAAAGTAGTAACACTTCGCCTCTACGCTTTAAGGGTTAACTCGCCACATATATTACAGAAACTATCTGGTTTATTTTTACAGTTGCGAGGCATTTTTCACACAATAAAATAAAACACTACTGTAGCCTATATTGAACACAAACTATCTCCTTTCAATAGACTTTGGAAGCACAACTCTATGCAAACAGTCGCATGAAAGAAATCTCTAATTCAACTGACAACTGCAATGTTTTAAAGTTTCTAATTGTTGTGGCAACAATGAATAATATGGAATTCTGTACATTCTTAAGAGAATAAAAATTAAAAAAAAATAGTAAGAGTATGATAAACCAACAATTATAATAGTTTATTAATCTTTGTTAATGGTAGCATGCTAACCCGTAAATATGAAAACAAAGATTTGAAATTACAAAAAAACTGTGGGTGATGGGAGGTTTCTGGTTTCATATTCGTAATCAGCACACAAAAGTACATAAGAATCACCATAAATTATACATTTAACAAAATCATTGTTGACCAGTGTTATTAGTGAGGTGAACAAAAACAACTTCCCGAGATCCCGACTCTATGCAGGAAACAGCCGACTTGCCAGTTGATACACATGCAGCCAAACAGCCGGCCGAAAGATCCCGATCGTCTACGAAATTGAATGAATGTTGATAGCCAACTGGGTGTTGGTGGGAGGCACACAGAGGCATTGCAATACCACGTGTTGGCATAAAATTGAAAGTTATTTTTAATTTTACCTTTATACGAGCTAAACATTGTATTATCGTGTCACTCGTAATTATTACATCGCATTATTAGAACGCAGCACAAGGATGAGGAGACATGAAATAAAATTCTCATGGAGAAAGAAACTGTTTACGTTTAGATGTGCTAGCGTTGCTGCTGCACCTTTATCACTCCCACGTAATACCCCAGATACTTTTCCATGCACTCATTTCTGCAACTTCGAACCTGTGTTTCTTTTCTTCATTACCTATAGCATGACGAGGATTGAGGTGGGAAAATAAACTCAATACTGGCTTGGCCATGCGGTACTTGCGAACGGCCAGAAACTACACCCGTTGCCGTGACAACCAGTAGGAATGCAGGGGCGATTTAGGCCTAAGTTCTAAAAATCTCTAAGAATAAGTTGCCAGATTTCCCATTTGCTGCCGTTATCCTTTAAGCAGGTGTCGGGGGTGTGAGGAAGATAGAAAACACATGCTTACAAACTGTAGCACACGTCTTGTCTTTGCATCTTGTAAGCCTAAGCTACGGATTCCCAAGCATAGTGTAGCGTCGTAATTAGTATGAATAGGAGTCGGTGAAGTTAGTTGTACTTGTAATATCAACGTACAAACGTTTCAAGTGAAAATGAGTGGAACTCAGAGGAAACAGATCAAGCAAAAGGCACTAACAATAAAAGACAAAGTGGAGATTATACTGTAAGGAAAGTGGAGTCATCTACACTGCCCCGTGTTGCTTTGGTAAAGGAGCTGGGGATGCCGCCATCTACTTTGAACGGCAGTATAGCGAAGAAAGAAGAGATCTTTGCTTCTGCAGGGAATACTTCAGCAAATTGCAAGGAAGTTAAATATGAAAAGTATGATGAAATAGAACAAGCTCTGCTAATATGGTTTAAACAGCAGCGAAGTTTAAACATACCTTTCAGTGGGATTATTGTGCAGGAGAAAGCCGCATGCAAATTAAGGGTACCTTTTACCGCATCCAACGGGTGGCTGGACCGCTTTAAAAATCGAGCCGGCATCGTTTACAAAACAATTTGTGGCGAAGCAGAGAGTGTAAGTGCGGAGGAAAGGGAAGTGTGGAAGAAAATGGTTCTGCCTGCTAAAATAAGCAAACCTTGCAACGTTTTTAATCTCGATGAATTCGCACTTTTTTACCAGCTTATTCCGGATATGTCTCTACTTTTGAAGGGAGAATCTTGCCACGGGGTAAAATCAAGTAAAGTGCGAGTTACGGTATTGGTTGGTGCTAATATGGAAGGAACTGAAAAACTACCTCAACTGATGATAGGAAAGTCTAGGAAGCCACGTTGTTTAAAAAATGTCAGGAATTTACCGTGCAAGTACACCAGCAACAAGTCAGCTTGGATGACAAGTTCCCTGTTTAAAGAGTACATGCAGGCATTAGATGCAAAAATGAGGAGCCAGAACACATTAAGGCAATGTGGGAAATGGAGAGGTTTATACTTCAAGAAAGCAGTAAAAACCTGAAACAGTCAACCCTGGACAATTTCTTTAACAAGTAGGAGCCTAGATTTTTGTGTTTGAAAATGTATTTAATGTCTAATGCAGTACAGAATTTACATTATGTACAGTTCCCTAAAACAGCTAAGTGCATTCATTTATGGATTTTAACTCTTGTGCAAGGTTTTATATAATATGTTCCCTTCTCTTATCAAAAATATATTTATAATACGGTATGTTCAATTATTTTACTTTATCTCTAAAACTATTGTCATGATAATCAAATTTTTATATTACGACTTTCTGTTAGCAACTCTTATATATCGGCCTAATTCGGTATTGTTCACAAACAAGGAAAACTGTTGGCTGTGTGTTTCACATGTATTTCAAAGTACAACAGAATAAGGTTTTTTTCAGTCCCATGAAAAACTTCTTAACAGAGTTTCACTGTATTACATATTTTCTTTATAAAATACTTTCTCTTTTTCCATTACCATTTTACTAATTTGGCTTTTATTTCTATTTAGAACTTTATTCATTTCATTTATTTCTGCATTGAACTGTAAATCTTCTCCACCATTTTTGAATTCTTTTTTTAACTTTCTGGTTTTTTTAAGGACTTTTAATTTCTTTGAATGACTTCTATTTACCATCTTTTTACATTGTTCTCTGCGTGTGCACGGATTGTTTTCTCGGCTATACTACTACCGTGGATGATTTGCAGCTGTTAGAACTCCGTATCATGTTATATGTAATTCTCAAGAATCTTTGTTATCCTTCAACGACAACTACTGCATATGCATTTTTAAACATAATCTGAAACTTTTATCACCTATGAGACCTTACCTGCAATACGTCCAACACATCGCAGCGCAACTAACAGAACTTCATAAGGAGTAATATATGCAAACCTAAAGAATCTTCAACGCCCAAATTATTCTACTTGAATTCTCCCTACAACAGCTAAGTGCATTCATTTATGGATTTTATGCATTATCCAAAACTTTTACAACAAATTTGACCTTTTCACATTTATAGTGTCAAACCACTGTGTTTCCACGACTTTTTTACAACTTTTATGAACTATCAGATACATTGTGCAACTCGCGTTTTGGTCTATGATGACCTTAAAAAATAGGTCGAAACTAATTCCAATAAATGTTTCTTCCGTAATGTAAACCACATTAATTCATTTTGTATTGAAAAGGTGGAAATATTTTACTTTTTTTTAAAAATTTAATTGTCATATTTTGTTTATTCAAAATATTGGCCATCGGCTTCTACACACTTCGCCCATCTTTCAGGTAAGTTATGAATACCATGCCAGAAAAACTAATTGTTTTTGGTGGCAAATAATTCATCGAGCCATATTCCAACTTCCTCGAAAATGCTCGAGTGCTGCTCGGCGAGCGCGTGCCCCATTGATGCAAAGAGGTGATAGATGGCGCCAGGTCGGAGCAGTACGGCGGGTGCAGAAGGATGTCCCATCCAAGAGATTTCAAGGTGTCTTTGACTAGTTTTGCTGTGTGAGACGGCGCATTGTCGTGTAAGAAAATCACTTTGCCATGTCTTTTGGCCCATTCCGGTCGTCTTTAAATCAATGCGTTATTTAATTTAATCATTTGTTGGTGATAGCATTGTGCATTAACAGTTTTGCCAGACTTTAAGAGTTCGTAATACAGAATACCACTTTTGTGGTCTACCAGAGCGCACACTGTCTTTCACACATTAAAATCATCGAAACCATGTCTCACATATTCTAATCAATGGAGCGTGTTCACCATATATTTCTACCAGCAAACAATGACTTTCTACAGCATTTTCCTTTTGATTAAATAGGGCAAAGCAATGCGTGCCGCAAATGTCTTTTTCAGGCACAAACGTCGACATGATCATTGAATGATACAACGCAGACGCTCATGTTTGGCAGACTCAACTTGTGTGTGTTGGTAGGTTTATGTCAGACAAAGAAACTGACGTATGTGTCAAATTCATACGCTGTGAACTGTTCGCTGGCATCATCTCTTAGTTTAACCGGAAAAGACTTACGCATACACCTGGTATCCTTATATTTGTATAACTTTTAATTAGGGTAACAGTCTGTACATATGGCCTAGCAGTGAAGGTTGTGTAACATGGGAAACAGTGACTATGTTGGTAAAGACGGCTGAAGTCAGTTGAAAGTGTTGGAAGAAGTGGCTTGGAAACCCAGGGTACAGCCGAGAAATGCTCTGGTTTTGAATGAGGTCGCACTGACAGAGATGCTTGAAGATGTTTCAGTTGCAGCGTTGCTACCAGTGGACTTTTGCAAACGCTTCAGACACATGGAGCAAGCCTACATACACATGTATGCTGAAGGCTAAAGATTGTTATTCATCAATGTGGATGAACACACGAGATTGCTAACTTTAGTATTGGCCACTTAATAGCCAATTTGCATGCTCCGGTTTTGAATGAGGTCGCACTGACTGAGAGACGCTTGAAAATGTTTCAGTTGTAGCGTTGCTGCCAGTGGACTTTTGCAGACACTTCAGGCACACAGAGCAAACCTACATACACATGTGTGTGCATGCGACAAGCTAATTAATATAGAGAACCAGTACAGAGTAGACTACAGAATCATGAGAAATTTATGCGGTGTGCATTCGGTGGAAGACGCTACATAGTGTTCATTTGTCAGTCATACTCTGGTTTATTCCTCTCCGAGACAATGTACAGTGTGTGTGTGATGGTTTTATATGTGTAACCTGGAGTTAACGTGCTGTTGTGCACAGAATTGATTATTGCTAGATGAAACTGTAGGCCAAGTGTTCAGTGCTTGGTCATTCTTTGACGGATTTTACACCGCAAAGTTGTATGGCTTCATTAACAGAATATAGTGAGGTGACTGGGATTGTCTTTTTGTACAGTTGTAACCCGTAATCAATTGATTCCACGGTGATGATGCTATTTTGATCATGTAAATGAGGTTAAGAATAGGCAGTCATCTTATCCGTATGAAATCATCAATCTGAAGTGTAGCTTTCAGAACTATGTACTGTATCGGTTACGACCTGCACATGCGTATTTTTTTATGATTACTTGCATTCAATCATCACGCAAGACATTCAGAGCAAACTTGGTTTGTTTACGTTCGGAGGAACGAGCAGGCGAGCCGAGGACAGCTGTGTGTGTGACGTAAATGCAGGGGCAGGATAGACTACCCGCCTGGCGCGGCACGTGTAGCCTGCCTGACCTGGTATGTTCTGGATATGAAAGTCACACCTTCGCGAACATTCGATTGAAAAAATTTCAGAACTTCTCTAATAATTATCGCAGTGACTTGAGCGATACGTCATTCTGAAGAGAGTAACATAAACGTCTCAAATTATGAATCTCAAGGAAATCCGTCGAGGGATTCGTTAGATAACCAGCCTCGAGGGATCATGTTATATGATGACGTAGGAGCCCCCAAACTGAATATAAGGAGAGCTCACTTTACCCAGATCAGACAGTCATAGCTGAGTGTTCAGCCTGACTCTCCACGCTGCCGTAGTCGTCAGAGACTATCTTCGAATATTTAAAGTCTTCATGTGGGACTTAAACTCTGACAGTCGTGTTGAACTTATCAATTGTGCGCGTGTGAACTCTAATGTTACTCAAATTCTTTATAATGGATACTGAGTCCATCAGTCAAGTTGAACTTGTAATTTCTTGCGAGTGATGAAGAACAAATTATTCAAGGTCTTTATTTGAACTTATAAAATTTGTGTGTGTTGGAACTCTGATTATGACAAGTCATGTATTGGACTTAAGTGACAACAGTTCAGTTGAACGTATGTTCTGAGCACTTGTAGATACTTCTCGATATAACTTACTTTCGTTCTTATAGAACTGAGTTCACTGCCACGTTGCCTGTGTGAAACTTAATCTCCAAACCAATATTAATTTAAATGTGACACTACTGCAATATTCTAGGAACTGTGATTTTTTTCTTTACATTTCGGTCAGCATAATTTCTTTAATAGACACGAGTATTTATGAAAGTGTTCGAACTTTCCCATGAATATTACTGCAAATGATCACCATGATAAAAGTATAATCGTGTGCTGCGACACAAGTGTCTCTCTGTGAATTCAAACTGTTTTTTTTTTTTTTTTTATCCATTTCAAATAGAACTGTGTATTATTCTTCTGAACAGTGTGGAAATTATTTGTGTGTGACTGACAGCAGTATCTTTGATAAACTCTCGAACAGTCACCTATTTTATTCAATGTCAAGTGCGCCTAACAACGAACTGTGCTTTTCATTTCAACCTTATTTCTTCATCAAAGTGTTTAGTATTATTGCATGACTGACAGCAGTGTCTTTGATAAACTCTAGAGCAGTCATACATTTCTTTCAATGTCAAGTGCTAATTTACTTAGTGGAAAATCACCACGAACTGTGCCAAGTGCGTGAACAATTTTCATTTTCATTATTTCTATTCATAAACTGGGCTTTATTTTCTTCCAATTTCGATGCTAATCGCATCTACACCTTTAGTGAACTTTTAAATTCTATCTATAAGATTAAGAGTGAATTCGACGGCATATCCCAACCACATTAAATGAAACAGTGTTGTTAAACCAAAGTGTCGGGGAACTGTGTAATTCTGGACACTCGTATAAGTTATGTGATGAGTGATTACCCCGCAACATCCTCAGAGAACGTCGTAGAACGTTGGAGATCGTCCAGAACGTCGAAAGTTCGAGACTCAAATCCATATCAAACCGACTTGGGTGTTCCAGCCTTATCTCAACGAAGTATTGGCAACTTCCAGAACGTGTTCCAGCCCCGTTCAGCCTGATGAACTGGAAGCACGGATCATCAAAAGGCGATATTGAAGACAGCGACTATCAACAGTAAGGTGATGTGCACTTTGATATGCATTTCCTGAATAAAAAACTATTATTCAATCCAATTAAAATTTTTCTTGCAGATAGGACCCTGCCTCCTGTACCAAGCCCTAGCTAGTAACCACCCAATATTGCCCTGAGGACTACTTCATACTAATTTTAAAGTTAAATCATAGAGTCGGGCTCTTTTACTGGTACAGAGAGGAGGGTAATATACGTGGCACCCTACACGTTGGGGCACGATAGCTAGGTTAACAGTGCTATCAAATTAATAGACAATCACAACACCCTGGACGTGGTGTTTCTTTTTGCAAAGTGAAACTTATGCCCTGGACATGGCAAATGATTTGCGTTTTATATGATCTTGTCATATGGTTGATTTATATGTGTTGATATATGCTGAACTGAGTGCAAGTGTCACATTTTGAGGTATTAAAATTGCCATAAATATGGAAAATATACTCGCAGCAATTGAAGCCCTTAGACTCAATATGAGTGAGACTAACGCCAATTTAGAGACTAGGCTTACTGCAACATGCGCTAACTTAGAGCAACGCCTCGCTGAAAATAATAGTAATCTCTCTAGTATAGCTGAGGCTAATGTTCAAACTAATGCTAATCTTGCCAATGTAGACCAACGTTTAAATAACTTAGCCCAAGCAAATGTTGAATCTAATGCCAACCTAGATAGGCGATTAGCTGAAGCAAATGCCTAAACTAAAGTCACTCTTGCCAACTTGGATAAGCGATTGGTGGAATCTAATGCTAAACTGGAACAGCGTTTAGCCGAAGCTGATGCCAGGTTAGATAAGTGCTTTACTGAAATGAATGCGAACTTAGAATCTCGTTTCGATCAAGCAAGTGTTAGGATAGAAAAGATTCACAGAATCCAATAAGAAAATTGATGACCGGTTCACTGAAATCCATTCTCAACTAACTCGTAATGTCGAGGAGATGAGAAAAACTGTTAAAGACCAAGTCATAGAAATTGTTTAGGAAGATTTGAAGAAGGTTTTTCCTTCAGTCCAACAGCTTTCGCAGGATATTGAGGATTTCAAGGCTGAATTTCAGGAGTCACATGGTCAGCTCTCGCAAATGCAGGCTAAAATTGTTTCTGTCCAAGATACTCTTAGGGACACGGTTAAGAATGACATTTCCAGAGTTGGAAACGAAGTTGCTTTATTAAAAGCTAAGCAGGGCGAGTTTGACAAGCGGTTCACTCAGCAAGCCGATAATACGACCACACAAATTAGTTGTATTGCAAAGATGTTGGTGAGCTTAAGACTGAATTAAAGAATGATGTCAAACAAGTCGAAGGAATAGTCCAACTCCAGTTGGGGGATGTCAAGAATAATCTCGAACAACTAGCTACTAAAGTCGTTAATCTTGAATCGCGAGATACGTCCAGACCTATTCATAGTTCGATAGAGGGAGTCGGAGAAACATCATACCAGACGACTATTGTTAAAGTCCAAGAGGAAAAACCTCCTAAATTCTCCGGTAAAGAAGATTACACGGCTAAAGAGTTTCTGATTAATGTAGAGGAATATTTTCAAGAGCACGAAATTAGTGAAGATAGAAAACTAAGAACAGTTGGCAGATTATTAGAAGGCAAGGCTCTTTCCTGGTACGCAGTCTTCAAATTTAATTTTAAGACATACTCTGACTTCAAGAAGGCTTTAATTGACCGTTTTTGGAACGCAGAAACTCAGCACCTTATCAAACTTCAACTGTATTCGAGAAGGTATAACACCTCAATCAACACCTCTCGATATGCATATTTTTTATTATCTCAATTGAAGAAGATGTAGTATTTAGACCCACCTTGGCCTGAGAAGGAACTCATACAGGTCATTACGTTACAGTATCCTTCTCACGTTCAACAGATCTTAGTAGCAGCGAACATTCAGAACTTGGATCAATTGCATGCTGTATTACGACGTCTTAATACTGCTCATGCGCAGGGTACTTAAACCGAACAAGAGTAAGGACGTAGTCGCCCATCCAGTTCAAGTTAATACTTCTGAACAACCGCGACAAAATCCTGAACGAGCGGATAGAAGGGAAGAGAGAGATACTCAATCTTCACCTACACGGTATAGATGGTATAGGAAACGCCCATACCGTGGCCAGGCGCCCTACCAAACCAAACCTACCTGGTTAAAACAAGAGAAAAGACAAGAAGAGAGTAGAGACTCAAACAATTCTGACTTGCACAAAAGGTGGAAGGAAACGCAGGATTACCTCCATCAGAAGAAACAAGAGGGTCATCAACCTGGAGCGACTTCTCTTGAATACCAAGAATACCATAAAAGAAACAACACCTTTGGTCAAAATCCAGAGTCCACAGGTGCTGTTGCCAAAAAAAAAGAAATTTAAATTTTTCGGAAATAAGATTGCCTGAAAATGAGGAGGTCTGGTCATTCCATGTGGACATAATTAATTATTGGCACATTGATGATGACTTAGTATTTGAAGACGAATTACCCATTCGTCAACATGTCCAACGAAGTTTACCGGTATTACCATTGGGGAATTTCAAGTATCATCACTAGTGGATTCAGGAGCGCAAGTTTCCCTAATATTTGACAAGTTGATAACATTAATCAAAGACAGATATAACATTCTCATTTTGCCAGTAGCGCAAGTTGAGATCAAGGGCATTATTCCTGACAGGAATATCAAATGTAAGCAGCAAGTCTTCCTTGAGTTCGCTATCAATGAAGAAGCGTGTGAGCATATTTTTCTGATAGTCTCGCCTATGAAGTTTAACCTTATCTTGGGTTCAAACTTTCTGTCTAAATATAAGGCTACCATTGACTATTCTGCCAACACTATTCATCTATGTAGGATTGGATCTGTAGAGTTACAGCTGGTAGACAGCGAGGATCTTAGACTTCAAGGGATTGATTTACCCCGTACACAAGTCGATGGTGTGATTGACGATGCCGCCCCAGTCGACCAGGTACAGAAAGAAGAGGGTGATCCCGAAGAAGAAGAGGGACCCATCGATGAAATTTTGAATGACAAGGGGCCTGATTTCCTCACCTACATCTCCAGTGTAACTGAAACCCCAGATTGCCACCCTAACATAGCAGCGGCTGAAGAAGAGATTTATCAGACATATCCGGACGTCTTTGATGAGAAGCCTGGAGAGATTAAGAATTTTAGACACCACTTCAACGTCAAGGATACTCTGCCCTATAAATGCAAGCCATACCCGGTGCCAGAGAAATATAAGGATGAAACCAGGACACTGATTCGTCAGATGGAGGCTGACGGAATTATCTCCAAGTGCGTTACGCCCTATATTAATCCCCTCACCATAGTAAGGAAACCCGATGGTAACCTGGGTTTATGCTTGTGGACGCTCGTGTCTTGAATGACCGACTGGTACTTGAATACGACCACCCTCCTCCGCTTAAAGATGTCATTAAGCGATTTTATGGAAAAAATATTTTTCAGGCATGGACATGACATCATCTTACTTCCATATTGTATTGGACGAGCACAGCCGGCTCTTTACCGGGTTTATCTTTGATAATATCACCTATGTCTTCAACCGTTTGCCCTTTGGCATCAAGAACTCGGGAGCCATCTTGATAAGAGTGTTGGAAAGCCAATTATCTGAAGTAAAGGCCATCGCCACTATTTATGTAGACGATATATTGGTAGCATCCGATACCTGGGAGCAACACTTAGAAGATGTACATACTCTGCTCAAAGAATTGAGAGAAAAGAACTTCAAAATTAATTTGAAGAAAAGCCTATTTTTCAACACGGAAGTTCTTTTCCTTGGTCATGTCATCAGCGGTGAGGGAATCCACCCAAATCCTACTAAAATTCAATGCATTGTGGATTTTCCTACGCCTTGCAGGATTAAGCAAGTTCAGCAATTCCTTGGACTTTGCCAATTCTTTTCGCAACATTGTCCTCAGCACACGGAGACTGTGGCGCCTCTCCAGGAATTACTAACAAAAAATAATCAATGGAAATGGACTACAGAATGTGAGCAATCCTTTATTGCCACTAAAAGGATGCTCAGAAATAATGTGCAGCTCTGCTATCCTAATTATGAATGGCCTTTCCATATTGAATGTGATGCCAGTAGGATAGGGATCGGAGCAGTTCTCTACCAGGTCGATCCTAGTGAGCCCGATGTCAAGCTGTTCATTTCGTTTTTAAGTCGAAAGCTAAGGGCGCATGAGAAAGTGTACACCGTCACAGAGCTAGAAGCCCTAGCTATTGTATATTCGCTTCTATATTGGAAGAAAGTTGCTTTGGGTTCCCGATCACCATCTATATGGACCACAAGGCACTAACTTTCATTCTGTCTTCCGACCTCACAAATGAATGGGTCACTAGGTGGGTGGTATTCATACAGCAATTTAATGTCTCCATTGTGCATCGACCTGGAAAGAAAAATGTACTAGCCGAAGCCCTCAGTTGGAATCCCGCAGATGCAGCCATAGCCTGTCCGATTTCAGTCACTGATAGTGATGGTAAGGAGTTTTTGAGAAAACTTTGGTATCTATCCCAAGCCCAGCGGAGAGACCACAGGCTAAGATAAATTATTCGTTTCTGTGAAGAATCGATCCCACAGCACAATCCAGACTACGCCCGGATTAGGCAGGTAGCCCAATATTTTTCATGGGACTACAACCTACTCTATAAGTATGTTAACGCAACCAGGACCACTAAACAGATTTATGCCCCGGCTAAATTTCGAGAAGCCATCATTTGGCATTGCCACTTCATCACAGGACATGCTGGAGTGGATCAAGTGGCCAGTGTAATTAAGGAAAAGTTCATCTGGGAGTACCTCCGGAATGATATTAGAAGTACTATAAGAACTTGCGACTTATGCCAACGGATTAAACCGAACAATTATCTCATGAGGGAATATCCAAGGCCTATCATCCCAGAGAAGCCACGGGAAGTGATGGCGCTCGACCTGTACGGCCCACTTCTGAAGGCGACCAGAGGTAACAAGCACGTCTTAGTCTTCTCGAAATTCACCATGTTGTTGCCTATCCAGAAGGCAAACACCAGGAATATTTTAAGGAGACTCCGCAGCAATGCCTTTCCTGAGATGGGGAAACCTGCATTCCTGCTGACAGATCATGGAAGCCAGTTCACATCCGCAGAATTCCAGGCGGCTATAGAAGAGTTAGAAATTCGTCATATAATGAACTTCATCCGTCATACAGAAGCCAACCCTGCTGAGCGACTGATGAGAGAAATCGCCAGATTCTGTCAGGTGTACTGCCAGAAAGAACACTGGAAATGGATTGATGTGCTTCCAGTTATGCAGAAGATAGTCAACTCCACTATCCACGAATCTACTAGAGATATTCCAATGTTGGTACATCATGGGCATATTCCTCATCGTGCATGGGATGCTATTCTCCCTGCTTCGCCAGATGCAGCAATTGATCAAGAAGCGAAACTGAGGCATGCTGCCAACATCAGACAACAAAGGAATAGGAACCGAAAGTTTAGACAACCCTTGCAAGTGGGAGACAAGGTGTTAATTCGGAAACCTGCAATGACTCGTCCGGAATTAAGGGTATATGCAAGATTTTGTCCCTTACAGGATTGCTGAGTATTTGGATAACTGTGCCTATAAGATCACGAGACTAGACGGCAGCCTTGAAGGCATCTAGAATGCTTCCAATCTCAAAAAATACTTTGAGTGAGATGAAATCAAAAGAAAATCTCATGGTATTTTCTTTTCCCTGATAGGGAGGGATATGTACCGGTTACGAGCTGCACATGCGTATTTTCGATGATTAATTGCATTCAATCATGCAAGATATTCAGAGCGAACTTGGTTTGTTCACGTTCGGAGGAATGAGCAGGGGAGCCGAGGACAGCTGTGTGTGTGACGTAGCTGCAGGGGCAGGATAGACTACCCGCCTGGCGCGCCACGTGTAGCCTGCCTGACCTGGAATGCTCTGAATATGAACGTAACACCTTCGCGAACATTCGATTGAAAAAATTTCAAAACTTCTCTAATAATTATCGCAGCGACTTGAGCGATGCGTCATTTTGAAGAGAGTAACATAAACGTCTCAAATTGTGAATCTCAAGGAAATCCGTCAAGGGACTCGTGAGATAACCAGCCTCGAGGGATCACGTTATATGATGACGTAGGAGCCCCCAAACTGAATATAAGGAGAGCTCACTTTACCCAGATCAGACAGTCATAGCTGAGTGTTCAGCCTGACTCTCCACGCTGCCGTAGTCGTCAGAGACTATCTTCGAATATTTAAAGTCTTCATGTGGGACTTAAACTCTGACAGTCGTGTTGAACTTATCAATTGTACGCGTGTGAACTCTAATGTTATTCAAAGTCTTTATACAGTAATGGACATTGAGTCTATCAGTCAAGTTGAACTTGTAATTTTTTGTGAGTGATGAAGAACAAATTATTCAAAGTCTTTATTTGAACTTATAAAATTTGTGTGTGTTGGAACTCTGATTATGACAAGTCATGTATTGGACTTAAGTGACAACAGTTCAGTTGTGCTTATGTTCTGAGCACTTGTAGAAACTTCTCGATATAACTTACTTTCGTTCTTATAGAACTGAGTTCATTACCAAGTTGCCTGTGTGAAACTTAATCTCCAAACCAATATTAATTTAAATGTGATACTACTGCAATATTCTGGGAACTGTGATATTTTTTTCTTTACATTTCAGTCAGCATAATTACTTTAATAGACACGAGTATTTATGAAAGTGTTCGAACTTTCCCATGCATATTACTGCAAATGATTACCATGATAAAAGTATAATCGTGTGCTGCAACACAAGTGTTTCTCTGTGAATTCAAACTGTTTTTTTTTTTTTTTTATCCATTTCAAATAGAACTGTGTATTATTCTTCTGAACAGTGTGGAAATTATTTGTGTGTGACTGACAGCAGTATCTTTGATAAACTCTCGAACAGTCACCTATTTTATTCAATGTCAAGTGCGCCTAACAACGAACTGTGCTTTTCATTTCAACCTTATTTCTTCGTCAAAGTGTTTAGTATTATTGCATGACTGACAGCAGTGTCTTTGATAAACTCTAGAGCAGTCATACATTTCTTTCAATGTCAAGTGCTAATTTACTTAGTGGAAAATCACCACAAACTGTGCCAAGTGCGTGAACAATTTTCATTTTCATTATTTCTATTCATAAACTAGGCTTTATTTTCTTCCAATTTCGATGCTAATCGCATCTACACCTTTAGTGAACTTTTAAATTCTATCTACAAGATTAAGAGTGAATTCAACGGCGTATCCCAACCACATTAAATGAAACAGTGTTGTTAAACCAAAGTGTCTGGGAACTGTGTAATTCTGGACACTCGTATAAGTTATGTGATGAGTGATTACCCCGCAACATCCTCAGAGAACGTCGTAGAATGCCGGAGATCGTCCAGAACGTCGAAAGTTCGAGACTCAAATCCATATCAAACCGACTTGGGTGTTCCGGCCTTATCTCAACGAAGTATTGGCAACTTCCAGAACGTGTTCCAGCCCCGTTCAGCCTGGTGAACTGGAAGCACGGATCATCAAAAGGCGATGTTGAAGACAGCGACTATCAACAGTAAGGCGATATGCACTTTATATGCATTTCCTGAATAAAAAACTATTATTCAATCTAATTAAAATTTTTCTTGTAGATAGGACCCTGCCTCCTGTACCAAGCCCTAGCTAGTAACCACCCAGTATTGCCCTGAGGACTACTTCATGCTAATTTTAAAGTTAAATCATAAGTTCGGGCTCTTTTACTTGTACAGTACATTTGTGGTGTATAAATAGTAGATGTCTGTGGGCGTTTATTTTGTAAGTGGCAAAACATGTCGGTCCCATCACGTGATGATTATTATGGTTGGAGTTTGTTTTGTTTTGTAAGGAAATTCACATAATGAAACTTATGGTAAATATTTTATTGATGGAGTAAGGAAAAGCCCGGCAAGCTACCCAAATGTATTTTTGGAGTTAAGAAGTAGCAGGTAAGGTAATGAAGCAAGTTTGGAGTCTCGTCAGCCTCGGGAGGAGTTCATTCATATTCTACGGAGTCAATTAACACAAAATGGATAATTTGTAAGTAGAATAAAATATAAATAATGAAATTTGGTTGCCACCAGTACATGATTTACAAGAAGACATAATATATCAAGCATTTGTCTTCCTACTTGCAAATTATCCATTTCGTGTTTCAATTTCATCAAGTTACGGTTTACCTCTGAATCTACATTGATGCAGGAGTGAAAGGGTGCCAGTCTGGCCCCGCGGTGTAGGGGGCAAAGCGCCCGCCTGCCACCCGGCGGCCCCAGGTTCAATTCCTGGCTGGGTCAGGGGTTTTAAATTGTAATTGATTAATATCCCTGGCCTAGGGACTGGGTGTTTGTGTCGTCCTTAATGTTCCTTCCCTCACATTCAACACTCTACACTTCCAGAATTCCACTTACACGCAGGTTCCTCTGAAATGGTGAAAGTAGTGGCATAAGATCTTCATAGGTCGACGCCACGAACAAATATTTTTAAAAGAGGATGCCATATCACCAAGTGGTGTCATAAGCCTTTTCTAAGTCAAAGAAAACAGCCACCAAATGCTGTTTTCAGAGAAAAGCATCCTGGATAGAACTCTTCAGCTGCATCAAGTGGTCAGTGGTGGAGCAAGCAGAACTGAAAACCACACTGGTACTAAGACAAAAGTCCTCTTTTCTCCAATACCACACAAGTTGGCGATTCACCATCCTCTTAAACAGCTTACACACACAGTCAGACAAATAGGTCTGTAATTTCCTGCAAACTATACCCTCTCGCCACTGTGATGGAAACTCACCCTCTATTCAGTTCTGGTTGAACACGCCAAGGAGATAAGAGGCTATCATCGCTGAGGTGTTTAAACATCTGGTTATGGACATTATCTGGTTCAGGAGACTTGTCCTTGCAGAGTTCTCACTCCATAAAGGGCTTTCAGAAAGTTGGGTAGCAAAACTGAGATGATGACGTTCTGCCTACCTCTTCAGAACCAGGAAATCATGACGTTAATTCGCGGAACCAGACACATCTGCGAAATGACGTCCTAGATGGTTAGAAATCGCGCGAGTCAGTGACAATACTGCCTTCAATGGAAATTCCCGGTACTGAAGATGGTCCTTGTACTCCGCAAATAGGCTGACGTTTAGTCCACACTGGAGATGACAGTGTGTGACGTCATAGACAACACATATCTTTCCCATGAACCTTTCTTATCCTGTCAAATAAGAACTCACGCCTTAGTGCGGAGATTTTTAAATGTGACCAAGTTGGCCACAGTAGGCTGCCTACGATAGCATGTATGAGCGCAACGCCGTTCTTATATAGCTGCTGCAATTTCTTCATTCCACGAAGGAACGAGTTTTCATCGAAGAGTCCCAGAAAAAAGATGGAACGGACTCCTCAGCAACAGGAATAACTTGTGTGATGTAAGTTATATCATTGTTTACACTCCGGCTATCTGCATTATTAAAGACCAATCAACATGCTTAAGAATCCATTGGAAAATAGTCATAGGTTATAAACTTCATGGTTCTGATCCGTATTGAATTGCAAGTACAATGTAATTATTAAATTAATGGACCACACACCTCATGCTGTATTGAGAGGTAAGTCTCATATAACCTATGCCATCTAATTAACACATTCTCTCATTCAATTCATTAATTTAATTTTATCTAATTTATCAGGTTAACTTCATGGGCACCGCAATGAATCGCAAAAATTTTATACCAGACACAATGTATCTGTGTTAACCACATCTTCATGTGCTGTCCTGACAATGTCCAACAACATTTCAGCAAGATTTAACAAGCACCATGAGAGCATCTCATTTATTATTTTGATTGAAGATGAAACAACATCTAACAGTTCCCTGTCAGCTAGTGGTTATTTACAGCAGTGTCCAATGGATTACATATAGCTAACACCACACATATAGATTTGATGACAAACTACAGGATCAACATTTACCAGTTCCTATTGAAATGATCAGCAGTATTAGAACTAACAGTTCTGTGTATATAAATTAATACTTAATACTTGAAATTATTCTCAATGATGAACATACTCAAGATGTTAGAACCTAGTTCATTTTCAAATTTATTCATATTCCATCCCAGTTTGTAATGTCACTTTGTATATATTTGTTTTCATTTGTTTTTATGTCAATTGTGTGCATGTACATTTGTTTAGTTATTAGGTGTTTTACATTAAGGCTGAAGATGGCCAGCCCAGGCCGAAACTAGTCCCTAATTAATGTCATTTAGAATATTACATATTATAGTATTGAAAGGCGGACCATTACTACATTAATTTAATAATTACATTGTATTGGAAAATAGTCTCAATGGATTTCATTTTCAGCGAAGAAGCAAGAATAATAAGGAAATGGTCACCGTCAAAGAGGTCATCGTGTGCATTCCACCGAAGCAGGGGAATGAGCGCTCAGCTGCACAGACTAACATCAATGCTGGTGTAAGAGCGAATGCTATCTCGGCCATCTTAGATCCATTTGGATGGTGACAATATTAGATAAGGGATGAAGGAGGCCGTTAAGTTGCCTGCCTCAAGTTTCGGTCTTTCCACTTTACTACATTAAAAGATGTCCAAGCCACACAGAATATCTCTATCATGGTGTACAAATAGAGTCGCCGCATTACAACCAGATGGTCCAAGTTCATTTCCTGGCCGAATGCTATCTCAGCCATCTTAGATCCATTCAGAATACAGATGTACTGAAAAGAGTCATGAAGAAGTCTCCGAATTTCCTTCTTTTCCTGTGTCAGAAAGGTTTTGCTAAATACAAGTAAACTTCCATGAATATTAAATCATTATTCAGAAGATACTGGCAGGAAGTCAAAGCCAGAACAAGAACAAGACCTAGACACTAAAATGAAGATGGTTGTTACCACGCAGTCCACAGAGGCTCAACTCGATGTATTTTTTTTTTTTTTAATTTCACAGGACCAGGAAAATTTTCCAATATGGACAGTTTTCCAGTTGTTGAAACTTACAGTCTGACTTAATTCCATTTACCATCATACCATTGTCTAATCTCCATCTCACAACACTGCCGAGGTCTTTTTGCAGCTGCACAGTCCAGTAACTTATTTATTACTCTATACTGTAAAACATCATATGCAGAAAGCCTTACGTGTGATTCCACTTATTTTACTAATATCATCCTTTACCGGCAGGACCTAGTGTTTACAGTGCACTATGTCTTCTGGTATAGGCTAGAGCAATTTTGTTGCTTTCATTGACCTGCCATAGTCTTATCCTTGGCTCTGACAATATGAAAGTGACTGAGGTATGAGCGATGCTAGTAATGCCATTCCTTATGCAGCCAGTCCCTACTATGAATGGTGTGAAAATGTTGCTCATAGGGTCGGTTGATGCATGCATTTCAGTGGGCTGATATGTAATAGCAACTTCTGGGTCGGTGAGGAAAGCAACGGGAAACTACCTCGCTCCTCATTTCCCTAGTACGCCTCTTCAGTGATGCCTAGGCCATCTATGACAGCTGATGGCGGAGCTGTTGAGGATCCAACCAGCCTTCGGGCTGATGACTGAACATACATACACATCATTTACATACATAAGAAATTATAAAGGTCCAGGAATACTACCCTGCAATCTGGGCGAGTTGGCCGTGCGGTCAGGGGCACACGGCTGTGAACTTGCATCCAGGAGATAGTGGGTTTGAATCCCACTACCGGCAGCCCAGAAGAGGGTTTTCCAACGTTTCCCATTTTCACACCAGGCAAATGCTGGGGATTCTACCACTCTTTTGTCTACTCTCATTTTCATCAACAGTCTCCCATGATCTACCCTATCAAGAGCCTTGGATAGGTCAATAGCAATGCAGTCCATTTGACCTCCTGAATCTAATATATCTGCTATATCTTGCTGGAATCCTACAACTTGAACGTCACTGGAATAACCTTTCCAAAACATGAATTGCCTTCTATCAAACCAGTCAGTAATTTTGCAAACATGTCTAATATAATCAGAAAGAAAGCCTTCCCAGACATTACATGCAACTGGCCTATTATTATCTGTTTTATGTTTGTACATTGGGCTACTATTGGCACTCTCCATTCATTTGGTATCACTCCTGCATGCAAACAGTATTCAAATATATATTTCAGATATGGCTCTGTATCTCAACCCAATGCCTTTAGCATATCCCCAGAAATCCTATCAATCCCAGCTGTTTTCTAGCTTTCAACAGTTGTATCCTTTTGTAAATAATTATCACCATAACAAAATTCAATACTTTGCGCGTATTTGTAACCTCCTCTACCTGGATATTTTTCTTATATCCAACTGTATTTACGTACTGCTGACCGAGTACTTCTGCCTCCTTTAAGTCCTCACATATACACACATCCCTTGTTCATTAACGAACCTGGAACCTGTTTCTGTCTTAAAAGTACCTATTCATACCCCTCCAGTTTTCCCTAAAATTCACATGACTGCCAATTTTGTCTGTCATCATATTCTTCTTAGCTGACTTTTTTCACTAAATTCAATTTTCTCATAAGTTCCAACTCTCCTTACTTCCACAACCATTCCTAACTGTTTCTTTCTAATCTGCACATCCAGCTTATTCTCTTTTTCTCTGTTATAATTAGAGCCCGGAAGTTCAGGCATTCATTTTTGTTAAAATAGGCAGGCAAATAAACACTTAACATTTAGGAAATAGGCAGTAAAAATTATTAAAATAGGTATCCATAATGGCAAGAATGGGCATTAAATTAATAAAGATGCTTTAATGTAAGCTACGTAACACATCTGCAACACATATTAGTACTTAATCTTATGTTCCCCAGTGGATGGGGATGATAGAATAACGTCAATGGTACCCCTGTCTGTCGTAAGAGAAGATAACTAAAAGGGGACCAAGGTCTTTCAACTCGGGAGGGTGGGTTGCCAACCACGGTTCCCCTAGCTGAGTCTCGCATTGCTTCCACTTATTTGCATCAGGTTCCTCGCTCTTATGTAGCCTGTCTGACCTCTCTTGGTCAACTCTTGTTATTCTCCGACCCCAACTGTATTAGATTTACGAGGCCTAGGGAGTCTTTCATTTTCATGCTCTTCTTTAATTTTGCCGATACCTTCATTTTTTCGTATTGTCAGACATCTTCCATTTCCCTTCTGATTAGTGTTAGTAGAGGACTGTTACCAAGTTGTTGTTCCTCCTCAAACAATAATCACCACCAGCACTTAATTTTACGTAGCAAGGACGGGACCTGGCAACCATTGACAATTTGGCTTGTAGAGTTTTCAGTACAGATTTGGGTAATATGAAAATATTATTGTGTAAATGTTATTTTTAATCTATTAAGTTAGAAAGAAATTAAACTATGGTTTCCTTCTGGGTACTTAATTTTTTATATGTAGGCAAAAGGAAGGCATTTATACAAGTGGAGGTACATGCTTCCCCTAGTGCATCATCATTGCATTGTAGTACATAGGAGGCTTGTAGGGGTGTAGCAACGGCGTAACAGACGCCAGGGTCTTGGGAAGGTACAGCAATACAACTGATGAGCCCACTGCTACGCCAAGGCAAAGCGCTGGTAATTTCACGACTGAAAAGGCCTAAAGAGCTTAAATGTTTTTAAATTAAACGCTTTCTTTATTTTAATACAGTACATTGGAATTATATAGTTTTTCTTTCCATTGATAAATTTTAATACATAAATAACAGCAGAAAATATCCACAACTTTACAAAAATGCAAAACAAAGGCATTAAACTGTCAAATAGGCTACAGCATCTAAAATAGGCACCAAAAACAGGCAACATAATAACCGGTCCTATCGTTCCTAAACTTACGGATACATGTTTGTCTTTATGTGACATTTTGATAATCCACCCAGATACATTTTGCCTAACTTCCGGGCTCTAGTTATATTAAACTGGGTCTTTCCCATTCCATACCACCTTCAAGGCAAATACATATTTTCACACTCCTCAACAATTTCTTTAAATCCATTGCATAGGCTGTTTAAATTTTTAAACTGAGTCTCAAAGCACAATAACATGGGTTTGAGGCCTTACCTGTTTAAGCATTCTATGCACAAAAATATTTTATTTTCTCTGCTTTGCACTGCTTTTCTCTTATAGATTCCATTACATTGTCTTCCTCAGATTCTACTAAATGTTCAAGGTGATTTGATGTTGGTATTTATTAATTTGACCGGTTTTTTGTCTCCTTTGGTCCGTATTGACTTTTACCAACAATCTCATTACACTGATAATCACAAGTTTAATAGGAGTCCACCTTGTTCAATACTAAATTCCCTTAAACAAAACACTTTGTATGCCAGCACTTTTTGAACACCCTGATTCTGATATTATTTTGCACCACGAAGCAAGAATCCACTTACACAGAAGACTGACTGATGCCTTCTTAATCTTGCTAGATGGTGTGAGGGCATAGTCTCCTTCCAGAAGCCAATCTGAGTGTTTCCAGAAATAGTACTTGAACAGCTTGTTCACTATGACATCAAGAACCTGTAGTTTCAAAGTCATACTTCTAGGTATGACGACAAAGTCTGTCTTATGTGAAGTAAATTTAGATAAAGTTAATAAACAAAGTGTTTTGTTTAAGAGTGTATAGTATTGACAAGGCGGACTCCTGCTAAACTCGTGATTTTCATTGTAATGAAATTTCTGATGTTGGTAGGACGATGTATTGTTCTTCCTGAAATGTCTGATGTTCATTTTGTTCATCTTCTTTGAAGATTTCATGTTCACATCTATGAATACCACAAATGCCTTTCTGTGAAGACTGGAGTCAACAGTGACAATCTAATGTCAACTAACTATTCTCTCCAAATTTGGGTTGTGATAACCGAGTGTAACAGCCATTGGCTTCTCTCCAAGGTGGATTCGGTTCGAATCCTGGCCAATACATCTGGAATGTTTGAAATGAAATGTCCTATCCCGGCAGCTCAGAATCCACATAAAACATCCTGAGGCCATAATCATGATATCAACATTCACCAAAAACTACAAGCAACCTTATAAAAATCAATCTCAAAATGCTTTTTGTTCATGTCTTTTACATTTTCTATAGAAGTTGAATTATGTCAAACGGCTCACAAAAGAGGTGACCGGTAGTACAGTAGTTACAGTTTTAATTCCCATCAACTTACAGCCAGTAGCATATACCGTATTGCATATAAGCTGCACCATCAAAATTTAGAATGAATTGAGGAAGACGTTCCACCTAATCTGCACCTCTATATATATTAAAATTTTATTTTAGACTAGCTTTGGTACATATCGTACCATCTTCAGTAAAAGATATGAAAAAATTTAAAAGCATAAATTAGCACTTTGAGAGAAACCTTAAAATAATATAAACATCTTAAATATACATGGAACACTTGTTAAAAGAAGTCCAATGTAACCATGTTGTGGATGAAAACCTAGTCTTATGATTACAATTAAAACAAATACAGTCGAAACTGTTTAAGACGTCCCTCTCTAGCATGTTTCCCTAGTTATTATGTCATTATTCAAAAGTCCCAGTCCATGTCCTATTAAATACATGTTAAAGAAACCTGGATAGCACATTTATGGCACTCTTTAGCACGTTTGTAATATTCCCACCACAAGGAATTTAAATTAGCGTTCCTGGCCATGCTGCACGCAGGATGCGGCAGTGGCGACTGGCCTGGGTGAGGATTTGGTAGAGAACTTAATTTCACGGCCCTACCGTGTCGGCCTACAGCTGCAGCGAGCGTCAGTCACGAATGAAGAGGTATTTTATGACACAAGTAAAAAGACAGCGGGATAACCTAATAGGCCATATACTTGGACATGATGGGTTATTGAAGAAAATAATAGACGGTTCCATAGAGGAAAAAAATTTTAGATGACGATCAAGATTAGAGTACATGATGCAAATATTAGATGACACGAGATGTGACTCCTACAACAAACTGAAACGTGAAGAATGGAGAGCTGCTGTCAACCAGCCCCACAGCTGATGACTAGAGAGAGAAGTTAATTGCATAACAATGTACATAAATTAGGCCTACTGTACTTAGGCAAAGTGGTTTGCAGGACATTCAGTTATGGAGAAGAAGAAAGCTAGACATTTTACAACCAGGCAAATTGGCAGTGCGGTTAAGGGTGCGTAGCTGTGAATTTGCATCCGGGAGATAGTGGGTTCGAACCCCACTGTCGGCAGCCCTGAAGATGGTTTTCCGTGGTTTCCCATTTTAATAATAATAATAATAATAATAATAATAATAATAATATTTGTTTTACGTCCCACTAACGACTCTTTTACGGTTTTCGGAGACGCCGAGGTGCCGGAATTTAGTCCCGCAGGAGTTCTTTACGTGCCAGCAAATCTACCGACACGAGGCTGACGTGTTTGAGCACCTTCAAATACCACCAGACTGAGCCAGGATCGAACCTGCCAAGTTGGGGTCAGAAGGCCAGTGCCTTAACCGTCTGAGCCACTCAGCCCGGCGGTTTCCCATTTTCACACCAGGCAAATGCTGGGGCTGTACCTTAATTAAGGCCACGGCTGCTTCTTTCCAATTCCTAGGCCTTTCCTATCCCATCATCGCCATAAGACCAATCTGTGTCAGTGCAATGTACAGCAAATAGCAAAAAAAAAAAAAAAAAAGACATTTTACAAATGATGAAAAATTAAAGTTTATTGAGAATGCGGATGATAATCCGCACATGAAATATATGCAAATAGCCCAGCTGTTGGACATTCCTACGATAACTTTAAACATAATTGTAAGCGACGTGTATAGTTTGCATCTCTAAAAATGTTTAGCCTTGATATTTTGCTATGTTGTTCTTAAAATGTATTATTTCACTGATTATAATTGTAAACACTTGTTTCTTTGTTTTCATCCTAATTATTTTTACGTTCAAACCTAACCTTAAATTAAACAGCGTAATTGTTTTTCACTTTTTAGCACGTTCTCTCTTTAGGACATTATTTTCTTTGGTCCCCAAAAAACTGTCCTAACCAGTTTTGACTGTGTACAAGACACACAAGGTAAAATATGTCCATTTTGTTAACCCTAGAACAGCAGAAGGGGTCAAAATGACACCCACCTTCAATCTTCCTTTAATAATGTGCGTACTCCTACATCGTTTCACTTCAAATATCTTGACTTTTAATAGCTTTTCGTCCTGTTTATGGTGATGTTTCACACCCAGCAAAATACTTTTATTTTCATAGATTTTTGACCCAGGACAGCGAAAGGGGCCATTTGACACCTATACAATTCCTTATTACAACACAGAAGTTTGCATTGCCAGACATCGTGGTGTACTCGGCCCGGATAATTAGTACTGCTTTGCTATTACTGTCAGATAGTGTTCCAATTAGCGGGATTATTGTATTCATCTCAACATTTAGAAAGTGTTCTTCATACAGACATTTGTTACAATTGTCTTTTTACTGAAGAGGTGTCTCGTATGCTAGACAAGTCAGATGCTGAATCTGAAAATGAACTATCTTATTCAAATGATGATTTTTTGCAAGTGACAAGCAAGACTAGTGAGGATGAAGATTATAATGAGAGAGGATGAGTTATCAGCAGAAGTCCTAAGTGTTCACCTGCCTCCGACTCGCTTCAAGTGTCTCAATCTCAGTTTGGTGTTTCATCAGTGAAAATGGTCGACTGAGATGGAACCGAGTGGGAGGTCATGGATTCAAACTCTTCATTTGGAAGTCTAGGCTGCAGTGAACGTCCTGAAAGAGCGGAGAGGTCCCACAACATATGCTTATCACAGAGTTGACGATTCTGTCATTAGTGCCTTTCAGCTTCTCCTCTTTGATGAATCCATGCTTTGTCTAATAAGAAAACAACACATAGAATCAATCCAGAAATAACACCAGTAAACGGACTGGACGTGTAACTCGAGGAGTTGGAGGCTATGATCGCCATCATGTATACCCCGGGGTGTTCTGTGTTCGAAAGGTGTGTCTGTGAATGATCTATGTTCGCCTTTTTGTGGACAGCAATCTGAAGGACAATGTCAAGAGACAGATTTCGAGAGCTTACCACATTCAAACATTTTGACAAGAAATCAACCCGAACTGAGCGCCTGCCAGCTAAAAAGTTTCCTCTTGTCTCTGAAATCTGAGTCAAATTTGTGGAAAATTGCCTTCACTGTTACTGCCTAATCATCTTGCGACAGACTGGAACCATACAGTGCAACTTGACAGTGTACCAAGGAAAGAAGAACAAGAATGTCCTTCTTCTTAGCACACGGCACGCTCAAGTAACAATGAGCACAGAACAAAAGAAGAAGCCAGAAACTGTAATTTTCTACAATGGCACGAATTACGGGGTAGATGCTGTTGACCAGAAGTCTCGTAAATATACCACTAAGGGTGCATGCAGAAGGTGGCCAAAGCATGTCTTTTACAACATCCTAGACCTAACAGCTATCAATACTTGGGTCATTTACAAGTAAGTAACTGCTAGGAAGATAAAGTGGAAGAAGTTCATCCTCCATCTGGCAGGTGACCTAACAATACAGAACGTGCAAGTGCAACAACAAGGGGAGGTTGTAGGACAATGTCCATCTAAAAACTGGAAGAAAGGCCAAGTTGGTCCGTGGAAAGGCAACAAGTCTAGCAATGCCTGCAAGTGCCCCAAAGCAATGTTCAGAAAATGTGCACAAAAAAATGTGTGCAAAATGTGTTTAAGTTGTTTTTAATTTCCTTAAAGTATTTCTGATAATGTATAATTGTTGCAATATGGATGACTGACTAACAAAAGGTGTTCAACTGGTTAATTTTGAGAAAACTCCTTACAGAAACAGAAACATGATGCCGTTGTATGTGATTATTCATGTGTCCATTAGTAATATTAAAAGACCATACACTAAAGTCAGGTCTTTGTGTGTGTAAAATAAATTTGTGAAAACACAGCAGAATAAAGTACATCTCTTATTGAGTTCTAATTTGAACATTTCCAAGCATTTCTTATCATGGGACAAAATGACCCTTTACTGCTCTTCTAGGTAAATAAGATTCTCAGCCATTCTAGTGTTGATGAAAACGTATAATTTAGAAACACTAATTTAAAAGAGCTCAACAACTCCTACTTGTAGACTGACATTTAAAATTAACACATTAAAAGTGCAATACGTCCTTGTTATGTATAAGAATGTGAAGGTTGGAGTGGTATTCACCAAGTGGAGCTAGAATTTACATATGTAGTGTAGAAACATTGATGTTAAAGCATCAAATTTGAGGTGAATGTTCCTTTGTACGCAAATGAGCTGCAATGAATAATCACTTACGGTGAACCAAAATCTGACTTGGTCCTTAGTATTGTAGCACATTAGTGGTGGTGGTGGTGATTAATGTTTTAATGGGAAGTACAACTAGGCAACCATCCTCTTAATGTAGCAATTACAAAGTGATATACTGTTAAATTGTGCTGAGGGAAAACAACATGCCTAATTATAACATTGCATTTTGACCTGATGAGAGCCAGCCCCGAAATCCATTATGAATGGAATGGTGCAATTTTCCTCTCATCCTTATGCTGCATCTGACAGTGTTAGTTGTGAACTGCCTGACTGCCTCTTAAGTATCGCCAATAGCAGCATGGAAATGATAATCATTAATTATGATACCATCAAAATTTGATGGGGAAGAAAGGAAAATACCAAAAAGACAGAAAGGAAGGAGAAAAAGGAGAGATTACGGAGAAAAAAGAGATATTATAAGTGTTTACGCATGTGGTCTTTGAATGGCTTGTTCACAACATCAAGCAACTACAGTTCCAAAGTCGTACCTTAAGATATGATGACAAGGTTCATCTTCTGTGAAACAGGCTTATTCTTCATTTCAGATGTGAGATGACCTTTAAAGCCATCCAAAGTCAGCATGGCACTCTCACTGAGCAATGCAACACGTCACCGATTCCAAACAACAGCCAGCCACTC
Organism: Anabrus simplex; assembly: GCF_040414725.1. NCBI lineage: Eukaryota > Metazoa > Arthropoda > Insecta > Orthoptera > Tettigoniidae > Anabrus > Anabrus simplex. The sequence goes on along the minus strand of NC_090266.1, from coordinate 132,168,456 downwards.
CATCATCAGCTCAGTTCTCATCCAACCCTTTTCCTAGCAGCGAATCACTATGCTCTTAGGAAAGTTCTCTTTGGGTGAAGTTTTACACTTCCTAAATCAGACATAACAGTTAACATCACCGTTATTCTTAGCTTTTCATTTCCGGTTATTGTTAATATGACACTCCCCCACACCCCTTCTGGTCCACTGTCATACCACTTAACATATTAAGAAAAACGGGTGTTTCATCACCACAGCAAATCTGGTCCAGTAGGAATGAATGATGTACCACTGGAAATTGGCCAATTTTTCAACAAAATCTTCTCGCAATCTCTCTGTGCTAATGAAGTTCCTGCAAGGCTGCATCTTCACACAAACACATGGGACCAACACATTCTTCCATGAAATTCTGTCTGCAGTTTGTTCAGGGATTTCACAATTTCCAAGGCCTTTACCTAGACAATTTCTGGCTATCTTGCACAAAGAAGATACCTGGAATTTTTCCACATTTTGGTCCCCTGAAAACCTTTCTTGTTGAAACAGAATTGTGCTATTTCTGAGCTGAGGCTACCCAACGTCACACATTCGATTTATCTAACCCAAGTTTTCTACTGGCTTCTCTGTTACCTACCCCATTAGCATAATGCCCAACTGTTGCTTTGAAACTTGCACCGTAACTATGCTGAATTCCTAAGCTTGTTAATACCTTTCACTCAAAGTAATCGTTCACAGAAAAAAAAATTAACAATATTACTGTTCTACTATCATACTAGAATGCTTTAGGAAAACTTAAGTACTGCTCAAAAGGTTAACAACAGTCACAATAATGCCTCGTTCAAATATCGCATTCTTAGGTACAAGAGTAATATTACACTTCTGCTGACCCTAGCAACAATGTTGCAGTATTAACAAATTAGATACAAGCACTATATTTGAACTGTATAATGTTGAGATCTGCAGCTTATTTTCGGACCAATACAGTAGACACATCATCCATGCGGGATGGAAAATCCCTGTCAGAGTCCCAGCAAGAAGAATCACCAGTTGTACCTCAATCTTACTGGATTGGGGATGTTACTCATAACTGACCAATTCTATACAAGACTTTATATGTCCTTTCAATTCCTTCATTTCTTCATGAGGTAACTGAATAAACTATCTGATCATTATCATATCAGGGAAGATTCTAGAAAATGCTGAGGTAAAGATTTGACACTGAACACCTCCCTTCTAACTGCTTTCTCAAATGGGAGAAAAACACCCTGAAATTTGACAAATGAGAGAAAAACACCCTGAAATTTGACATCTCTTTACTACTGATGTTTTTCAATTAAAATCTTAACTACATTCTTGTTCTAGTAGTAAATATTAACAGAAACAAGAATATGAAAGATAAATTTCCATAAACCTACCATACACAATGTTATGACCTGGGAGAGTTGATTTATTTACAGGCCGGTGTGAATGTTTTCCATAGGATCCACCTCTTCCTTGTCGATAATATTTTCCTTTGCGCTCTGTGCGACTCTCCATATAGGCTGCAAAACAAAGAATAAATTATTTATGTTTGAACTGTTATAGAGTTTTAGAGTACAAATTTAAAATTAGACAGAAAGGAAAACATGAAAAACGATTCTGTGACAAAATGCTCTCTCAACAGTCAAAACCTAGTCCATTACTATAGGAACTACAGAGAAAAAGGTTCTCTAAACTTTCTTGCGCCTCCTGGGCATATTATTATGATCCAAAACTTGACGTGTTTCCAGATGAACTAAAGCATTTTAGATAGGATCCGTCTCTCTCATAAAACTGTTAACTTGCATTCTTGTGTATGCTCAGCAGGTGATATCATTATTTGAAAAAGAACAATATTGAGGTTACAGAAAGACTAAAACTCTCTCATGTTAATACAGGCTTTTTAAATTAAAAGTGTTATGTCATCAAGCTTTCAGGATCCTTCAAATTTTCTGTTAACAATTAGGACTATCTGCTTAATATGTCACAATGTGCTCCAATCTCTCCAATCAAACCATTCTAAAGTCAATCACTATCCTTTTTCACACAAAATATAATAAATTCACAGTAAATGTAAGCAAGCTGCATAGTTTTTAATTGATTATTTAAGGATGCCATTTTTTCAGTGTGGAGTTAGTTAATATTAACTTTTTCACTGTGTTAAAGCAAAATCTAACACTTTGAACACTATAACATACCTGTAAAGAAACACAGTAATAAGAGAATGACTTGTTACCTTCTACAAGTTTGATTTTACCATACCACTTATACATATGTAGTGTATGTACAGTGCATGCACGATGTAAAGACCTCTCTATTCCATAATTCAGCCAATGGTGTGGCTCATAATGGCTTGTTTGGGGAACTAGAAACAGCATGGTTTAAAGCCAATGCTACCAATCCTCCCACCAAGTCACCTGTCTTGTGTTGCATAGTCTGCCATGTACATACACGTAACTTGAGTGAGTAAGATATTCCCGTTAGGTACTGAGATTTTATTTACTGCAGCGTATTGATATAGAGATGGCATATGGTACTCCAGGACCATCTGACGAGCTGAAAAATCCCTCTAAAACAAGTTAGTAAATTTTTCATAGTGCTGAGAGGAAGATAATAGCAAACTTTCTGAGATATTGTGATAAAGACAGAGAGAGCAAATCATTATTGGTTCCTCTTAATCAGTATCTTAAAAAGGCCACTGATTAAACAGGTGTTAAGTGCCTTGACTCTTAAGAAAGCGAAGTTTCTGCGTATATCATTCAAATAAATCTCCACAGCACCAAACAAGAAAATGTAGGCCTATTGTGGTTTGATGCAGATACAAATCAATGTTTTATGTAGCCTATTTACAAAACAATATAGTACAATGTTTTCCCCATCAGACCGAAGAAGAGCAGCAAGGTCATGCTGGACAATTTCAAAAAATGTTGTACTCGAGATGCAATTGAAGAATTCTACACGGTGTGGAAAGTCATCCCCACCATTCACAAACTCGTCCCTAGCTTACAAAGGAGGATAGGCTGAAAACAGGGACTAACTTGTCTTCGAAATGTATTGAAAGGCATGGGCTTTGTGCGGAAGAGTCTTCAGAATAAACATGTACTATTATTAGAGCGTGGTGATGTTGCTGACTGGCGTGCAAAGTATCTCATTACAATACAGCATTTCAGGAAAGCTCTATCTTGCTGGAATCCCATAAGTTGCCTTCTATCAAACCAATTAATAATTTTGCAAACATGTCTAATAAAATCAGAAAGGATGCTTTCCCAAAGCTTACATGCAATGCATGTCAAACTGACTGGCCTGTAATTTTCAGCTTTATGTCTATCACCCTTTCCTACATACACAGGGGCTACTATAGCAACTCTCCATTCATTTGGTATAGCTCCTTCATGCAAACAATAATCAAATAAGTACTTCAGATATGGTACTATATCCCAACCCATCGTATTTAGTATATCTCCTGTAACCTTATCAATTCCAGCTGCTTTTCTAGTTTTCAACTTTTGTATCTTACTGTAAATGTCATTGTTGTCACAGGTAAATTTTAATACCTCTTTAGTATTAGTCACCTCCTCTATCTGGACATCATCCTTTGTAACCAACAATATTTACATACTGCTCACTGAATACTTCTGCCTTTTGAAGCTCCTCACATACACACTCCCCTTCATCATTAATGATTCCTGGAATATCCTTCTTGGAACCTTCCAGTTTTCACTAAAATTTGTATATGCCGGGCTGAGTGGTTCAGATGGTAGAGGCGCTGGCCTTCTGACCCCAACTTGGCAGGTTCGATCCTGGCTCAGTCCAGTGGTATCTGAAGGTGCTCAAGTACATCAGCCTCGTGTCAGAAGATTTACTGGCACATAAAAGAACTCCTGCGGGGCTAAGTTCCCACACCTCGGCGTCTCCGAAAACCATAAAAGTAGTTAGTGGGAAGTAAAGCAAAATAACATTATTATCATTAAAATTTGTATGACTGCTAATTATGCTTGCCATCATGTTATCCTTAGCTGACTTCTTTGCTAGATTCAATTTCCTCGTAAGTTCCTTCCATATCTCCTTACTTCCGCAGCCATTTCCAACTCTGTTTTTTTTCAACCTGCATCTTCTTCTTAGTCTCCTTACGTCTCTGTTATAATATAGTGGATCTTTACCATTCCATACCACCTTTAAAGGTACAAACCTATTTCCACATTCCCCAACAACTGCTTTAAACCAATCCCAGAGTCTATTTTCATTTTTATATACAGTTTTCCACCGATCATAATTACTTCTTAAAAACTCCATCATGCCTGTGTTATCAGCCATATGGTACTGCCTAATAGTCTTACTTATAATATCTTCCATTCTTTCACATTTATTTTTAAGTAACACAAAAACAGCTTCGTGATCACTAATACCATCTATTACTTCCTGGTTTTACCAGCACCACATCCAGAATATTCTTCCCTCTGGTTGATTCAATCACTTTTTGAATCGGATGCCCTTCCCATATTAACTTATTTGCCATTTGTTCGTCATGCTTCCTGTAGTTCACATTACATTCCCAATTTGACATTTGGTAAATTGAGATCACACGCTACAATTACGTTCCTTTCCTTATCGTTTCCTACATAGCTGATTATCTTATCAAATAATTCTGAATCAGCATCGGAGCTACCCTTTCCCCGTCTGTACACTCCGAAGACATCAAGTTGCCTATTATCTTTAGAACTGAGCCTTACACCTAGAATTTCATGTTTCTCATCTTTAACTTCTTCGCAGCTTACAAATTCTTCTTTCACCAGAATGAATACTCCCCCTCCTACTATTCCTATCCTATCTCTACAACACACACTCCAGTTACAAATGATGAAATTCATTTTTTGTCCGTATTGAAATTGTCATAAAATGTACATAGGAAAATATTTAATATTTATTTCCAACTATTCAATACAATATAGGATGTTGGCATTTAAGTCAAAACATTTTTTTAAATGTGAGACATGTTTCGCCTCCTACTGTGAGGCATCTTCAGTCACTATCCAAACATTATTTTTGTCGGGCAACAGGTTAAAATTATCCTAAAATGTCTTTGGTAATGATTGTAGGTGAGATAAAAATATTTACAGTTATTGTAACAATGTTCAAGAATAACTAAAAACTAATATAATGATGAACTCATATGTAATTCACTTGATGAATAGGACGTCATTTGATGGTACAGTAGCAAGACGATGGCTTGAAGCCTTAGTCAATACCAGATATCCAACACATAGTATAGAGCATATAAAAAAACATTACAGTGAAGATATACAATACATTCAAATGTTATTTAAAAAAAAAACTAGTAGATCCTTAGGTAGTACACTTAAAGATGGAGGTGTCATACAATTATGAGTTACAGTTGATGGCTTAAAGCCGTAGTCAATGTTTGAAGTATAAGTAAAATAACATGCTAATATATAGTGAATAAATATGAAATAAAGTACATTGTTGAAGATAAAATGTAAAGGAAAAATATTCCAATTTTGCTGGGCAAATGTTATTTAACGTTAACGTATATTTGCCCGTGAGGTTTAATGGTCAACAGTTCATAGTTATATACAGATTTTGATCGGCGAGATTGTGTTGACACGAAGTTTGTAGTTAGCTTAAATTTATTTTAAGACATCCAAGTAAGTTTGTAGAGATGATGATGAGCTGTTATTCTCTATGTTGGTATGATTTTGACGTGAAGGTTGAATGGCTGTTGTTTTCTTCATCTGATGACAATATATTTTTTTCAAAACATTGATAGTGGAAAATTTATATTATTGAAGATATTGTGGAAGTTTGATGGGGCTGTTGAATTATTGTTCTGATTGGTTGGTTCTGAAATGAAGAAAAACTGTAGTTAATTTTGGTGAGAATTAAAAGAAAAAACTTGGGAATGTTTTATCAAAGTGTTATTGGAGAGAAGATGTTGGTGCTTACCTATGGCGTTGTTGGCCCGTTTGACTTGTTGTGTGAAGTGTTATCAGGATACTAGTGATCACTAACGTTTTTACTCCTTGTGTTGTATGTATGCCGTCTGGGTGAAGGTGGATGGGTTGAAGGGGGCGGGGTTGTAGGCTTGTGATTGGCGAATGGGAGGGAGTTGTGTGTAGTGGGGGAAGCGGGGGGGGGGGGGACGTGGGGCATTTAATGACTTAAGATCGGCATGTGGAAGGGAATTACGTAAGTTGGGAGGGGAAGGGGGGTGTGATGTATTTGTTGACGTGGAAGGAGTGTTTATTGACACCGTTTTGAAAATATTAAAAAAATGTTTGTCTTGAAAGTTTATTTTATTGAATAATGCTACTATTTGATCATATAAAGGGCTTCTATTGTCTATTGGATCATTTAAATTCTTATTACTATTGAATTTTTGATCCAAAATATGTATAATTTTCGAATTCGGTCATGAGTCTACCTTTTTTTAGTCTTTTTAAAATTTGAAGGTCCTGTTCAATTGTGGTAAAGTTATGCCCAGTTTCTTACATGTGATTGCTCATTGCTGAGTGTTTATTGTGTTTCTGAGCATTGAAATGCTCGGTGTACCTAGTTATGAAGCTTCTTCCTGTTTGTCCGATGTATGAGCTGAGGCACTCATTACATTTTAATCTATAGATACCGGAGCCTGAGTATTTATTATTTTCAGAATTTATTGTATTGTGGTTGACGAACATTTTTTTGTTTGAATTTTGAAAGCTATTTTGATCTCTTGATTTTTTAAGGTATTGGTTATTTGATGTATGATTGGGTTGGTGTATGTAAAGGTTGCGTACTTTGATTTTTCATTATTTTTTTGGGGGGGGAGAGGTTTGTCGATAGTTTCAATTTAACCTTATTAATTAGTTTGTCTATGATGGAGGGGTTGTATCCACTAAAAGTGCCTATTTCTTTTATTGTATTTATTTCATTTTTTTAATTGGTGGTTGAAAGGGGAATTTTTAGAGCTCTGTACACCATACTGTAAAATGAGGACTGTGTGTGTGATTGTGGATATAGGGAACATTGTTTAATAGTTATAGGTGTGAATGAATTTCATCACTTGTAATAATAAAACCAACCAGGCTAATAAAAACAAGTATCAAAATCTTAAAACTAAAATTAGTAAGATCTCAAAAGATATTCAATTCCTGAAAGAATGTGTAAGATCCAATCTAGTGCCAAAGTTTTTGAAACCAACTCAAAGGAAAAACATTCCAAAACATAAATCTGAAGACATTCAAAACAAAATCAACAACATTTGGCTCAAAAATGAAATAAAACTAATGTATAGAAAGAAATATTTTTTAAATACACAACTTTATTGTGAACATTTGATTATCGCGCAATCGTTATTTCCTCTAGAATGGAATTCTTATCAACAACATATTGCATATAAAATACAAATTACACTGAACAAAAAACAAGAAACCCTAAACCGTAAATTAACACATTTAGAAGAAGAAAAAGCAAAATCGCTAAACCAGAACAGTAGTATAAAAATATCCCCATCCCCTTGGAACAATGTTCCAACTACAATCAATCTATCTGACATCACCTTCTCAGATAAAGAAACACAATTGTTCAACCAAGGCCTAAAACATAATTGGCCCAACCCACATAAAGCAGAAGATATAATCACCATAATAGCCGAAGCTGAAGCAAACATAAATAAACAAATTCCAACAGACAAACAGAACGATGTAAAATATGAAATTAAAAAGAAATTACCTGCCCTTGCAAAAGAAATTTCTAACAAAAATAACTCTACCTCACAAAAACAGATCCAAGAATTAAGAAAAAAAGTGGACACTAATAACATCATAGTAACTAAAACCAACAAAGGCAACACTATAGTCTTAATGAAAAATCAGGATTACATCCGTAAAACAGAGGAGTTCTTCTCTACTGAAACTTATACAACAATCCCAAAGGATCCCACTACAAAAACTCAACGTAATCTAAAAACACTTTTAAAATACTCTTCATTTTTTATTTAATGAACATGAATACCAAAGTCTCATTAACATGAACCCCAAACTACCCACCGTCAGATCATTACCGAAGGTACATAAAACGGACGTTCCCATTCGACCTATCATAAACAGCCAAAATAGCCCAACATATAAAACTTCACAATTCCTCCAAAAACATTTCAAATTCCCTAACAAACACCCCAAAAATTCAATAGAACTATGTGAAACCCTTAAAAAATTCAACTTAAAACCTAATCACATAATGTGCTCTTTCGACATCACTAACATGTATTCAAACATTCCTGCTAAAAAACTACAGAAATAACAAAAAACAATCTTTCCAAACACAGCAATTTAAGCAAAACAGAAATAGAAGAACTCTTAAAAATACTAAACTTTGTCTTACAAAACAACTATTTAACTTTCAACAATAAAATATACAAACAGGAAGGCCTGGCCATGGGAGACCCTTTAGCCGGAATCCTTGCTGAAATTTTTATGGATAACCTCGAAAACAGCAAAAAAATAAAAAACATCAATGGATTAAATCTCTGGCTACGCTATGTTGATGACACGCTAGTAAAAATTGACAAAAATCTCAACAAAAGTGGAAACATATTAACTTATTTAAATAATCTAGATAACACTATCAAATTCACTAAAGAGGACGAGAACCAAAACTCAATTAGTAATTTTCTTGACATCACAATAACAAGAACTTCCAATAAGTTTGATTTTCAAATTTAAAGAAAACCCTCATTCACACCTATAACTATTAAACAAAGTTCCCTACATCCACAATCACACAAACAGTCCTCATTTTACAGTATGGTGTACAGAGCTCTAAAAATTCCCCTTTCAACCACCAATTTAAAAAACGATATAAATACAATAAAAGAAATAGCCACTTTTAATGGATACAACCCCTCCATCATAGACAAACTAATTAATAAGGTTAAATTGAAACTATCCACAAGCCTCTCCCCAATAAAAAATGAAAAATCAAAGTACGCAACCTATACATACACCAACCCAATCATACATCAAATAACCAATACCTTAAAAAATCAAGAGATCAAAATAGCTTTCAAAACTCAAAATTCAAACCAACGAAATGTTCGTCAACCACAATACAATAAATTCTGAAAATAATAAATACTCAGGCTCCGGTATCTATAGATTAAAATGTAATGAGTGCCTCAGCTCATACATCTGACAAACAGGAAGAAGTTTCATAACTAGGTACACCGAGCATTTCAATGCTCAGAAACCCAATAAACACTCAGCAATGAGCAATCATATGAAAGAAACTGGGCAAAACTTTACCACAATTGAACAGGACCTTCAAATTTTTAAAAAGACTAAAAAAAGGTAGACTCATGACCGAATTCGAAACATACATACATTATCTTTTTTTTTTGCTAGTTGCTTTACGTCGCACTGACACAGATAGGTCTTATGGCGACGATGGGAGAGGAAAGGGCTAGGAGTGGGAAGGAAGAGGCCGTGGCCTTAATTAAGGTACAGCCCCAGCACATACATTATCATTATAGACTGTTATGCCTTTCAGCGTTTAGTCTGCAAGCCTCTGAGAATTTACTAAACGTCGCCACAATCCTCGATTTGCAACTAGTGTTGTGGCTTCATTTAGTTCTATACCTCTTATCTTTAAATCGTTAGAAACCGAGTCCAACCATCGTCGTCTTGGTCTCCCTCTACTTCTCTTACCCTCCATAATAGAGTCCATTATTCTCCTAGGTAACCTATCCTCCTCCAGTCGCCTCACATGACCCCACCACCGAAGCCGGTTTATGCGTACAGCTTTATCCATCGAGTTCATTCCTAAATTAGCCTTTATCTCCTCATTCCGAGTACCCTCCTGCCATTGTTCCCACCTGTTTGTACCAACAATCATTCTTGCTACTTTCATGTCTGTTACTTCTAACTTATGAATAAGATATCCTGAGTCCACCCAGCTTTCGCTCCCGTAAAGCAAAGTTGGTCTGAAAACAGACCGATGTAAACATAGTTTCGTCTGGGAGCTGACTTCCTTCTTACAGAATACTGCTGATCGCAACTGCGAGCTCACTGCATTAGCTTTACTACACCTTGATTCAATCTCACTTACTATATTACCATCCTGGGAGAACACACAACCTAAATACTTGAAATTATCAACCTGTTCTGGCTTTGTATCACCAATCTGACATTCAATTCTGTTGAATTTCTTACCTACTGACATGAATTTAGTCTTTGAGAGGCTAATTTTCATACCATACTCATTGCACCTATTTTCAAGTTCCAAGATATTAGACTGCAGGCTTTCGGCACAGTCTGCCATTAAGACCAAGTCGTCAGCATAGGCCAAACTGCTTACTACATTTCCACCTAACTGAATCCCTCCCTGTCATTTTATACCTTTCAGCAGATGATCCATGTAAACTACGAACAGCAAAGGTGAAAGATTACAGCCTTGTCTAACTCCTGTAAGTACCCTGAACGAAGAACTCATTCTACCATCAATTCTCACTGAAGCCCAATTGTCAACATAAATGCCTTTGATTGATTTTAATAATCTACCTTTAATTCCATAGTCCCCCAGTATGGCGAACATCTTTTCCCTCGGTACCCTGTCATATGCTTTCTCTAGATCTACGAAACAAACACAACTTCCTATTCCTCTCGTAGCATTTTTCAATTACCTGGCGCATACTGAAAATCTGATCCTGACAGCCTCTCTGTGGTCTGAAACCACACTGGTTTTCATCTAACTTCCTCTCAACCACTGATCGCGCCCTCCCTTCCAAGATGCCAGTGAATACTTTGCCTGGTATATTAATCAATGAGATACCTCGATAGTTGTTGCAATCCTTCCTGTTCCCTTGCTTATAGATAGGTGCAATTACTGCTTTTGTCCAATCTGAAGGTACCTTACCAACACTCCACGCTAATTTTACTACTCTATGAAGCAATTTCATCCCTGCCTTCCCACTATACTGTGGCAATGTAAACAAATGTTGTTGTTTAAAAGGCCCTAACAGATAGGTCATCGGCCTCTAATGGTACAAGATGGAACAAAAGGACATGATAATTAAAATTTTAAAATATATCCACTGACTAGAATTTAAAATAAATGATGATGAAAAATGATTATAAGATTAAAACAATCAGTTTTCTTTTGGCTAGGGGCTTTACGTCACAGATAGGTCTTAAGGCAACGATGGGATAGGATAGGCCTAGGAGCTGGAAGGAAGCAGCCATGGCCTTAATTAAGGTACAGCCCCAGCATTTGCCTGGTGTGAAAATGGGAAACTGCCGACAGTGGGATTCGAACCCACTATCTCCCAGATGCAAGCTCAAAGCCGCGCGCCTATACGCGTACGGCCAACTCGCCCGGTAAAACAATCCGTAGATCTAATTTGCAATGCCTTATAAAATTATAGAAAATATAGGTTACAATGGAATAAGTTCAGAGAAATATATCATTCAAGTTAGAAGTTAAAATAGCACATTATAATATGCAAACACAAACTAAAATGGAATCAATAGGATAAAGGCATACTTAACAAAAATACACTAATACAAAGGACATTATTACACATGATGAAAAAGACCACTATCCCCCATAAAAGGGATGACGAGGTCTGCTGACTGCACGTCATCTCGTAGGATGAGGGAAATGGCACTCGGGAGTTATAGACTACGGCGCAGATCAGAAAGGTCCACACACTCCGTAAGGATTTGTACCACGGTTATATGACCGCCACAAGTACACAACGGGCGTTCACCCTTCAGTAGGTAGGAGTGCGATACTATGCCATGGCCAATCCAAAGACGACAATACCACGGCTTCTTTCATACCTTCGCAGTTCCTTTTACTGCTCTCAGATTGTTTTGGAGAAGGGTGGCCTGCCATTTCATCTCCCAATGGGACATAACCAGATGTCTCAGCTGAGAGCAAATGTCACTGGCTGGAACCCTGTAACGCAACGAGGGCAAGGTAACAGCCTCCTTGGCAGCCTTATCAGCTAACTTGTTTCCCCCTACACCCATAAACATAATTCTGGTGCAGACATCTGAACACCCGGCCAGCAGGTCCTCGATCTGCTGCATCAGAGGGTGCCGAGGGATACATGTATCTATAGGTAGTGGTGCGCTCAAGGAGTCTGTACACAAGAGAAATCGCCGGCATTCATCGGACAGTGTGTAATACAGAGCTTCACAGATGGCACAGAGCTCTGCTGTGTACACACTACACATTTTCGGTAGAAGAAAAATAAACCTGTTATTGTCAACAACGAACGCACAGCCTACTCCCGCTTCTGCCCTCGAACCATCCGTGAAAACAACGCCCAAATCAGGGTACCGGCCAACAATGGACAGGAAGAGTCTCTCATAAATGTAGGGATCCATGTTTTCCTTCATGCTGGTGTGCAAATCTAGAATGATTTCAGGTCATTGTATTATCCAAAAAGATACCCTACTTGGTCGCCTGTCAAGACAAGGAACCGAAGGTACATCAAATAATCTACAACTGCTATCCAAGCGTATTCCAACCGGCTGCGTTGCTCGAGGTTAAGCAGCGTACAGCCGACGGGTTCCATTGTGGAATTCGCAAGGATAGCTTGGGTGAAGTAGAATCTGTTGCAAATTTGCAGCATGGGACAGAAGCATTTGTTGGTGCCGCAGATGTAATTTTTGCTATTTGCTTTACGTCGCACCGACACAGATAGGTCTTATGGCGACGATGGGATAGGAAAGGCCTAGGAGTTGGAAGGAAGCGGCCGTGGCCTTAATTATGGTACAGCCCCAGCATTTGCCTGGTGTGAAAATGGGAAACCACGGAAAACCATCTTCAGGGCTGCCGATAGTGGGATTCGAACCTACTATCTCCCGGATGCAAGCTCACAGCCGCGCGCCTCTACGCGCACGGCCAACTCGCCCGGTCCGCAGATGTAAAGGCAGCACACCAGATTCAGTGAGCAGACTAGCAATGGGGCTTGTATGAAAAGCTCCCGTTGCCAACCACACTCCGCTGTGGTGAATGCTATTCAGTTTGACTAAGACGCTTTGCCTTTCTGATCCATATGCTGAACTGCCGTAGTCTAATCTGGATAAAATAGGTGTCCTATAAAATTGTAGGAGCACCGTGCAATCCGCCCCCCAAGTAGTGCCGCTAGGGAACTTCAAGGTAGTAAGTGCATTCGCTTCTAACTGCCGCACTTGTGGCTCCACGATAATTTGCTATCGAAAAGGAGCCCAAGAAATCGGTGTCAACTACCGGAAGAGAGGCATTCCCCCCCCCAAAAAAAAACTCAGCATGAGAGTGAAGAATGCACTTCCGGCAAAAGTGAACAACAGAGGTCTTTGCGGTTGAAAACCGAAAGCCACGTTGTAAGGTCCACTGTTCCACTCTCCTAATTGCTTGCTGTAATTGTCACTCAAGTAAACAAAGGTTTCTGTCTTCGGAACTGTCTGACAGTGCTTGTACTGGATAGATATCAGCAATATCTTTGAGTGAATCCATCCATTCACTGCTAGATAATCCCTCAGGATATTGTCAGCCATCTGTCGGTTGTCATATATATTTTTTCTTGCTATTGGCTTTACGTCGCACTGACACAGATAGGTCTTATGGCGACGGTAGGACAGGAAAGGGCTAGGACTGTGAAGGAAGCAGCCGTGGCCTTAATTAAGGTACAGCCCCAGCATTTGCCTAGTGTGAAAATGGGAAACCACGGAAAACCATCTTCAGGGCTGCCGACAGTGTGGTTCGAACCCACTATCTCCCGGATGCGAGCTCACAGCTGCACGCTCCCAACCACACAGCCAACTCGCCCAGTCTACGTAACTCTGGTAGTTAAATAGACTAATTGGAAGGCTACATATCATACAAAATTTTGAGAACTGGTAGACCTAAACTGTAATGTGATGACCTGGATACTCCTACAAAGTGACAACCATGACAGATCAATATTCAATACACTCACGCAGAAGCCAGATCGATCACAACCAGCACATGCCACGGCAGCTTCAAACATGGCAGTTTTCTTATTTTCACGAAATGTTGCTGCCCTGCGACCACAAAATGCGAGCTCTATCGGAGACAATACTGAACATAACTGCTGGCCAATAACAACAAAGAAACTGGTAGCATTTCCCTGTTTTATGCTATTTCACTTTCAATTCTTCTATATAACCAACAATAATCCTTGGGGCAAGTTGGTGGGTCCCTGGCAAGTATAAAAGATTAATTTCACCTCTCTGCTACTTAACATATTATAAAATATAGTTTTTCAATTATTTCAGATATGTGGGAAGGGTACCAAAGCGCCACTGTTGATGGCAAACTGTCTAGTGCTACATATTTGTGGAGAAATCTTATATTCCATATACCTGACAGTTGTGTCAAAACACATCTTACATTTTCCAAACTATGATTTCTGTGGCTCAAAAGTCAAAAAATGCAACATTACTGGAGACACATTTTTCTAATGCCTGCAAGGAATGAGCTAGGAAATGATACATAAATAATCTCTTAATTCTTCTTGAGGATGGGAAAATTTATGTAAACATATGATCAAAAAGGAGTAATGTTTACAAAAGAAATGGGTGAAATAAATGATTTTGTGCAGAAATTAGTAGTGAATTAAGTTAGTATACCCTCATTGTATGTAAGTTTAATGCTCTGTAATAAAATAAATAAAAACCTCAACAGTGTATACAAACATCACTCATAAGTAACTCTTAAATGTAAGTTAAAGTTTTTAAGTCTGTTGAACACAAAAGTTCAATATAAAGATTACACTAATATACCTGTAAATAAATAGCACTATTAAACAAAGAATGTTTATGAATCGACACTGGAAAGTATAGCTTCGTTCTTAACAAATAAGTAAATTCTATCACTATATCCTGCTGCGGGCTTGTCATTCTGTGGCACTTTGGTATCTATCGCATATATTTGGAATCATAAAAAATTAACATATTGTAGGTTTACAAACAAAAATTGAAGTCAAAATCTTCCTTCTGAGAAAAGCTAACAACTTGCTTTAGGTTGCACCGACACAGTTAGGTCTTATGGCGACGATGGTATAGGAAAGGGCTAGGAGTTAGAAGGAATCGACCATGGCCTTAATTTAGGTACAGCCCCAGCATTTGACTGGTATGAAAATAGGAAACCACAGAAAACCATCCTCAGGGCTGCCAACAGTGGAGCCCGAACCTAGTATCTCCCGGATGCAAGCACACAGCAACTCGCCCTGTACTGAGGAAAGCAGGCTTGAAGGTTTTCGGTCTTGCAATGGCAATATATGGTCTCAGTATAACAACATTTATCCTTAAAATCATCCAATGTGTTTGTTCGAGTATCAAGAATAGAGCTGCGTAGCAAAAAACTGAATTAACATCCATCTCGTGAGATTTAAAAACATGCAAATTAGAAAATTATGTAACAAAAATTACCTCCTACAACTTCCCGGATATATCCAGTGAAAAGAGCAGAAAAAAATCACATGCGATACCGTAAAAACGTCAAAAAACGAACGTGATATAATCCATGATATTCAACACGTGGTTAACGTAATAACTCAAACGAATGCGTGCTATACAAATTACTCAGGGAAAAAAATATCTAAGTAGAACTCAGTTCAGAATTAGTTACCATCAGTCAGACTGATAACATCACGCAATCAAGTCAATAAAACATCCGAACGTCCCCGAGTCCCAAGAGCCTATACAAGGATCATATAAGCCTATATGAAAGCAAAGCAAACATCCCGCCTTGCTACATTCTTCTTCTTACGCCACAACCCAAGGATTGTTCTGTTCTGTTCGTGTAGTTGATTTGGGCTCGTTATTTCACCCAGACATAATACTGTATTATATTTGTAATAGTTCTACACGCGCACACAATTCCAATAAAGTAGTACACCAATGCAGTTTAGAATGATTTCTGAGTACGACGTACTTGAAAATTGAGGGAAGTATTCTGTTCTGTTCGTGAAGTTTATTTGGGCTCGTTATTTCACCCAGACACTATACCGTATGATATTTGTACTAGATCTACACACGCACACAATTTCAATAAAGTAGTACACCAATGCAGTTGACAATGTTTTCGGAGTACGAAGTACTTGAAGATTGAGGGAAGTAGACCATGCAGCAGACTCACAAATGGGTTCAAAGCACTGAAAGTAGATCAAGAATAGACGTATCACCTAGACAATTAAAAGTGAGGAATTACGTATACAAGACTAGGAAATATAGGAAAAGCACAGGGACACAAGGTATACTAATCTTCACGCTAGAGTGGCCGTCTCAGCGACTTCTACAAAACATACACACCGGGCCAACATATAAGGGACAAGCAGGAGAGGGCAGGGGAACGACGGAGGGGTGGATATATGTGAGAGTGTAGGACTTTGGACGGATGGAAGGAAAGATCTGAGCAAAGTATATGGGGGATGTAGGGAGGGGAAAGTGTCGGTGAAATCGTAAACAAAAGAGGAAGAGGGGCGATATTGTGTTGTTATGAACATCAATGAAAAGGTACACGCGATCGGCGGAGGGGGAGATGAGAAAACAGTAGCTATGTGTCGTGGTTGAAGAGGAGGCGTTAGGGAGGGCGGGAGATAAATGAGAATATGATGAAATATGTAAGTAGTGTCAATGTATTGTGGGAAAGTGGGGTTAGAGTTGTAAATTAGAGTGATCTAAGAACTGATTTAAGATACGTAAGATTGTGGGAGAGGGCTTGTAGACGAGACATACAATTGACGTGGGAAGTGGATAATTGTATTGTATTAAGTTGGAGTACAGGCATCGACGAGGAGAGTTATACAATGGGCATTGAAAAAAGAGATGATTGATATCAGCATCTACAGATCCACAATGGCATATGGGATGAGGTTGTAAGCGAAATCGAAATTTATAGAGAGGGGTAAGGGAATGATTAAAGCGAAGACGTATGATATTGATGATATGACGACGAGTGTAGGTGGCGTGTTGATACCAGAAAGTAGTAGGTAGTATGGGTTGGAGAGTATGATAGAACTTGCCCTTCTGACATGCAGATGTTGTCCATGTGTTTTGCCATGTTTGTCGTTGTTGTGATTTGAGGAGAGATATGAAATCTGTGGCTGGAACAGAAAATGTAGCTGGGGTTGTAGATAAGAGGGAAGCCTCTTTCGCTAAGCGATCGGCTCGTTCATTGCCTGGTATGTTCTTATGTGCAGGTATCCAAATGAGGGTGATTTGGACACCTGATTGGTGTAAATTGAAGAGGATGTGTTTGACGTTATAAACATACCAGTTCAGCGTAAACTTGTTAGATTTTAGTGTTTGTAGCACAGAGAGAGAATCAGTGAATATATTAGCAGATTGTATGGATGAATGTTTGATGTAGAGTAATGTTTGGCGTATGGCAAGGAGTTCAGCCGAAAAAATAGAAAAGTGGGACGATAAGTGAAACAATTCAGCATACTGAGTCTGTTCGTAATAAAAAGCAGCGCCGACACCACAAGAATTTTTCGATCCATCAGTATAAAAATTGGGACAGGCATTAGTGGATGATATGCGAACTTTTTTAGAATGTAGAGGAAAATATGAAAGCCGGTAAGGGAGCATAGCAAAAGAAGATTCTTTAGAATGAATAATAGGAGGTGTATATTGAATCACATCGTATGCCACAGAATAGTATGGTAGCACATGACTACGAATAATAGTAGATTTAAAAGGGGAGACAAACTGAAATGCCCAAATTAAGGCAGGGGCTCGGCAGGAATGTGGGATAGGCGTTGCGAATGATTGAGCGAGTAATTGTATTTTGGGTAGAAGGTTATTGGAGAGTACGAGAAGTCGTTTGAGGAGATACTTAGCTGCTAGAAATCTGCGTCGAAGGATAAGAGGAGGGTCACCAGTTTCAACTAATAAGGCATTAGTAGGTGTGGTAGACAACGCACCAAAACAAACTCGTAGTGCTTGATTTTGAATTGTGGTGAGGGATTGAAGGGCAGATGGTGATGCTAGATCAATTATATGTGCACAGTAGTCGAAACGAGCACGGATCGTGGAGCAGTAGACTAATTTTGCTGTAGCAGGATCAGCTCCCCACGAACGACGTGTAATGGCTTTGAGGAGGTTAATATACGTGGCAGTACAGTTACGTAGGTGTTGTATATGTTGGGAAAATTGTAATTTACGGTCAAGGATAATGCCAAGATATTTATGGTGCGAACGTATGGAAATTTCATAAGTATCGAACAGTAACGGCTCAGAGTTGTAAATCCGCTTGGTAGTAAAGATTACTGCAGAGCATTTATCGGGTGATAAAGAGAACCCATGAGTATGTAACCAGGACTGAACTTGAATGAGTAGCCGTGTTATACATTTGCGAGCAACATCTACGTCTTTATGGGAAAAGTAGAGAACTATGTCGTCAGCATACATAAGAATTCGGGCAGATTGGAGGGCAAGTTGCTCGAGGCCGGATAAATATAAAGCAAACAGTATTCCACTGAAGATATCACCTTGAGGGACGCCGACATTAGCTTGACGAGGGGATGGCGTAGTGAGAGGAGGTTTGAAGATTAGAGTGCGAGACGTTAAGAGATGACGTAGAAGAGTTATGAAAGTGGTTGGGATGCCTTTCTGTGATAACACATCCCATAACATATTCAGGGGGACGGAATCAAAGGCACCTCGTATATCGAGGAAGACAGCAATAGTGTGTTCTTTTCGAGATTTAGCTAATAAGATGTCTATTATAAGCATATTGATCGCATCCTGAGCATTTCGACCCTTACAGTAAGCATACTGATACTTGGAAAGGAGGGAATAATATTCCAAGTACCAGAGAAACCTTTGGAGCAGGAGTTTAAGAAATAGTTTGCGTATACAAGACGGCAAAATTATTCCTCGAATATTGTGAGGGGAGGTCATTGGACGTCGAGGCTTTGGAACCGGAACTAGGAAAAAAGTGTTCCACTCGGGAGGAGGAGTCGTAGTATGTAACACAAAATTAAAGTACTGAACAAGCACGTGTAGGGCTTTGGTCGGCAACTGTTGTAACATGGCATAAGAGATATAATCAGGACCGGGAGTGGATGATTTGCAGGAATTAAGAACGGACGTGAGCTCAGGGAGAGTGATGGGACGTGAAAGTACTGAACAATTACGAGTGGAAGCAGAGATAACTGGAGTATAAGGTGGAAGTGCATGATCTGGAGTGAGGGACCTGATAAAGTCATTCAGAATAGGCGGCGGGATTTGAGGGCGTGGAACGTGAGTGGAAGCCCGGGTGAGAGCACGGATAGCATTCCATAAGCGAGATGCAGAAATATGGTTATGGAAAGAGGATATAAAAGTTTTCCATGCCTGTCGTCGTTTTTGATTGAATACACGTTTGATATGCGCAATATGATGTTTGAGGTGAAAGTAGTGTGAAGGGGTTAGAGTTTTACGATAAATTTTGAAGAGTCTCTTGCGTTTAAGGATTAGTTGGTGACATTCACTGTCCCACCACTTTAATTGAGAGGCACCAGTGGTCATGGAGTTTGATGGTGTCGTAAAAGGATGGTAGAGGTCCAGATACTGTGTTATTATTTTGAGCAGGGAGTGATAGGATAATTCTGTTACAGGGAAGGTCTCCAATTGGGTTACCATGTAGGAGTTAAAGCACGAAGCATTGAACTGTTTCATGGAACGTAGCGGAGCGATATAATGGTCGTTAAGGGGATTTTTAGTGATATACCCGTGGCCATAAGTAATGAGGATAGGAAAGTGATCACTTGTATGAGTGTCACTGAGTACTCTCCACGTGGTTATAGAGGCAATGGAGTTGCGGCAAAGTGATAGATCGACTGCACTAGGCAACGAACCAGGAGGAGTGAGCCTGGTAGGGGAACCATCGTTCAGAAGCAAGAGATTATGTTGAGTTACAGCATGTAAGAATTGTGTGCCTTTGGAGGTGTTGAGCGGAGCTCCCCACTGAGTATGATGAATGTTGACATCGCCTAAAAACAACAGTTGGGTATCAGGTGGAAACTGATTAAAAAATTTGAACCATTGGGCAAAAGATATGTAGTTATCAGGGGGATTATACAAGTTTATAACATATGTGTTCTGATATATAAGACCTAGGGAATAGGTATTTGGTATTATGTATTGTAGATGTAATGGAGTGTACGATAACGAAGTATGTATCATAAGTGCGACACCATCAAATCCTGGTCCGTCATGGCGTTCGATAGAATATCCTGGAAAGTAAAAGTGAGTTGTATGAGAAAACCAAGTTTCTTGCAAAGCGACTATATGAGGAGATGTGTCGTGCATGAGAATTTTGAATTCGTAGTGTTTATTTTGTAGGCTCCTAGCATTCCATTGAAGGATGCGTACTACCATTATTAAAGATAAGGTGTAAACTTTCGCGAAGTTGACTAATAACTGGTAAGATATTGGGGTGATCGCCAATTAGTTGAGTAAGCTGCATGAGAAGATGGAGAACACACTGATGAACATGTTCTCGCTGAGGAAGTGTAGTACCTGTTTGAGAATGCTGTGCGGGTTGCAGAGGCATTGACGGGCTCGATGTTGAGGGAGTGGGCTGACTGGGTTGAATGGGGTATTGATAATTCAGAGATTGAGAGGGGTGAGATGATGTAGTGGATTGCACTAGCTGGAGATACGCAGCTCTATCATAGCCGGGAGAAGGTTTAGGTGGCAAATCCTTAACAACCACTTGTGTGAATTTGCGTTTGCGAGGGGCGTCTGGTAATGGAGAAGGATGTTGAGAGGGTAGGGGAGGAAATTGTTGGACGTTATGATACTCAGAATAAGTAGGTGGAAATAGTCGAGCTGAAGCTTCTGAGAACGAAATGTTATCAGTGCACATAAGTTTTTTTATTTCCACTTGCTTCTGATGAACAGCACAATCTGATGAACCCGTTTCGTGTTCCCGATTGCAATGTACACATAACTTGACATTAGCAAGGCAGTCTGAGGTAGAATGGTTCAAACCACAGTTGCGACAGCGAAAGTTAGTGGACTGGCAATTGCGTATGGTGTGTCCATAACGCTGGCATTTGGAACAAATAATGGGGTAAAATATAAAGGGATTGACTTCTAACATTACATGATAGATTGAAACATATTTGGGCAACGTTTTGGAGCAAAAAACAATCTTGACGGAGCCGGTAGGTAGATATACTGACTGACCATCTTGGAGGGATTTGCGGCGTAGGCGTTGAACAGAATGAACTTTGACGTCACTCTGAAGTAAAGTAAGAATATCGGATTCAGTTAGATCTTTCTCAACACCGCGTATAATGCCTACGCGGAAGATATTTGAGTGAGGAATAAAGGCATGCAACTTTTGTGTCTCAAGAAATTTATTCTGCAGAAAGTCATTAGCATGATTAGGAGAGTGAAAGTTTACCTGAATCCTGTTACGGCCTTTATACTGGATGGATTTAACAGGAAATTTCCTTTCATGGAGTAGACGCCCTATAGCCATAGGGTGTAGATTGCCAATGTTATTACCTTGTTTGGATGAAACAAAAACAAAATATGGTCCTGGGTGGTTTAATGGGTATAAATTACATGCACTAGTATGAGGAGGTTGAGCAGGAGGGGGAGGGTTAGGATTGGATTGAGTCGCGGTTTGCAACGAAGGGGTAGGAGTAGAATTATCATTCACGGTTGTATCCATTTTCATTTCTTCTTCCCGTTCAACATTACAATTTGACGCGGGATGAAAGTCCCGAGTACCTCCACTATCAGAACTCATGCCACCACCACTGCACAATCACACGCAAGCTAGCACCCGAACGCACGAGTAAATTCTAGAAACGTCAGACACCGAACACGAAACCTCGAACACAACGAACCGTACAGTACGATGTCGCGGACGAGACTATTGAGGGAAGTAGACCATGCAGCGGACTCACAAAATGGGTTCAAAGCACTTGAAGTAGTTCAGTAAAAGACGTATCACCTAGACAACTGAGAGTGAGGAAATACTTATACAAGACTAGGAGATATAGGAAAAGCACAGGGACACAAGGTAGACTAATCTTCACGCTAGAGTGGCCGTCTCAGCGACTTCTATAAAACATACACACCGGGCCAACATATAAGGGAGAAGCAGGAGAGGGCAGTAGAACGACGGAGGGGTGGATATATGTGAGAGTGTAGGACTTTGGACAGATGGAAAGAAATATCTGAGCAACATATATGGGGGATGTAGAGAGCGCAAAGTGTCAGTGAAATCGTAAACAAAGGATGAAGAGGGGCGACAGTGTGTTGATATGAACATCAATGACAATGTACACGCGATCGGTGGAGGGGAGATGAGAATAAACGGTAGCTATGTGTCTTGGTTGAAGAGGAGGCGTTAGGGAGGGCGGGAGGCAAATCAGAATATGATGAAATATGTAAGTAGTGTCAATGTATTGTGGGAAAGTGGGGTTAGAGTTGTAAATTAGAGTGATCTAAGAACTGATTTAAGATACGTATGATTGTGGGAGAGGGCTTGTATACGAGACATGCAATTGACGAGGGGAGTGGATAATTGTATTGTATTAAGCTGGAGTACAGGCATCGGCGAGGAGAGTTGTACAATGGGCATTGAAAAAAGAGATGATTGATATCAGCATCTACACATCCACAATGACATAGGGGATGTGGTTGTAAGCAAAATCGAAATTTATATAGAGGTGTAAGGGAATGATTAAAGCGAAGACGTATGATATTGATGATATGACGACGAGTGTAGGTGGCGTGTTGATACCAGAAAGTAGTAGGTAATATGGGTTGGAGACTATGATAGAATTTGCCCTTCTGACATGCAGATGTTGTCCATGTGTTTTGCCATATTTGTCGTTGTTGTGATTTGAGGAGAGATATGAAATCTGTGGCTGGAACAGAAAATGTAGTTGGGGTTGTAGATAAGAGGGAAGCCTCTTTCGCTAAGCGATCGGCTCGTACATTGCCTGGTATGTTCTTATGTGCAGGTATCCAAATGAGGGTTATTTGGACACCTAATTGGTGTAAATTGAAGAGGATGTGTTTGACATTATAAACATACCAGTTCAGCGTAAACTTGTTAGATTTTAGTGTTTGGAGCACGGAGAGAGAATCAGTGAATATATTAGCAGATAGTATGGATGAATGTTTGATGTACAGTAATGTTTGTCGTATGGCAAGGAGTTCAGCCGAAAAAATAGAAAAGTGGGACGATAAGTGAAACAATTCAGCATACTGAGTCTGTTCGTAATAAAAAGCAGCGCCGACACCACAAGAATTTTTGGATCCATCAGTATAAAAATTGGGACAAGCATTAGTGGATGAAATGCGAACTTTTTTAGAATGTAGAGGAAAAAATGAAAGCCGGTAAGGGAGCATAGCAAAAGAAGATTCTTTAGAATGAATAATAGTAGGAGTATATTGAATCACGTCGTATGCCACAGAATAGTATGGTAGCACATGACTACGAATAATAGTAGATTTAAAAGGGAGACAGACTCAAATGCCCAAATTAAGGCAGGAGCTCGGCAAGGATGTGTGATAGGTGTTGAGAGTGATTGAGCGAGTAATCGTATTTTGGGTAGAAGGTTATTGGAGAGCACTAGAAGTCGTGTGAGGAGATACTTAGATGCTAGAAATCTGCGTGGAAGGAGAAGAGGAGGGTCACCAGTTTCAACTAATAAGGCATTAGTAGGTGTGGTAGACAACGCACCAAAACAAACTCGAAGTGCTTGATTTTGAATTGTGGTGAGGGATTGAAGGGCAGATGGTGATGCAAGATCAATTATATGTGCACAGTAGTCGAAACGAGCACGGATGGTGGAGCAGTAGACTAATTTTGCTGTAGCAGGATCAGCTCCCCACGAACGACGTGTAATGGCTTTTAGGAGGATAATATACGTGGCAGTACAGTTGCGTAGGTGTTGTATATGTTGGGAAAATTGTAATTTACGGTCAAGGATAATGCCAAGATATTCATGGTGCGAACGTATGGGAATTTCATAAGTATCGAACAGTAAAGGCTCGGAGTTGTAAACCCGCTTGGTAGTAAAGATTACTGCAGAGCATTTATCGGGTGATAAAGAGAACCCATGAGTGTGTAATCAGGACTGAACTTGAATGAGCAGCCGTGTTATGCATTTGCGAGCAACATCTACGTCTTTATGGGAAAAGTAAAGAACTATGTCGTCGGCATACATAAGAATTCGGGCAGATTGGAGGGCAAGTTGCTCGAGGCCGGATAAATATAAATCAAACAGTATTCCACTGAAGATATCACCTTGAGGGACGCCGAGAGTAGCTTGACGAGGGGATGGCGTAGTGAGAGGAGGTTTGAAGATTAGAGTGCGAGACGTTAACAGATGACGTAGAAGAGTTATGAAAGTGGAAGCCTTTCTGTGATAACACATCCCATAACATATTCAGGGGGACGGAATCAAAGGCACCTCGTATGTCGAGGAAGACAGCAATAGTGTGTTCTTTTCGAGATTTAGCTAATAAGATGTCTATTATAAGCATATTGATCGCATCTTGAGCATTTCGACCTTTACAGTAAGCATACTGATACTTGGGAAGGAGGGAATAATATTCTAAGTACCAGAGAAACCTTTGGAGCAGGAGTTTAAGAAATAGTTTGCGTATACAAGATGGCAAAATTATTCCCCTAATATTGTGAGGGGAGGTCATTGGACGTCGAGGCTTTGGAACCGGGACTAGGAAAAAAGTGTTCCATTCGGGAGGAGGAGTCGTAGTATGTAACACAAAATTAAAGTACTGAACAAGCACTTGTAGGGCTTTGGTCGGCAACTGTTGTAACATAGCATAAGAGATATAATCAGGACCGGGAGTGGATGATTTGCAGGAGTTAAGAACGGACGTGAGCTCAGGGAGAGTGATGGGACGAGAAAGGACTGAACACTGACGAGTGGAAGCAGAGATAGCTGGAGTATAAGGTGGAAGTGCATGATCCGTGGTGAGGGACCTTAGAAAGTCATTCAGAATAGTCGGCGGGATTTGAGGGCGTGGGACGTGAGTGGAAGCACGGATAGCATTCCATAATTGAGATGCAGAAATATGGTTATGGAAAGAGGATATAAAAGTTTTCCAGGCCTGTCGTCGTTTTTGATTGAATACACGTCTGATATGAGCAATATGATGTTTGAGGTGAAAGTAGTGTGAAGGGGTTAGAGTTTTACGATAAATAAGAGTCTCTTGCGTTTAAGGATTAATTGGTGACATTCACTCTCCCACCACTTTAATTTAGAGGCACCAGTTTTCATGGAGTTTGATGGTGGTGTAAAAGGATGGTATAGGTCCAGATGCTGTGTTATTATTTTGAGCAGTGAGTGATAGGATAATTCTGTTACAGGGAAGGTCTCCAATTGGGTTACCATGTAGGAGTTAAAGCACGAAGCATTGAACTGTTTCATGGAACGTAGCGGAGCGATATAATGGTCGTTAAGTGGGTTTTTAGTAATATACCCGTGGTCATAAGTAATGAGATAGGAAAGTGATCACTTGTATGAGTGTCACTGAGTACCCGCCACGTGGTTATAGAGGCAATAGAGTTGCGGCAAAGTGATAGATCGACTGCACTAGGCAACGAACCAGGAGGAGTGAGCCTGGTAGGGGAACCATCGTTCAGAAGCAGGAGATTATGTTGAGTTACAGCATGTAAGAACTGTGCGCCTTTGGAGGTGTTGAGCGGGGCTCCCCACTGAGTATGATGAATATTGACATCTCCCAAAAACAACAGTTGGGTATCAGGTGGAAACTGATTAAAAAATTTGAACCATTGGGCAAAAGAGATGTAGTTATCAGGGGGATTATACAAGTTTATAACATGTGGGTTCTGATATATAAGACCTAGGGAATAGGTATTTGGTATTATGTATTGTAGATGTAATGGAGTGTACGATAACGAAGTATGTATCACAAGCGTGACACCATCAAATCCTGGTCCGACATGGCGTTCGATAGAATATCCTGGAAAATAAAAGTTAGTTGTATGAGGAAACCAAGTTTCTTGCAAAGCGACAATATGAGGAGAGGTTTCGTGCATGAGAATTTTGAATTCGTATTGTTTATTTTGTAGGCTCCTAGCATTCCATTGAAGGATGCGTACTACCATTATTAAAGATAAGGTGTAAACTTTCGCGAAGATGACTAATAACTGGTAAGATATTGGGGTGATCTCCAATTAGTTGAGTAAGCTGCATGAGAAGATTGAGAACACACTGATGAACATGTTCTCGCTGTGGGAGTTTAGTACCCGTTTGGGGATGCTGTGCGGGTTGCAGAGGCATTGACGCGCTCGATGTTGAGGGAGTTGGCTGACTGGGTTGAATGGGGTATTGATAACTCAGAGATTGAAAGGGGCGAGAGGATGTAGTGAATTGCACTAGCTGGAGATACCCAGCTCTATCATATCCGGGAGAAGGTTTAGGTGGCAAATCCTTAACAATCACTTGTGTGAATTTGCGTTTGCGTCTGGTATTGGAGAAGGATGTTGAGAGGGTAGGGGAGGAAATTGTTGAATGTTATTATACTCAGAATAAGTAGGTGGAAATAGTCGAGCAGAAGCTTCTGAGAAGGAGATGTTGTCAGTGCACATGAGTTTTTTGATCTCCACTTGCTTCTGATGAACAGCACAATCTGATGAACCCGTTTCGTGTTCCCGATTGCAATGTACACATAATTTGACATTAGCAAGGCAGTCTGAGGTAGGATGATTCAAACCACCGTTGCGACAGCGAAAGTTAGTGGACTGGCAATTGCGTATGGTGTGTCCATAACACTGGCATTTGGAACAAATAATGGGGTAAAATATAAAGGGATTGACTTCTAACATTACATGATAGATTGAAACATATTTGGGTAACGTTTTGGAGCAAAAAACAATCTTTACGGAGCCGGTAGGTAGATATACTGCCTGACCATCTTGGAGGGATTTACGGCGTAGGCGATGAACAGAATGAACTTTGACGTCACTATGAAGTAAAGTAAGAATATCGGATTCAGTTAGATCTTTCTCAACACCGCGTATAATGCCTACGCGGAAGATATTGGAGTGAGGAATAAAGGCATGCAGCTTGTGTGTATCAAGGAACTTATTCTGCAAAAAGTCATTAGCATGATTAGGAGAGTGAAAGTTTACCTGAATCCTGTTACGGCCTTTATACTGGATGGATTTAACAGGAAAGTTCCTTTCATGGAGTAAACGCCCTATAGCCATAGGGTGTAGGTTGCCAATGGTATTACCTTGCTTGGATGAAACAAAAACAAGATATGGTCCTGGGTGGTTTAATGGGTATAAATTACATGCACTAGTATTAGGAGGTTGAGCAGGAAGGGGAGGGTTAGTATTGCATTGGGTCGAAGTTTGCAACGAAGGGGTAGGAGTAGAACTATCATTCACGTTTGTATCCATTTTCACTTCTTCTTCCCGTTCAACATTACTATTTGACGCGGGATGAAAGTCCCGAGTACCTCCACTATCAGAATTTATGCCACCACTTCATAATCACACGCAAGCTAGGACTCGAACGCAGGAGTAAGTTCTAGAAACTTCAGACACCGAACACGAAACCTCGAACACAACGAACCGTACAGTACGATGTCGCCGACGAGACTCCATAACCCAAGGATTGTACTCACCCGGACCTGTCTGACAACACAACCAATCTCAGCCTTGAATCAGGGTTGCCAAATACAGTTCTCTTCTGTTCGTGAAGTCGATTTGGGCTCGTTATTTCAACCAGACACAATACTGTTTTATATTTGTACTAGTTCTACACGCGCACACAATTCCAATAAAGTAGTACACCAATGCAGTTTACAATGTTTTCTGAGTACGAAGTACTTGAAGATTGAGGGAAGTAGACCATGCAGCGGACTCACAAAATGGGTTCAAAGCACTTGAAGTAGTTCAGGAAAAGACGTATCACCTAGACAACTGAGAGTGAGGAAATACTTATACAAGACTAGGAGATGTAGGAAAAGCACAGGGACACAAGGTATATTAATCTTCACGCTAGAGTGGCCGTCTCGGCGACTTCTACAAAACATACACACCGGGCCAACATATAAGGGAGAAGCAGGAGAGGGCAGTAGAACGACGGAGGGGTGGATATATGTGAGAGTGTAGGACTTTGGACAGATGGAAAGAAATATCTGAGCAACGTATATGGAGGATGTAGAGAGCGCAAAGCGTCAGTGAAATCGTAAACAAAAGATGAAGAGGGGCGACAGTGTGTTGATATGAACATCAATGAAAATGTACACGCGATCGGTGGAGGGGGAGATGAGAATAAACGGTAGCTATGTGTCTTGGTTGAAGAGGAGGCGTTAGGGAGGGCGGGAGGCAAATCAGAATATGATGAAATATGTAAGTAGTGTCAATGTATTGTGGGAAAGTGGGGTTAGAGTTGTAAATTAGAGTGATCTAAGAACTGATTTAAGATACGTATGATTGTGGGAGAGGGCTTGTATACGAGACATGCAATTGACGAAGGGAGTGGATAATTGTATTGTATTAAACTGGAGTATAGGCATCGGCGAGGAGAGTTGTACAATGGGCATTGAAAAAAGAGATGATTGATATCAGAATCTACACATCCACAATGACATAGGGGATGCGGTTGTAAGCGAAATCGAAATTTATATAGAGGTGTGAGGGAATGATTAAAGCGAAGACGTATGATATTGATGATATGACGACGAGTGTAGGTGGCGTGTTGATACCAGAAAGTAGTAGGTAATATGGGTTGGAGACTATGATAGAATTTGCCCTTTTGACATGCAGATGTTGTCCATGTGTTTTGCCATATTTGTCGTTGTTGTGATTTGAGGAGAGATATGAAATCTGTGGCTGGAACAGAAAATGTAGCTGGGGTTGTAGATAAGAGGGAAGCCTCTTTCGCTAATCGATCGGCTCGTTCATTGCCTGGTATGTTTTTATGTGCAGGTATCCAAATGAGGGTTATTTGGACACCTAATCGGTGTAAATTGAAGAGGATGTGTTTGACATTATAAACATACCAGTTCAGCGTAAACTTGTTAGATTTTAGTGTTTGGAGCACGGAGAGAGAGTCAGTGAATATATTAGCAGATTGTATGGATGAATGTTTGATGTACAGTAATGTTTGTCGTATGGCAAGGAGTGCCAAATACAGAAATGTCCCACAGAATATACAAACCTTTTTTTTACTGTCTGTCAAGGGCCCCATGCACGCGCAAACTTAGTCGGAGGTAAGTCTGCGCAAACCAGTCTCTTAAGACATGTCTGTGTGTATGGCCGATAAGTCTGCCGACAAAAAGTCTGCAGGCAAGTCTCTGACATTCTGGCGCTGCTAAAATTCAGCCGGAGACTTTGCGAAGAAAGCGCTATCTCAGACTTGCGGCAGGAAATGTAAATGTGATAACCTACAAATGTGAAAATTGAAATTCCTTTTTTGCGCGTCTTTTTCGTGCAGAGCGCTACATTGTGTCCAAATAACGACTTATCTTCTATACCGACTATCTAATTAATTTCAATCCGCATACATTTTTCAACCATCCGAAGCGCATAATCTTAAACAGAAAAACAGCTGAGCTCGACATATTCAAATTCCTCGGTAAATAATCATTTAGTCTCAGCGTGTGTGGGCAACTGCATACTTCCGACTTACCTCCCGGAGGCAAATCTGTGCAGGTAAGTATTCCAGAATTCTGCGCGTGTATGGGGCCCTTGGGAGAGTGAAAATTGGTCGGGTATAAGCGAGTTTTTCTCTCGATATTTCAAGGCAATTTTTGATATTTTGTGTCGCAGTTAAGATTTGTTATGAGCACAACGATGGCACCTTATCTTTGGATATTTTCAGATGAGCTATCACTGTAACTTAATTTATACCGAGGCCAATGAGAGCTGCAGTATGAGGTTTACCATCACCGGCAATTACAAGTAGACTAACGCTACTCGAAAATTTACGACTGAAGTGTGAAGTTCTCATCTTTAGTGTATTTTTAATCTCAAATCTATCAACTGTAGAGTGTGTAGCATTTGCGCGCTCGTGTGGTTAACTCAGTGAAAGTGATCGATCAGTTATTCTCAATATTTGTGCAGATTGGTTTAATGTATAATAACCAGCCATACAGCTTCTCAGTAGAGTTGCGTGGTCCATGTACCGTTGCGAGCCATTGTTGATGTGAACAGGGTGAACAATCTTTTTCTTCTTCTCTTCTTCTTGGTGGTTTTGGGCTCTGAACATTTTGCCCAGTCCAGAATCCCGAACTTAGTAATAACAAATACAGCAGAGACAATTCGCCACACTCTGCGAGATATTGAGGGACAGCAATTAGAGCTCTATCTAGCGGAGTGACCTGAGAGTTACTGATTCTGTCACAAGAGCATGTGTATATGTTTGTGGTGTTTTGGGGGTTATTTATGCATTTGCATTAAGTTGACATAAGTAAATATTAGCGTATGTCATTCCTTTATATCTCCTGTCAACATGAGTGGAAAGATATGTGCTGCGTTTGGATGCAGTAACTATGAAGTGCAGAAGGATTCGCGGTCTTCTGTTTCCCTCGTGACAAGAAAATGTAAGTAAATACTGTATTTGCATATATATTCTTACAGTTAAAAACATATTTGTATAAAAGGCGTAATTCCTAATCTTCTGAACGGCGCGACCTATATTTTAACTGGATTAAAATATAATAAGCTTATTTTATTGTATTAGTGCAGCAGTTAACTTTCAATACCGATGTGTTGTTGTAGGTGTGATCTGAGGGTTTTGATTTAATCCAGGAAAATGCACATGCATACGTGTGTGGCTGGTTGTGTTCCAAGTTACCCCGTTTGGAATGCCGTAATGCGTTGTGAAGCACTGAAGAAAATATGGGTGATTTAAAAAAATGTGATAATGATGCAAATTTGCTTTACCCTAATGTAATGGCAAGTATAGCTTATAGGGAAAATTTGAATGTTTTTGAGGCTAAATTTATAGATTTTCTTTTTGTTAGTAGGCTTCAAGTTAAAAGGAAAATTGTCCAGCTATTCAATGTAAATTCATTGTATCACGTGTGTAAGGAATGTGCCGATATTTTTATTGACAAGTGTCCTAATGTGGTGTACAATGCTTTTAAATGAGAAAAAAGACCAATATAGCAGTGAAAATTCAGGCAGGTGTGCTAAAACTAAAAAAGTAATGCATAAATGAAAGATCAAGCCCTTTCAGAACAGTCCATTTCACATATTGATTATATATCTATTTTCAGTCTTTAAATAATAACCTGTTAAATAATTCTTCATTTATGTATCCAGAATTACTTTAGCAACTTTGAAGTTAATATTTTAGCAACACTTTCCTCTAGAAATAATTTAATTATCCATTTCCGTATATACATTTCCAATGATATTTGAATTTAGCGCGAATTTTCAGTTCACGCCAATAGGAGCGCCACTTGCGAATTGTTTCCCATTTTAACAAGGCTAAATCCGGAAGTGTCGCGTATTGTCTCTACTGTATTTGGTAATAATACTTGCATGAGATCAAAAACCAATCTATGGAAAACTGATGGTAACGTATGAATTCACACTTGTAGAGCACGAAGATATTAGATTGCAGTTCACTCAACGCATAGAGGCAATAACACCAATGGAAGCAGAAGAAGGATAGAAAAAGCCATCGCAAGAAAGGCACATTGTAATACAATGTAAGGTTTGCATCGTAAAGAAACGTATTGATCACATTGACCATAGCAGTAGTAGGATTATATAACAGACAAGAAACACTGGTTGAAAGGGGATATTTAAGATGTACAGGACTGCGTACAAGCGTCTGACGTGCAAGTACAGCTATAGGACATTGAAAAATTAAATGATTCCCATCTCCATCGCTATTACCCCACGAGGAGTTTGACGTTGGAGTCAGATGAAAACAAAATTTATATTGAGGCGTAAGAGCATGATTAAACCTTAAACGGATGATATTTCTCATAACTCTGCGAGAGTAGGACCCTCGCATATACCAAGGTTTCTGTAGAATGTTCGATTGTAAACGATAATAAAAGTTGCCCTTGACTTGAACTGTCTGTCGCCAATCCGCTTGCCAAGCAGTATGTGCGATACCTTTGATCCTGAGAATATAATCGGAAGGGGGAACGGCAATACTAAAAGTAGGAGGGGCAGGCCGAGTAGATTGTTTTGCTAAACAGTCGGGTTTTTCATTGCACAGAATCCTTGTATATACAGGCACCAATACTAGTGTCAAGTAAATTCTTGATTTATCAGGAATGTATATGAAATGTTTAACATTATATAGGTACCAATTTGTAGAGAGAGTATATGAGGCCAAGGATTGCAAAACACTCAGAGCATCCATATATAAAGTAGCTCGTGTGCAAGTGTGGTGTATAATAAAAAGAAGGGCTTGTCGTATAGCAAACACTTCGGCAGTTAATATTTAAAATTTCTCTTTGGCTATGTCATAAATAATAGTGTGATACCAAAGGAATGGAAAGAATCTATAATAATACCAATTTATAATGGAAAGGGTGATAAAAGGAAACCAGAGAACTACAGACCAATCAGCCTGACCAGTATAGTTTGTAAAATACTGGAGAGTTTTATAGCAAAGTACATCAGAGGGATATGTGATGATAAAAATTGGTTCATGAGGAGCCAGTATGGATTTAGAAAGAAATTTTCTTGCGAGGCACAACTGGTGGGATTTCAGCAGGACATATCAGATCAGTTAGATTTAGGAGGCCAGTTAGATTGCATAGCCATAGATCTTTCCAACGCCTTTGATAGAGTGGAACATGGAATATTATTAAAGAAATTGGAGGGAATAGGATTGGATGTAAGGGTTATACGTTGGATAAGAACATTTCTAAATTCAAGGGTTCAGAAAGCCAAAGTTGGAAATAATATATCCCAGGAAGAGAAAGTCTGGAAGGGAATTGCACGGGGTAGTATAATCGGTCCGTTACTTTTCTTAATATACGCAAATGATTTAGGGAACAATATAACATCGAAGATAAGATTGTATGCAGATGACATAATTGTTTATAGGGAAATAAATAACATTGAGGATTGTTCAGAATTACAAAGGGACCTTGACAGTATCCAAGAATGGGTTGAAGAAAATAATATGAAGATTAATGGAGGCAAATCAACTGTTACAACATTTACAAACAGGAGCTTTAAAGCTGAATTTGAATATACTTTGGATGAGGTAGTTATCCCAAAAGATGGCAAGTGAAAATACTTAGGTGTGAGATTTGAAAGTAATTTGCACTGGAAGGGTCATGTGGATGACATTGTTGGGAAAGCATACAGATCGTTACATGTCATAATGAGACTACTTAAAGGATGCAACAAAGAATTAAAAGAAAAAAGTTACTTAAGTATGGTTCGTCCATTATTGGAATATGCAAACAGTGTTTGGGATCCTCACCAAGAATATCTAATAAAAGAACTAGATGGTGTGCAGAGGAAAGCAGCAAGGTTTGTAACAGGGGATTTCAGGAGAAAGAGTAGTGTATCAGAAATGTTAAAGGAACTTGGGTGGGAAACTTTAAGTAAGAGAAGGGAGAAAACTAGACTTATTGGATTATATAGAGCCTATACAGGAGAAGAAGCATGGGGAGTTATCCGTGAGAGGCTTCGGTTGGAAAATAATTATATTGGTAGAACTGACCACAAGTACAAAATTAGAAGGAATTTTAGCAGAAGCGATTGGGGTAAATTTTCTTTCATTGGGAAGGGCGTGAAGGAGTGGAACAGTTTACCAGGGGTAGTGTTTGATCCTTTTCCAAAATCTGTACAGATATTCAAGAAGAGAATAAACAACAACAGAGATAATAAATTAAATGTTAGAGGGCATTCGACCAGTGCAGGGTATTGTAAATAATAAATGTGTGTGATTAAATTAATTCCATCCCCTGGTCTAAGGAGTTTGGACAGCCCAAGTAGGGGACTGCCTGTAGGGGTGAAGTACAGTGGGGACTTCGAGGGCCCTGGGACCGCTACGGTAGCTGTGAACGTCAGGAACTCTGAAAAGTAGTGGCAGAAGGGGCTCTGGTTAAGACGCAGCAGGTCGTTATGCTACTTAGGTTCCAAAATGGGTAAAATATAAATATGTAAATAAATTCAGTGTTAATTTTAATCTTATACCAGTTGTATAGTATTATTAGAAGTAATTTCACATACCGTACTGTATATGAGTTGACTATGTTTGTAAGATATTATAAGTAGAATTTTGTAAACAATATAAATTTATTAAGGAAGATGTGTATGTTTAATAGAAAAAATTATTAGCGTAAATTGTATAATATTGTATTCTAGGAAAATTTTCTTCGTCTCCTGTTAATTTAAAATTTAGTGCTTGACAATAATGTATTTTAGTGTACCATTTGCCACCGTGGTAGACACCTCGTTTGCAAATAAAGAGATTTTGATTTGATTTGATTTTTGAAGTATGGGGGAAAGGAGGATTCTGGACCATGGCGTCAGCATTTTTATCCTGAGTCCGCACACGAAGTCAACGACTCCTAGTAGTATATCTAGGCGGGTTCTGACCCCGAGGTCGCTGACCCTAGTATAGTAGTATGGCTAAGCAGATTTGCGGATTATGCATAAGAGAGCAAGCCTAACCGCGCAGACGCAATCTTAGAGGGGCCCAACATCATTTTACGGCCAGTTGCCCTTCCCGACGTGGAGTATGCATAAGAGAGCAAGCCTAACCTCACAGACGCCATCTTAGATGGGCTAACCTCAATGTGACAGTCAGATGCCCTTCCCGACGTCAACAGCCGCCATCCTGGAGGGGCCTAACCTCTCTTTAACGGCTAGATGACCTTCCCGACGCAGTCTTGCGTAGTAGGCCAGTGGGGATTCTCACGACGCCCCCTTAAGTAGTAGGGCTATGGGGATTCGCATAAGAGAGCATTCCTAACCACATGGAGGAGTCTAACTACACAGGGGCCCTAGTTTTACGGCCAGATGCACTGCCCGACGTCAATTGCAAAAGATGGCAGCTATACACAG
This sequence comes from Anabrus simplex, assembly GCF_040414725.1. Lineage (NCBI taxonomy): Eukaryota > Metazoa > Arthropoda > Insecta > Orthoptera > Tettigoniidae > Anabrus > Anabrus simplex. The sequence goes on along the minus strand of NC_090266.1, from coordinate 132,133,431 downwards.
GCTCTTGTAGAGAAAGCTGGTGTAGAAGAGACATAGGATTTAAGGAGAATCCCTAAGGGCGCTTGCGCAAGATGGCGGCTATACACAGACTCTTACAGAGAAAGCTGGTCTAGAGGAGACATACGATTTAAAGAGACGGCCTAAGGGCGCTTGCACAAGATGGCGGCCATGGAGATGGAGAAAGCTAGCCTAGAGGTTACTGCGCAAGGTGGCGAATATACACAGGCTCTTATGGCTTCCTCATCCGACGGGGCATAAGAGGTTAGGTCATGACTTTATGTCTCCATCCGACAAGTCTAAACATGCATAACTATGACGACGCGATCTTATGCTTAAGGCTTTACGCATCACAGGAGTGAGCACGTGCTAACTATTCTGTTTTTAACCTGTAGTGATAACGCCATCATGGTTATGCATGTCTAGACTTGTTCGCTATCATGGTCACTATCTCAAGCCTTTATATATTATATGAGTTTGAATTTTTCTAAATCTCTTAGACACTACGATAGAGAATAGATTGCATTATTGCAACATGAGACGTACATTAATAGTTGGTGTACAAGGCTTCAAGGTAAACGGCAGCAAATTTGTGTTCAAAGAGGTGGCTGTGTTGGATTGCACTACGATGTGGGCGCCAAAACTCGTCAGTTTAGTATTTAGTCCACCTTTCCCTTACTGTTTGCAAACAGATGAAGATAAAATGCAGACTCAATGGATTGAAAAAACTTAGGACAGCAGTGGGAAGAAAATCGCTTCTTATCTTTAATCATGAACAAACATTTTTCAACAGCAGTTCTTCTTTTTTAAAGGGTTGTGAAAACAAGGAATGGATGCGTGAGTATCTGCCAGCCCCGTGGTGTAGGGGTAGCGTGGCTGCTCCTTACCCGGAGGCCCCGGACTCGATTCCGGGCCAAGTCAGGGATTTTTACCTGGACCTGAGGGCTGGTTCGAGGTCCACTCAACCTACATGATTAGAATTGAGGAGCTATCTGGCGGTGAGATAGCGGCCCGATCTAGAAGCCAAGAATAACGGCCGAGAGTATTCGTCGTGCTGACCACACGACACCTCGTACTCTGCAGGCCTTCCGGCTGAGAAGCGGTCGCTTTGTAGACCAAGGCCCTTCAAGGGGTGTAGTGCCATGGGGTTTGGGGGTTTGCGTGAGTATCTACCATCATCATGTGAAATTATCGACATGCAGGAATTAGGGTGTCCATCACTTAAAATTCTTCTCAGGGAGCATAGTGAAGACACAATTCAACAGTCTTTACGACACGTGTGCACGCTTTTTGATTGTTTGTGTGAACAACATACGTAAATTGCAGTGTCGAAATAGCTAGTGTGAAAGAAACATTCATCGTCGCCATAAGACCTATCTGTGTCGGTGCGACGTAAAGCAACTAGCAAAAAAAAAAAAAAGAAACATTCGTAGAATAAAGATATAATGTCATTTCTGTCTGATACTAAATGTAACGCAGTTGATAAGGCAATCGTAAAGTTTTTGCATGCAAAAAGTAACTAAACACTTTTACTGAAGAAGAGTTAAATGCATTACCAAAGGCGTTTTTGGTAAATGTAGATGCGAATGCTGTGAAGAAAATCTGGGATAAGGTACCTCGTGAGTGGACACAAGATTCTGTAATGCCTGAGATTCAAACGTGTAGTTTACATCATGAACAAATGAGTTTAGGTACGAGACCTTCAGTGAGACAGTGCCGTACTGGTTAACTCATTAAACAGTATCACGGACGGATCTAAAACTAACGAGTTGTCATCGCTTATAAACACTTGTCATGGCTGCGAAAATAGTAAAAAAGTTGTCTCAGAGAAAGGTGAAGAAACGTGCTGGGAGAAAGGTGAGTAAGAATGCTCTGCATATTCTCATCCATAAGGTGATTCATCTTCTCCCCTTTGAGCTTCATCTTTCTAGTTACCAATACTACGACCCTGTAAACGACTTGACGTCCACTTGGCACGTGGTGATCCTAGTATTAATATGTTAGATGCTGCCTGCAAAGAGCATGATATTGCTTATCGACAAACAATCCTGAACTAAGACGTATAGATGATCAAAATCAGCTTCGCACAGCTATGCAGCGAGTGTCGTCACGTAGTGCTTCAGTTGCTGAGAAGATAGTGGCACTTGTCGTTGCCGTTGCAATGAAAGGGAAACTGTTACTAGGTAGTGGCATTAAACGGCGAAGGCAGTAAAATAAAGAAAGGACAGAGCCGATTTATTTTAAGGAAGAAAATGTATATACATCCTAAAATAAATATGAATTGTAAAGCATTTGCTGGTTTTATTTAATATTAATCCTACCCTACACATTGTCCTAAATTATCTAGTAGTAATAATGCTGACGTGCATTGTCTTATGATGTAGAAGAAATGAGAGGTAGAGGTTCGAGAATAAAAACACAAGATTTCAAGTACATCCTAACTAATGTATGAATTGTAGTTGTTATTAAAACCAAACCATTTGACTTACAGTTTATTTCCACAATGTCGAATAACACGTTCGATTAAATATTGATCAGGATATTTTGTTTTCTGCAGTTCTTCAATGCAGAATCCTCCTTCAGTAGGCTATCCTCTGAGATCGCGAAGTAAATACGTAACTGGATTTGTGAGCTTAACACTCCTGATTTGAAAAATTTCTGTGCTCCAGTTAGGGGTGTATTATTTTGCAAAGATAGACTGTAAATAATAATTTCGTATGGCTATTTCTAGCCGAGCGCAGCCCTTGTAAGGCATACCCTCCGATGAGTGGGGCGGCATCTGCCATTTGTAGGTAACTGCGTGTTATTGTGGTGGAGGATAGTGTTACGTGGTGTGTGTTTGAGTTGCAGGGATGTTGGGGACAGTACAAACGCCCAGCCCCCGGGCCATTGGAATTAACCAATTAATCTTAATATAATCTACCCGGCCGGGAATTGAACCCGGGACCCTCTGAACCGAAGACCAGTACTCTGACCATTCAGCCAACGAGTCGGACCCAAAGATAGACTTGTGTTTGCTGATGCGAACAAAATCACCTTCTTTAATGCGATGGCATCGCTCATCAGCCGTTTTGATTACAAGAAGAATAGCATCTAAGCGTGATGTATTCTTTCTAAGACGACGTGGCTTTGTCCCGATAGTGCGATTAGATGTATCGTTGTAGGTAGACACGAGTCCAGGTAGCAGTTCAATCCAACGAAATGAAGACTGAGCTGTAAATTCTCGCCACGTCATTGTTTTGAGTGTACGATTAAAGCGTTCTACAACACTTACCTTAAGATTGTTGAACGTCGGAAATCACCCAGAACAAATCGAGCTGCTTTTCTTCGGATTTTTTTAAGTTCTTGAATCAAGTAATCCTGATGAGTGTCCCATGCACTGAAACCACACTCTAGTTGGTGTCTTACCGGATACTTATATGCCCTCTCCTTTAAATCCTTACTATAACTCCTAAACACTCTCACAACCATGTGCAGAGGTCTGTATCCTTTATTTACAATCCGATTTGTGTGATTACCCCAAAGAAGATCATTCCTTATATTAACACGCAGATACTTACAATGATCCCCGCACGGCCAAATAGGAAAAGTCCTCTCAGTTTTTCTTACTGCGGTAAGGAGAAAAATCCTTGTTGTAGAACTCTTTACATTGATCGGCTTGAAAAAGCCTTGGGCAGCATTTCGATTGTTCAACAATATGTTTAAATGCGTCTTTGACTTGAGCTGCCGTCTTAGAACGCAAAAGTTGTGCAAAAGCATACTTAGAGTACACATCGATAACAGTTAGTAGATACTTATACCCCTTATTGCTAGAAGCATATCGAATCATTTCTAAGTCAACTTGCCAGAGATCATCTTTTCCACGTGTAATAACACGTCTGCGACAGTAGGTGTGACGTGCTGGTTTATGTAACTCGTGTGTGGTGCTTACATTTACAGGTGAGGTTTTATCTTGACGAGCCATTACTGAAAAATGTTGTAATTATCTCTCTATTTCTAGAATTTCTGCTTCGTGACCTGTGTGACCAGATGCTGTTAGAAAGTTGTAATCGTTCAACGAGAAAGTTTGGGTCATTCCAGTGTCTTACGTCTTCTCACAACCTGACTTTTAACCCCGTTTATCATCATACCATTGCCTATTGTCCATCTCACAACATTATTGATGTTGCAGTTGCTCACAACCTTGTAACTTATTTATTACTCTATACAGAATAACATCAACCGCAAAAAGCATTACCTCTGACTCCACGTCTTGTATATTCATATCATTTTTATATATAAGAAAACATAAAGTTCCGATAATACTACCTTGAGGAATTACCCTTTAATTATTACAGGGTCAGATAAAGCTTCGCCTACTCTAATTCTCTCAGATCTATTTTCTAGAAATATAGCAACCCATTCAGTCACTCTTTTGTCGAGTCCAATTGCACTCATTTTTGCCTGTAGTCTCCCATGATACACCCTATCAAGTGTTTTAGACAAGTCAATCGCGAAACAGTCCATTTGACCTCCTGTATCCAAGATACCTGCTATATCTTGCTGGAATCCTATCCCATCGTCGCCATAAGACCTATCTGTGTCGGTGCGACGTAAAGGAAAGCGCAAAAAATTGTTACTCTGATCCACCCTTCCACTGGTATTTGACACCTTATTCTTCCCGTCATTAAATTATATTCGCTCACTAATTTCCATTAAAGTATTACTTTTCTGAAAATTCTCAACAACTTGAGAAGCAACACGACCGTCAAGCGCCATCTTACTTATTGCTTGGTGGCATATATGATGATATATATATGGGTGGTATATACTAATATAACCGTGTAAACGGTAAGAAGGAAAGAATGCGTCAAAATATTACCGGGCTGTGAGCTGAATTGAGTGGTTATATAATTATTGAAGGCAGTTGCATCAATATTATTCACAAAATTGAACTAAACCATGTCTCGCACATACTGAATTTAGACATTCATAACTATAACACACTACAAACAGGTGACATTAGCTCCCTTTCAAATACACTCATAAACGTATGGCAACTGTAGTTTCAAGTTCTCAGACATTCAATCATATAATCGTCTTCCAAGAGATTTAAAATCACTTTACAATCTATCATCCTTCAAAATGAAATTAAAGAACCATGGAATCAGTACCTAAGTAAATAAACGATTTTCTGTTAAGACTTCGTGTAATGGTAACGTAAAGTAAATATTGCAATATTTAGAGCAGCGTTCATTACAACACATTTATGTACTGATTTGCAGCCAATGTATGTGTACTATATTAATGTTAGACGCTAAACGAATTTTATTGTGTACATCCTGTATATGAGCCTTTGGCTAGTTGGAATTAATTTATAAAATAAATTAGTATTAATAATTTTCGGAGGGAGCGCACGTTACGTATAATGCCATGTTGTTACGGGTACAATGGATCCCCGACAAATTGTTAGATCCACGTCACTGGAGGGGAGCTCCTGGCGGAGTTAGACGAGTGGGTGAACCATAATTAAGAACGGATAGGTCATAATGAAGAGTCGCAGCTGGATGATGGGTGCCTTTAAGCGTATCTGAGGAACTACCCCACATCGTATGGTGACTGTTACAATATCCTAAGAGAAGGATCTTCGACACAGTGTGAAACTGGTGAAAAAAGTTCGACCATTGGGTTTCAGTAATATATACGTATATCGCGAGGACAATAAATATTGGGAATGTTGATGTTTTGATAAAGATTACCTACAATAAAGTTATTAGGGATCTGGTAGTGGATATTCAAGAGTTTGTATGACGATTTGTTCTGAACGATGATAGCAACGCCATATCCCGGTCCATCACATCGTTCCATGTTATACCGTTTTACATTAATTTTTGGATGAGACGAAAACCATGTTTCCTGTAGTGCTACATTATGGGGTGTAGTTTGAGCAAAAATTAAATTTAGTTAAGGCTCTTCATTGAGGACGCTCCTGGCATTCCATTGTGTTAGTCTGATCATAGAAAGAAAGTATATTATATACACTGTAAAGAAATAGAGTTAGAAATGGCTGTGGAAGTAAGGAGAAATTGAAGGAACTTACTAGAAAATTGAATCTAGCAAAGAAGGCAGCTAAGGATAACATGATGTCAAGCATAATTGGCAGTCATCTAAATTTTAGTGAAAAATGGAATGGTATGTATAGGTATTTTAAGGCAGAAACAGGTTCCAAGAAGGAAATTCCAGGAGTAATTAATGGACAAGGGGAGTGTGTATGTGAGGATCTTCAAAAGGCAGAAGTATTCAGTCAGCAGTATGTAAAGATTGTTGGTTACAAGGATGATGTCGAGATAGAGGAGGAGACTAAGGCCAAAGAAGTAATACAATTTACATATGATAACAATGACCTTTACAAGAAGATACAAAAGTTGAAAACTAGAAAAGCGGCTGGAATTGAACAGATTTCTGGGGATATCCTAAAGACAATGGGTTGGGATATAGTACCATATCTGAAGTACTTATTTTATTATTGTTTGGTCGGAGGAGCGATACCAGATGAATGGAGAGTTGCTATAGTAGCCCCTGTGTGTAAAGGAAAGGGTGATGGACATAAAGCTGAAAATTACAGGCCAGTAAGTTTGACATGCATTGTATGTAAGCTTTGGGAAGGCATTCTTTCTGATTATATTAGACATGTTTGTGAAATTAATAACTGGTTCGATAGAAGGCAATTCGGTTTTAGGAAAGGTTATTCCACTGAAGCTCAACTTGTAGGATTCCAGCAAGATATAGCTGTTGAGAAAAGTGCTTATTATGTAACGTTAACACAATTTAACACAAATGCTCCAATTTATTTACATAAAACAAGTTTACATTCACTGCACTGACCAAGAGATACATTGTACGCCATGATCTACACCACAACCAAAGATTACACAAACTAGATAAACAGTGTTGTGTCACTTGTAATGTTCATAGATAAGCCAGTAAGATATGACACGGCAGTACATGGAATAAATGTGGTTCCGTAACATCCTCCCACCTTGCAATTGTTATTTTCAATTGCAAAATACTCCGTACCGCAACTGAAACACAAACACATAACACAATAAATAAATGAACACAAAAGCAAGGTCACATCAAGAGTATTCACAAATCAAGTCTTGATGGCACATTAATTCTCCGCCCCCCTTTTAACAATTTGAATTCTTCATGTGGAGGCTTTGTCTCAGGCGAAGTGATAGTCACAGTTTCAGACTGCTTCCAATCCTCTGGAGTTGTGTGCACCTCCAATGGATAGAGACGCTGGAGTGGTCTGATCAGCTCTCCTTCAGATGTCTTCAGTTTGGCTACTCTTGCTACTTCATCCTTCCTTGGATACACTTCCAAGACGACCGCGAGGGGCCAGTTGATGCGTTTTGTGGAATCTGCTCCTATCAATACCACATCTCCCAACTTGATGCTGTTGGTTTTCCTCTGGCTGTGGTGAACTAGGAGCGAAAAATATTCATTCCTGAATCTTTGTCGTAGGTCCTCACGTAGTTTCAGGAGGTAATAATAAATAATAATAATCGTATGGCCTCAGCTACCGTGTGAAGACATTTCAATTTGACGCCATCTGGCTATCTGCTCGTCAATTTCGACGTTCCGTTTTACTCTAGGCCCCCACTAGATGGCAGACCGAATCAACCGAAACTCTCTTGGGCGTCTATGGCTGAGATTTAATGAATCTTGTCGGGTAAACACCAAATGTGTCACCAGAGATCTTTTACATGCCGACATCGTACGACATGGAGTGTCGAATGGACTTTTTTCCGCCCTTCAAAAATCCGACTACCTCTGCCGGGTTTGAACCCGCTATCTTGGGATCCGGAGGCCTACACTCTACCGCTGATCCACAGAGGCAGCTATTTCTGGAGGTACCAACATCGTTTAACATAGTCAACCTTATCAACTGCATCCAAATCTGGAGTCTCATTTGTAGGAATACCCTGCAGAAATGTTGCTGATGTCAAAGGCTTTAGTTCAGACGAATGGTCCGCAATGTATGTAAGTGGTCTAGAGTTGATCGTCGCCTCGCAATCACACAACACAGTATATAACTCTTCATAGTACACAGAGGTTCGTCCCAAGATTCGACGCAGTAGTTCTTTCACTGTTCTGACGAGTCTCTCCCATCATCCTAACCACCAGGCTGCTGTAGTTGGGATAAATTTCAAAGTAATCTTTCTCACAGCCGAGTGGGTGACAATCTCATCCCAATCCAACGCTCTCAGGGCATTATTAAGTCCTATGAAATTGGTCCCGTTGTCTGAGTACAGCACAGAAATTCTTCCAGGCCGGGCAATGAATCTTCTTAACGCCAGAATGAAAGCATCAGTTGTCAAAGACTGCACCAGCTCCAGATATATCGCACGATACACCGCACAAGTAAATAATACAACCCACGCCTTTTCTCCAGACTTTAGGTACAGCGGTCCAGCATAATCCACTCCCGAGACCTCGAAAGCTGCTGTTGAGCCCACTCTATCCTTGGGCAAAGGAGCAAAAGCTGGTGCTGTAGGACTAGCCTTGTACCTTTTACACTTTACACATCTTGCAATAACTCTTTTTGCCACTTTCCTAACTCCAAGAATCCAGAATCTTTCCCTGAGTCTAGCTAACAGCGTCAGTAGCCCTGCATGCTGTGACCGATGATGTTCGTCCCAAACCAATCTGGTCACGATGGCATGGTTTGATGGCAACAAGATGGGTTTCGTGAATGCTTCACTTTCTTCCCCAAAGGTAAGTTTTGTTTCAACCCTCAGAACTCCCATTTCGTCCTTGAATACCCTGACTTTCTTCTCAAGTTCCTGCTCGTGATCTCGAAAGCATTCCTGCTGCACAACTCTCAACAAGGTATTCTCGGCTTGTTGCATTTCTTCACCCGTGAGTTCACCTCTTCTTGCTTGTTTTGCCTTAGCAAGGTTGCGGAAAAATCTGATGATCCAACCAATCATTCTGACTATCTTGACATAACTTGAGAAATACAAGAGGCGCGAGCAAAAGTCAGGTGAACTACACACCACACTCGATTTAACTGTCTTCCGTTTCTCAATATTGACTTCGTCTTCAGGTGCGGCAATTTCATAAAACGGCCACTGCTCTGGATTATCCTTTAGCCACCGTGGTCCTTCCCACCATTTGCTCTCAAAGAGCGCCTTTGGACTGCATCCCCTTGATGGAAGATCTGCTGCGTTCAGAGTCCCCGGTAGGTGGCGCCAATCATCAGTATTGGTGTACTGTCGTATTTCATGACAACGGTTACCCACGAATGTACTCCAGTTGTCCGCCCGCTTTATCCAAGTCAAGGCTACTGACGAATCGCTCCAAAAGAATGTTCTGCACCGTTGTAGTCCCAACGCCTCTTTCACTTGGGTAGAAATTCTGGTAACAATGACTGGTGCCAACATTTCCAAACGTGGTATAGTGACATGTTTGACAGGAGCAATCCTCGCCTTAGCCTGGACCAACTGGACCGATACCTCTGTGCCTCTCCTTGCCCTTAAGAATACACAAGCTGCATAAGCAAGTTTGCTCGCATCACAAAATACATGAAGACTGATATCTTCCGCTCCCCAGTCCACTTGTACCATTCTCCTTGGAAGGCGACATCTAGCTAACCATTGCATCTGCTCCACCCAGTTCTTGAATTTACTTGTAACGCTATCCGGAAGCTCTTCATCAGATCGATATTTGTGTTTCCATGTTTCTTGCAGCATCAGCTTTGGTAGTAAGGTAGACGGACATGTGAAGCCAATTGGGTCGAAAACACGCTGAGCCACAGACAACAGATTCCTTTTGGTAACTCGACAAGTGGTCATCGCAATGGTTTTGACATCACAGAGAAGCTTATCTGTAGTGACATCCCATAAGAGACCCAGGACTGGAACAACTCCATCTTGCATCGCAGCTCTGTCTTCTTGATGAACGGGGCTGCTGATCCATCCGCGAAGATCAAATTGTGCTGTAGACATCAGTGCAGTAGCTTCCCTCACAAATTTCTGCAGCTGTTCTTCATTGGCTACACTGGTAACACAGATGTCCACGTAGAAAGAGTCTCTGAGTCGCTCTGCAGTACTATTCAGTTCCTCAGGCGCATGTCTCAAGTGATGTGATATAGTCTCACCCAGGAGAAATGGACTAGACGACACTCCAAAAACACTCTGCAGTGCCTGAGGATTGCCACCTCTTTGTTGCGACAGTCCTTCCACCAAAGAAATCTTAAAAAATCCTTGTCATCTTGGGCTAACTTGATTTGTAAAAATGCCTTTCTGATATCAGCTGTCACTCCAATAGCATGTTTTCTGAATTGTATCAACAGCTTGGGTATTAATTTCACCAAATTGGGCCCTTTTCTGGGCAGCTGTTAAGTGAGTTGCCTCTTTTATCTTGGGCTGAAGCATCGAACACAGGCCTAATTTTGGTGGTCATACTAGATTCCTTTATTACTGGCTGGTGAGGGAGGTAGTGACCATCATTCTTGCTGGCAGAGGGTATCATTTCCACTATGCCCTCCCGCAGCCATTCACGAAAGATTTCATCATACTGTTCCAATTTGCCAATGGTTTCAAGTCTTTTGCTTACACTCAACAATCTCTTCTCCGCTAGGTCGTAGTTGTCCCTCAGCTGCGGGTGCCCCTCTTTCCAGGGTAGGCAAACATCGTATCTTCCTTCTTGGTCAACTTTCACTGTCTTCTCGAAGAATTCAAGTGTCTCTGCTTCCAGAACTTCTTTGGTTTTGACATCTGCCGGTTCGCTAATGCCTATGGCTTCCAGACGCCACAAATCAGCTACATTAAAACCTGCCATACAAAAGAGGTCAGTTACTGTATTGCAGTTGCTGAATATTCTACGCTGCCCCATCACCGTCCAGCCCAGCTTAGTTTCGAGAGCAACCATCGTGTCATTTAAACTAATCTGCAGCCTGTTAGCAGTTGCCCCATTACGTCTGCCCCAAGTAATATCTTTACCTCAGGAACATTATAGCCTACATCTGATAAGATTATGTTGTGGTTTCGAAGCACTGGGTAATACCGCTGGGTCTCAAGCCGGGGTACAAAATCACAAATTTTCTGTTGGTCCAACATAGGAATGGTGCACTCAAATTTTTCATCTAAACTTCTAAGAGTAACTTCATAAATACCATGCACTTCTCGCCCTGTCTCTACTCCACCAAACAGATTATATATTAACGTCTCTTCCCCTATCTTCTTCAGCCCAAGCTTATGAACACTGTCCTTCGTGATGTATGATCTTTGAGATCCCGAGTCTAGTAACACTCTTGTCAACTTAACAACCTTGTCCACCGACACTTTAACTACCAAAGTTTGCAACAATGTCTGACCCTTTTGATGAGACAGTAAGTTCTCTGTTCTACCTGGTTCGTTTCCTTTCTCAACTGAACTTTTCTTGCTGCTATCGACTGGAATTATATCCTTTAAACCCTTGCACATAATAGTGTGATGCCCCTTGCAACAAATCAAGCACTTGAGTACAACGTTGCACTTTTTTGCACTATGGCCCACCTTGAGGCAATGAAAACATGCTCCTTTCTTTTTCAAAACTTCTTGTTTTTTCTCTGTAGTGAGACCTCTAGCTTTAAAACAGTCCTGAGACATGTGGTTCCCTTTATCGCACAAAATACATGCCCTATCACCCCTTTTCTCTTCACTCGAGAAAATTACTGCTCTGTCGGTAGCTTTTCTTTGTTGTTTTGCGATGCACTCCCACAGCCACCTAGGAAATTAGAACGAACCAGAAGGAGACGTTCTTCACTTTCTACCTCTTGTCTCAAAAATCTCAAAAGTGTCTCGAGATAATTAGATTGGTCACCCTTCTTACATGCCTGCGACTTACAAGACCGCTCCCATGCTTTCAAAATGTCATCTGGTAGTGCTGATTCTACAAGCGGGTAGAGCATTGCGGCGTATTTATCGCTAGTAACCCCTAGTGACTCTAGTGCCCTTAACTGGGTCTCCAGTTTATCAAAAAGACTCCGTAGACTTATATCATTTAGCATGCTACTCTTTTGAGGTACTAATTGCACGAGTTCACGAACGTAAATCTCAATCAGAAGTTCATCTCTTGCAAACCTCGATTTTAATTGCTCTATAGCTTTCTGATAATTTGAAGCTGAGGGTGGGAAACTTTCCACGATTTCTCTAGCTGACGTCCCGGGTACAGTAGCCTGGCAATGGTATTGGAATTTATACTCTTCCTCGATTTCGTCATCCTCATGTATCTTTCTGAACTGCCCCCAGAAGGCTATCCAGTTACGCACATCTCCATCGAACTGGTTTAAGTTCTAATTTAGGCAATCTTAATTTTTTTTACTCCTGGATTTACTAGAACTAGTACTAGCAATACTATTTGCCCCAATGTCACTGAGTGTGTCATCATGCAAAAAATTCTCATACCTGGTCTTTTAGGTTAACCACCTTTCGCGGTATCCCTCCATGATTTCGTATTCGGCAGCGATCTCTTCTTCTTCATCGTGCTCTCCGGCGTACCAAACATCACGAATTTTTTCATCGAGCACGAATAATCGTTCAGCTTTGTCCTCGAAGATCTTGAATCCTGCGGAGACCTCTTCTCCTGTAGGTTGTTCTGCATTTAACTTCTGTTCAAAGTCATTGCCAGCACGTGTAAACAATCGGCACAATTGTGTTCGTTCACTTTTCAATTTCGTAATTTCTGCCATATTTAAGCGGAAACTAGTCTTGTCACGGTCGCCAGATGTTGAGAAAAGTGCTTATAATGTAACGTTAACACAATTTAACACAAATGCTCCAATTTATTTACATACAACAAGTTTACATTCACTGCACTGACCAAGAGATACATTGTACGCCATGATCTACACCACAACCAAAGATTAGACAAACTAGATAAACAGTGTTGTGTCACTTGTTATGTTCATAGATATGCCAGTAAGATATGACACGGCAGTCCATGGAATAAATGTGGTTCCGTAACAATAGCAGATATCTTGGATTCTGGAGGTCAAATGGACTGTATCGCGATTGACCTGTCTAAAGCATTTGATAGGGTGGATCATGGGAGACTACTGGCAAAAATGAGTGCAATAGGACTAAGCAAAAGAGTGACTGAATGGGTTGCTATATTTCTAGAAAATAGATCTCAGAGAATTAGAGTAGGTGAAGCTTTATCTGACCCTGTAATAATTAAGAGGGGAATTCCTCAAGGCAGTATTATCGGACATTTATATATATATATATATAAATGATATGAGTAAAGGAGTGGAATCGGAGGTAAGGCTTTTTGCGGATGATGTTATTCTCTATAGAGTGATAAATAAGTTACAAGATTGTGAGCAACTGCAACGTGACCTCGAAAATGTTGTGAGATGGACAGCAGGCAATGGTATGTTGATAAACGGGGTTAAAAGGCAGGTTGTGAGTTTCACAAATAGGAAAAGTCCTCTCAGTTTTAATTACTGCGTTGATGGGGTGAAAGTTCCTTTGGGGATTATTGTAAGTATCTAGGTGTTAATATAAGGAAAGATCTTCACTGGGGAAATCACATAAATGGGATTGTAAATAAAGGGTACAGATCTCTGCACATGGTTATGAGGGTGTTTAGGGGTTGTAGTAAGGATGTAAAGGAGAGTGCATAAAAGTCTCTGGTAAGACCCCAACTAGAGTATGGTTCCAGTGTACGGGACCCTCACCAGGATTACCTGATTCAAGAACTGGAAAAATCCAAAGAAAAGCAGCTCGATTTGTTCTGGGTGATTTCCGACAAAGGAGTAGCGTTACAAAAATGTTGCAATGTTTGGGTTGTGAAGAATTGAGAGAAAGAAGAAGAGCTGCTCGACTTAGTGGTATGTTCCGAGCTGTCAGCGGAGAGATGGCGTGGAATGATATTAGTAGACCAAAAAGTTTGAATGGCGTTTATAAAAATAGAAAAGATCACAAATTGAAGATAAAGTTGGAATTCAAGAGGACAACCTTGGGCAAATATTCATTTATAGGAAGGGGAGTTAGGGATTGGAATAACTTACCAAGGGAGATGTTCAATAAATTTCCAATTTCTTTGAAATCATTTAGGAAAAGGCTAGGAAAGCAACAGATAGGGAATCTGCCACCTGGGCGACTGCCCTAAATGCAGATCAGTATTGATTGATTGATTGATTGATTGATTGATTGATTGATTGATTGATTGATTGATTGATTGATTGATTGATTGTAGTTGATATGTTGCATTTGACAATGGGGTGTTGTCACCCAACATTTGTATGAGTTTTAAGAGCTTTTCGTGAATGCCATTTTGTCAATGGACGCGTTCGCGTTGAAGATCACTAGTTGTTGGAGGACGGGGGCCTCCACCAGTCATGGCTCGTGCTACCGACAAGTGAGGAGTGGGTTGAGCTGGTGTATTTGAATGGGGCTGAAAGGGAGCTGGTTGAGTTGCATGCATGTGTGATGCCCGGAGTAATTTCAGGTATCCTTCGCGGTCATATCCAGGAAAGGGAGTAGGTCAGGGCGCATGCATGACCACTTGTTTGAATTTACGTTTTCTAGGGTGTTCAATTGTCGGGGTGGGGATTTTCCCTAGTAATTGGGGGAAGAGTTGAGGCTGCTTCTCTGGATGAAATACTGGGGGATGCAGTTTGGAATTAGCTTCGTGAAAAGCAAGATTGTCAGTACCTATTATTTTTTTTAAACTAGAGTCTGATGTTGTTGCGCTGGGCAAGTTGGGGACAAGGTTGAATGAAACTTTTGACAATGTATGCATTTACTGAAGTTTTCTTTGCATTCCGCCGTGGGGTTCTGCAGTGAACAGCGCCTGCACCTTGGTGTTGTAGCTCTACAATTTTCATCAGTGTGCCCATACCAATGACACTTCCTACCTAGAATGGGTGAAAATATAAACGGTTGGACATCCATAAATACATGATATACGGAAACCTGTTGAGGCAATGTTTGCGTACGAAACCAACATTTATGGATCCTGTGGGCACATATTCGACACGTCCTTGTGGGGTAACTTTACGGCTTAAGCGCTGGGTAGATTTGACTGGCACCATTGATTTAAGATTTTTGAGAATTTCAGAGTCTGATAAGGTGTCCACACGGCGAATGATGCCCACACACAGTACGTTAGAACTAGGCATGTAAGCTTTAACGTAGAGATTTTTTAGGATGGGGTGTCATAAAAAAATCATTCTCTTGCACAGCATAATTAAATTCGACCAGTAGACGATTGCGACCATTTCGGGTGATAGATTTAACTCATATATTGGATTCAGAAAACATACGTTCCAAGGCCATTCTACATGAACAACGAAGGGACCATAATGAGATCTTGGGTAGGCCTACGTTTCTTTTTCAACCGGGTTTGGGGGAGTATAAATATTGTGATCAGTCGAACCAGCAGGTGTTTGTAACAAATTGTTAGGCGTTTGAGATTCGTCATATTGTAGATTATCCTCCATGCGTACTGTCTCTTCCCTCCGACTATTAAATGTGGAGGATCGGACGTTTCATCACCTCAATTTTACTCACTGTACACTATCAGTTTATGTTGATAAGCACACGGATTGGCTTGCACCTCGCTACACATGTCTCCCAAGCACAACGAATACTACGCACTACATTAGACAACCGACCTGTAGCGCTGTCAAGCAGGAACTGCTGCAACGTCGACTGCCACACATTGTAGCAATGTTACGGAAACATTCTTTGACTTCTCCGACAGAACGCTTAAGAGTTAGAATAGTGGTCCATTGTTTATGCTGGAAGAGCTCTCATCAAATTAAATTAGGTGAAAACTTCCCTGCGTAACAGAATGTCTTCAAATATTGCTTACCATAAGAGCAAGATTGAGACCGGTGGACAAGTGTTACTGTGATTATGAAATGTCACCAGATATTTTGAAAAGATAATGAGGCCATGGCTTCATATGCAGTCACAGAAGTTCAACCCAGCAGATCAGTTTCAGTGCGGGGAGGAGAAGATGATGACCTCTTTTTCTAAAACTGGCGATTGTTCAGTTAATTTACTTTATTAAAAAAAGCTGATATTTACTATTTTGCTTCAGTTCAAAAAATAGGTGAACTTATGAAATTCTAACTAACATTTAGCGGAGAAAAGATTTCTCCGTTGGCAACACTGATAGCGATCAGTGACAGTGACAGGTCGATCGCTAACAGTACGCGGCAGTGTTATTGAGGGTTTTGGTTCAGTGTCGTGCGAGAATTCAACTGTAGCAGATCGTTGAAACTGTTCCCTGTTCTTGACTGGTGCTGACCTTTTCGGAGTGTGTGAAGCTACTACGTCCTGTCACTGGCTACCTGTAGATATGTACTGGAGTGAATAAGTTAATGGATGTCTGTAGATAGTGGCGGTGGAGGTTTGGTTAGACCTCCAAATTCGATTCCGGTATCTAAGGAAAATTTATCTTGGAACAAGTTTATTTAGACGGCCTGATTATTGATAAAGTTTTACACAATCAAGAAGCTATGGATAGATACAGAGTTCCAAATAATAATGCAGTGTCTCGCATTGATAAACTCAACACCTATGCGGACACTCACATAGGGCCGTACATTGTCTATGTCGAATCGGATGATCCGGAAAGAAAAGTAGGATACTTACACCCTATGGATTTAGGCAGACTTTTTATGAACGGCAGATTCCCAACATCAAAGCCATTGATAAAAAAGGCCGCAACCGAATTCAAATTACTTTTAGGACTCGCAAGGATGCTCACACTTTTCTTTCCCACCCAATTCTTGAAGAGAAACACTTGAAATCGTTTGTACCTTCCTCCAATATGCATAGAATTGGTTTGGTGCGGGGGTTGATACATCTATATCACAGCCTGAACTCTTACAGTGCATAGATTCACTATACCCGGTGATAAAGGTTCAAATAATGAATCTAAGATCGTCCAAGAGGGTAAGACCGAATACATACCTACCGGTACGGTAAAGGTAATTTTTCAATCTTAACAACTACCAAAGACCATTTCTGTATTTGATGTAATTCTGGAAGTCCAAGCATTCATTGTTGCACCTCTCATTTGTCGTGAATGCCAAAGATATGGCTATCCATCGACAAATTGCAGAGCTAGGGATCCTCGCAGCGGAAAATATGCATTAAATCATAACACCCAGGCCTGTACACAGACATTGGTAAAATGCATCCATTGTGAAGGTAATCACCCGGCAGGGGATGAAACGTGTACCGTACCGAACATCAGAGACAGAAGGAAATTAAACGGATCATGAGTGTTGAGAACAAGACCTTCTTGGAGGTAAAAAAACATTTTGCTCCTTTCGAACAGGATTTTAATCCTTTAACACTACCACAACATTTCCCCCCGTTAGTACTTTCTTCTAGTACATCTGAACCATTACCCCCTCGTAAAAGGAAGTTTTCTGCTATTATAACTAGCCCACCCCGAAAACAGTGTAGACCAGGTTTCGATAGAAGTAACTACCTCAATTTGATAAGGAACCCTCCAAGAGAGAAACAATCTATTCCGGAAATCTGATCTCAGTTACTTTCTAACCCTGGAAACGTCTCCCTCATTCATAGCTCTACCAATACAGACCAAGTCCGCTCTGTGAACTGTGTTCGCTTCTGTTTATATGACGGTCGAATCTTCTAATGTACGCATTCAGTCTGAGGGGAAAGTTCAAGAATTATCGAAAATATTTGACTTCATAATGAATCAAATGGGACAAGATGTTCAGTGGCGTCATTCACTTGAAGTTTTACACGATGAAGTTATTACTTTATTAACAAATAACTAAAATGAAAATTTTGCAGTGGAACTGTCGGAGTATTTTAAACAAGAAACACGAATTAATTCACAATTGATGCACAATCGTCATCCTTAGTGAAACATGGCTCAAAAGAAAATATCACTTTCGAGTCACAGGTTTCAATGTCGTACGAATAGATGGCCATGTTGCGAATGGTGTGTGTATCCTTATTAAAAATACTATCGATTTCCAGGTCAGAGAGATCGAAAATGAGATTCCTCATGTTCGAACAATCGCAATTGCCATAAATAATTTAACCATCGTTTCTTTATATTGTCCTCCTAAAATTAGACATTCATATAACCAATGGAATAATTTCTTCGCACAATTCCACACGTCCACTATTATTGGGGGTGATTACAATGCCCATAATCCGATTTGGGGAAGTGTTTCTTGTTGCAAAAAAGGCCGGGATATTGAGATCATAAATAAGTCCCCTTTTACAATTTTGAATGATGGCTCACCAACAAGGATCACTGCGTCCAATACAAATCCCAGTGCTGCCGATCTAACTATTGCAACTATTGATTTGGCACATAAACTGTTGTGGCAAACAGGGAATGATACCCACCAAAGTGATCATTTTCCTATTTTTAACACTATCACGTCGAACGCGCTCCGAAAGCCACAAAAATTTCCGGGGAGTGTACGACAAATGAAACATATGGATACTTCGTTATTTCAAAGGTATATTCAGGATAAATTGTCCGTTGTCGATAACAACGGGAATAATGAGTAATACCAGACATTACTAAATATTATAACGCCTTATTTAGACACTTGCAATCCACTTGAACCTAAATACCCGTCGCAGTATTCATCAAACGTTCGTTGCTGGGATGAGGAATGTACAGTATGGGTGCAGCGTCGAGAAAATGCTTTAAGGAAATACTGGTATGAAGGGGCAATGGCGTCTTGTCTTCAATAGAAGACAATAGCAGCACAAATCCAAAAATTATTCAATGAGAAGCGACGTTTGTTTTGGAAAATATTCACAAATTCATTAAATACGCAAACTCCTCTTCAAGACGTCTGGTCTGCAATTCGAAAGTTATGCAACTCCAACCGCAATAATCCCCCCAATAATGACTGGGATAGTACAACTCTCCTTCAATTTTATCAAATTCTAACTCCTTATTATGTGGTACCTCAGCTCCAATATCCGATAACTGGAATTACGCATAACTTTCAAACCTTGCTTCGACCAATAATCCCATCGGGATTCAATGTTGCTTTATATAATACGAAAACCACTTCCCCAGGAATGGATTATATATCATATCATATGCTTACAAGCTTTCCCCCACAAGCTAAGAATATCCTCCTTCAAAAATTTGACCTGAACTTGGAATTTGGTAATATACCTATGGAGTGGAAATATTTCGTACTAGTACCTATCAAGAAACCTGGTAAACCGAAACATGATCCAACTAGTTAAAGAGGAATTTGTTTAAGTTCTTGTATTCGGAAACTGTTTCAAAGGATCTTACTAAACATAATAATGTGGGGTCTAGAATATTATGACCTTGTACCGAAGTACCAATTTGCATTCCTCAAAGACCGCAGCACGAGAGATGTTTTGAATATTTTATTATTCGATATATTGTTAGCAAAAACCAGAAAACAACACGTTATGGCTGCCTTTTTAGATATTAATGGTGCTAATGACAATGTTAATATTCCCATCTTACTCCAGAAACTAAGGAATGTGGATTTTCCTACCACGTTGATTAATATAATAGGACAATTCTATACGCATCGTCGCGTATGTCTACCTCAAATCCTCCATCAAAGCAATTGCCGTACTTTATCCGTTGGGCTTGCACAAGGGGACATTTTATGTCCGATTATGTATACGTTGTACACTGCGTATCTTGAAAGAGAAATTTTAAAAACAGCTCGGATACTGCAATATGCCGATGATAGAGTAATCTACTGCACTCAAAATACCATAGAAGTATGTCGGCTTACGCTAGAGAAGAAATTAGAAGTACTGCAGACGTGGATGATACAAAATGGTTTAGCGGTAGCACCGGCTAAAAGTTAAATTCTCATATTTACCCACAAACGTATAAGTTCTGAGTAGTTTTTGACAGAAATGTTCGCTAGGACTTTAATGCACTTCTTCAAAATTTTTATAAATGGCATGCGACACTTGCAGGCATAGTCAGCATTACTTAAGATATTTTCAGCCATTTGGAGACCTAGTTTCACTACAGCATTTCCCTAATTGTCTAATTTCAAAAAATGTGGTTCATATTCAATACTGATAAGGTTTTGGAAAAGGCAGTACACATCAAAAGTAAGGGATAGAAGGAAAGCTGAAGGTTGCTTCAATCCACCTCTGTTTAGCTGAGTGAAGTATGAATAAAGTTCCATATTATCACAATCAAGAAGTAGCTCTTCATCAGACTGTAGCATAACTTTACATTCCAAACACTTCCCTCTTTTCCTTAGTTTCTCCAGGACGGTCATGCTCGTATAACTAACAATGCATACCAAAATTCTCTGAGTTTCTATAGGAATAGTTGAACAGCGAGACTCATCATTAGCAGGTTCCGAAACATCCACGTTTTCATCTACTTTCCTCTTGGTGAGTGTTACAACTAGTTCCTTCAAGGTAAACTCTCCTAACTTGGCAGACTTTAACTTCAGCAAACGTAGGACTTTGAGTCTTCGATCAGATTCAAGTATCTGTTCAACAGATACATTGTACGTGCAGCCACTCAGTCTCCTATAAGCTGCGAAGTTTCCCTCCAAACTATCTGTCTGTAGCTTGGATATGAGTATATAGTCATAATTGTACTTATAAAAAACGTATTTACATAGATCAACAATTGTGAGGAGTGTATGAGTTAATGCTGTGTATGTGTCATTAGTGAGTTTCCCTTCGGTCTGCGACATGTGTCAGATATAAAAGTAACTTTTCAAAGTTTGCAAAAAGAGGAGTTTAGTGTCATTGGCCCCATAAATTCGGTTTTTCATCCTCATTTAAGGTGTATGTTCTCTTCATAACATGCTGAACATTAACAATGTTCCATAATTTAGAGATTAAATTTAAAAATTGGATGGTACCCTCAGAGATAACCATACCCTCATTTCGTAGCATCTCTAAGGCCACAATGTTTTATGGTCAAAATACTCATAGCTAGAGCAACTTTCTGCCTCTCAATAGCCGCGGGATACTAAAGCCTTCCTGGTCAAATTTGGAGATAGCTTTAGTAACATCCTCTTCTCAGAATGAAATAGGTCTCTCAAGTCTGAAAAATTAGCCTGAATGGTTATGAATTGGCATGTCGTCTTACCTTCAGTAATGTTCAACATGTTCTCAATGACAGTGAATGCCTGTTTAACATCTGGGATAACAAATGATTCACTGGACCTGTTTAACCAATTATTCCGAATACTCTTCAATAGATGCACGTTGTCAAAGAGAAGAAACAGAGACTTGGAAGGATCAGCTGGATTAGGGACACAAGTTTTTAGTATCCCGCCGCTTAGTAGATCAAACATTTTCCTATTTGTTCGATGATTATCAGAGACTAAGCACGCTACATCAAAGTTTTGTTCATTCATAACTTTGAGAACATATACTGTTAGTTTCAGTAGTGTCTCAGCATTCATGTTTTTTACTGGGAAGAGACCTATGGCATCCTTGTACTTGGAATGTAAGGATGAACACATAAAATCCTGCATAGTGGTGGCTGCCTCAGACTCAGACCCATTTTCAGCAATGCCTATTATCTTTCCTGCTTTATATGTCAGCTTGGCATTAACATAAATTTCATCCATCATGACTGTAACAACTTTATCCCCATCATTCAAAAGTTTAGACTTCTCCATTAAGAAAGATTTTTGAGAAGATACAATACCACAGCCTTTTGGACCTATTCTACCTAATAATTGACGAAGATATTCATGATGAAGTGGAGTCATAAGGTTTGTTTTACGAATGGACTGATAGGCTCCTGGATATGAGTAAGAAATTGTGGCAGCCCATATCAGAAGCTCTGACGAATTCTGTACATGACTTACTACAGACAATTCCAATGTTCTAGAGCAAATTTAATTTTTCTACATCTTACTATATCCAGATCACTGTCAAGAACCAAGGCCTCCTTTAAAAAAATCACTAGAACAGAAATGCTATCATATGTGGAAACATGTTCATCACTGTAATTTGAAAGGTGACTCACCAAATTGTCCAGTTTACTCCACCTATTACACTTCAGTTCACTGTTTCCTTCATACTGCAGTATCCACTTGAACTTCTCAGTAGGCACACACAGATTCTTATAAAATACCTTAACATCTAAGGAACTCGATACTTTTTTTTGCTAGTTGCTTTACGTCGCACCGGCACAGATAGGTCTTGTGGCGACGACGATGGGACAGGAAAGGGCTAGGAGCGAGAAGGAAGCGGCCGTGGCCTTAATTAAAGTACAGCCCCAGCATTTGCCTGGTGTGCAAATGGGAAACCACAGAAAACCATTTTCAGGGCTGCCGACAGTGGGGTTCGAACCTACTATCTCCCGAATACTGGATACTGGCCGCACTTAAGGGAACCTGGGACACAGTTTTTTATTTTGCACAATTTTTGAGCAATCACAATGAAATTGTTATGAAATATGTAGGACTATAATGGAAAGAACATATCTTAATTTCAGCTTAATATCCTCATTATTTTATGAGATATGATGTACTTTGTGTTTATGACACTCACAAAACAGGACATTTCAAAAAGTTCCCTGTGGGGTTGATTTTTACCTAAGAGTTTGAACACTTGCGAAATGGTTCTTTCTTATAATATAAAAAAACTCAAGGGAGGTATTTTTAATTCACCCTATGTTGCTCAATTAACTCCGGTTTCAATTTCTAAATTTTATTTTATGTAATTTTCCACTAATTTTCTGTATATTTTGCCCCATAAAATGAGTATATTGAAGAAGAATGCAAAATCCATCCCACAATTTCTTTGTTAGGGCACATAGAAGCTACATACCAACTTTGGTAAATATAGGTTATGATTTGACACGCATGGAACACTGCAGGTTACAAAAAATAGTGTTTTGAGTTAAATCAAGTTTTGTTCTATAACCACTTAAAAATTTTCATAATGGCCTTTAAAAATCTCTTAAAATTCACCAGCACTATAACTCCTACCCTTCTGCTTATTCTTTTCTTCCCTGTCCACCTTGAGGATTTTCAGCTTTTTCCTGGCTGTTTTCTTTTGTTGGGTGACTGACCGCTGACTGTCAAATTTTCTTCTTTCATCACTTTGCGTCGCAAGTTTGGTAGATACTGGTAAAAGTTTCTAATTCCTTACTGCCATTTTCATTTCTTGTGTTGCACTACATCCCATGTTGTATTCTGTAAGTGCATTAGAAACAGCTATTCCAAGTCTTTTTGAGGACACAAAAGTGTCTTTTGGGCACTTTTTCCATATACATGCATGAAGACTTGCATTGGCATTTTGAGTAGCCCCTCTACAACATCTAGACAGAAGTTCTGTTGATGCCAGCTTTTGGTATACGGGCACAATTTACAGCACCATTGCAGTTGTGAACTGAACTGGCAATTTTTTGTGGGTTTGAGGGGCTTGTCCATTTGGGATACTCTTGTTGTAGAAACACCATGATTCAGGTCCTTGGGGGTATTTCATATGCTTAGGATCTTCATATGTGGAAGAGTAATGGTATAGTGTGGAAGATATTGCAAATTTCATGTTATCTACTGAGGGAATACTTGTACATATTGCCTGCCTATAATAATTTGTGAGATTCACAATAGTTGCTTCTTTCAAACTTCCAGGCGCCCTTCCACCAAGTGTAGTTCCTTTTACTTTCCACTCTTTCACCAAATTCCTCAAACCAGTCCCCATCCTTTTTGCAACATGGTTAATGAATTCTTCTTTCTTCAATTGTACATCTGGTCCATATACTGCTTCATTAGAAAGGTGGAGAAATGTTTTGGCATACCCATCAGAAAGCACAGTTGTGTAGCGCATGCTACATTTTTTAGTGTAAACAAGGAATTGTATAGGCCGATGTCAGGCTGTCCACTAACTTATTAAATATATGCATTTGATTACAACTGTCAAACATATTAAAACACATAGAATTTTTCAAGTCAAGCATGTTCCCTAGAATGGATATAATTATAAACATGTTCTAAAATATAAAGTTTTATGTTGACTAAATTGTACGTTTAAGTAATTCATAACGTAGCCAACAGATGGCAGTATATATTGCAATATTCAAAAACAGTGTCATTTCAATGCTACTGTAAAGAGGGAACAGAAGGGACACGGGCGGCCGAGCATACAGAGCAAAAGGAGG
Source organism: Anabrus simplex (assembly GCF_040414725.1). Classification (NCBI taxonomy): domain Eukaryota; kingdom Metazoa; phylum Arthropoda; class Insecta; order Orthoptera; family Tettigoniidae; genus Anabrus; species Anabrus simplex. Next base: position 132,109,284 of record NC_090266.1, on the reverse strand, counting down.
CGTGGTGGAGAATTAAATGACCCTGCAAAGCTATTTAAAAACGGCCGTAACTACGTCAAATATAGTCACAGCGGCTCAAAACCACTTTTGTTATGTAGAGGAAGGTTAATATAATGCATTTATGCCAGAATTCAAATTTCGACAATTTCATCCATTTACCGAAAAAATGTGTCCCAAGTCCCCTTAAGCGACTTCAGCTATCGAGCTCGGTACTCGATACTTTGAAACACACATTCCTTGATGGCACATCGTTAAATTTACCACCATCATCTATCTTAATAAAAAGAACACTAGTTTCACTGTTAATTACTGTGAATGGAGCCACCTGTCTTCTGTCGAGAATTCTTCTGATGTCTTCAAAATATGTTATTAAATCCTCCTCACACCACTTAGCAAAATTCTTCTCCTCCCTGTCGATCACTTGTTGTAATCGTTCTTCTGGATTTCTCCTGTCTTTGGGGAGCCTAATCGTTTGGTGAGAAGGTTGATTTGTGAAAATTGTAGGAACTGCATCAGGAGTTAATTTAGGAATTTTACAAGGGATACGAATAGACTCACCATTTTCGGTTGTGAAGAGATCTTTCCTAACCACAAATTTTGGTTCGAAATGTTTCACACATACAACAGTTTGGTCTTTGACTTCCAACCTTTTCCGATGAATATTCCTTATCCATTTCTCCCGTAAATCTCTATATTTATGGAATTTAAAAGTTGAAGTATCCGCAATGGTATAGTTTGATCTACAACCAGGAACGTAGCAGGAACGACCTATTTCGTGAAATTTTACAGTACGGCAATTTATACACAATTACTTACTAACAATACCATTATACACACTCTTAACCATGCACCATACTAATAAACCGTTATAGATTACTATTTCACCAAATATATACTTAGTAGGTATTTTAATTACTCGATCAAAATAACATTTTAACACAATGTATACAAAGCTATGAACCAACCACCATGTCTCAAACTCTCGCCCACGTAAGCGCCATTTTCCTCCCAATCGACAGTAGTATTAAGGTCTGATATATAGTACTCGGTCTTATTTAAAGCAATCCAGTGACTGGGCGTAGTGCGCTGCGCCGTTGCCTACGAGATATACAAGGCCGGGACATAGATACTCATTTGTCGCTGAAAAAGCGGCCCGACCGTGTTCACGGTTTGGCCGCTAGATGTCAGGTTTCCGTTCTCTTCTTGGTGGACTTTAACGCTGTGATATGCGGAGTAATTGTGATGCTGTGTTGATTTTGTGCAATTTATTGTGAATATTGTTTCTGTCTGTGATTGTCTGTGAGGTTGAGAAGAAGGTGCACTGTTGTGTACCTCTCTGTATTTCGGATGACACTAAAAAAGCATGAAAATTGACGTTCCATAGTTTCCCTTCCGAGTGCGGTTTAAGGGAAAAATGGAAGCAAACTACAGTAGAACCTATGATTGCGAGCATAATTCGTTCCGGCAACATGCTCGTAATCCAAATCTCTCGTATATCAAAGTAACCTTTCTCTTAAGAATCTATTGAAACTCGGATGATTAGTCCACAACACAAAAACATTTATTCGCATAACATTTCTAAAACAAAATATAACGTAAAACAATTAAACCGCAGTTTACCTTACTATATAATCATTGTTGGTGTGAGGGAGACAAGAGATGACATGAGAAGAGTTACTGTGTAGCACGAATTTCACTAACGGAATCACTGCTATCTGTTGGCTCATTGGAAGTGTTTTCTTTTCGTGCAACTTTAACGAGGAACCTGTCCAATGACTGTTGCTTTTGCCTTTTTTTGAGGATTTCACGTAAATGTGACATTGCATTGTCATTGAACAGATTCATCCACTGTAATCATCTCCTTCTTCCGCCCGAATTCCTTTTTAGCCTTCTTTTCGTTCACAGGGCCCATCGTTGCAGAACAGTAATATCACAGATGACAGAAACAAAACTTGTACACTCGTACGGTGTTGACTATGCGAGCGAGGCACGCCAACTGAAGTCCAGCGCGGGAAATGATTACACACACTTTCCCTGGAAAGAGAGTGGCAGGGTGAGGGGAAAACAAAGGCACAGGGGAGGTGGAAACGTACGTGCACGTGACGCTCGTATTGCGAAACCTCACTCGCTTATCAAGTCACAATTTATTTAACATATTTGCTCGTCTTGCAAAACACTCGTGGACCAAGTTACTCGCAATCCGAGGTTCCACTGTATTTCTAGGCAAGGTGATATAGTAGAATCTCTTTAGGTACTTAGCAAGTCTTCTCATAAAACTGATTTCAGTGTAAGCAGCAATCAAATTTCCTTCTGTTTTCATTGTGTATCCTATTCACAAACAGGAAAATGTTAAACGCAGGGAGCGTCCAGCTCCCAAAAATGATGTATTGCCATCAAAACTTAGTAAAAGTTCCGATTCAGATAACGATGAACATACCATATCTTCATATGTCAGCCACAAACAAAAAAAGGATTACCAGTTTCGTTTCTATATCAAGGACAGTCTACGGGTATCTCTGTTAAATCTAAAAAATACACGGATGAGAAAATTAAATACCAGATTACAGAAAATATTCTGTAAATTGAGAAGTAGGATACGGGTAATGAAATCAGAAAAAAGCTTTACGGTTTCTGAACTTGACCAAAAAACAAAGCAAATTGAAAGGCATGTCAAAATTGGTCATTTAGGAGCTTTATTCCTGTTAGAAGGAATTTAATTTCCTTCTTCTTTCTTCATCCGTTTACGCTCCAGGGTCTGTTTTTTCCTCGGACTCAACGAGGGATCCCACCTCTACCGCTCAAGGGTAGTGTCCTGGAGCACCAGACTTTGAGTTGGAGGATACAGCTGGGGAGGATGACCATTACCTCGCCCAGGCAGCCTCGCCTGCTATGCTGAACAGGGGCCGTGTGGAAGTATGGGAAGATTGGAAAGGACAGGCAGGGAAGAGGGAAGGAAGCGGCCATGGCCTTAATTTAGGTACTATCCTGACATTTGCCTGGAGGAGAAGTGGGAAACCACGGAAAACCACTTCGAGGATGGCTGAGGTGGGAATCGAACCCACCTCTACTCAGTTGACCTCCCGAGGCTCAGTGGACCCCAAATTTCGTGACAGGGCCGGGAAAAGAACCCGGACCTCCGGGGGTGACAGCTAATCACCCTAACCACTACACCACAGAGGCGAACACAAATTTAATTTTACAGGAAGAAAAAAGAGAAATAATGTAAAACGACGCGAAATATTTGCGTAACGGGCATAACATCGCTCACCAAACAGCGGCTTCGATACGAATGTCAAGATATCAGATGTGCGTAGGAAAAGATTGGATCGCTGATAATTGGTGAAAGGGCGGTTGAACCCAAAGTTATTTATGACCGCAATCTCGATCCGCTTATCAGATACTCTGAGGCACAATTTAAGGAATCGGTAAGAAGTTACAAACTCGCTATCAGATTTCTGTGCTTCCTTCGTGAATTACTTATTTCGTTTAAGGATATTTTAAGAAATACGTTGTAGAAAATAAGTCAAACAATTGTTCTTGGTCTATCTTTGATCTCATATCTGTTTGCTGCCTCCTGAAATCACTAGTTTTAATGAATTTTTATAGTTTTTCTTATTCGTACATGTTGCAATGAGCGGGCGAGACAGATCAGTAAAGAGGTCTCTAGCGGCACTTGCTGGAAGTATCCCGAGGACGAGTCTAGCGTGCTGTTTTTTCCGGCCTTGTGTATTTCGTAAGCAACGGCTGCGCAGAGTCCAAGAAAAACAACGAAGAAGAAGAAGAAGAAGAAGAAGATTACGCGGCGCAACGCGGAATTCAAAAAGGTACGGAGCGGAAAAAGTCGAAATCCATCTAAACACTGTCTAAATAATTCGTTTCTATTTTGTTAACAGAATGTATACCCCGCCAGATTACCGCAGATGTATTTTTTAATAGTTTAACCTAAAAGTGGACTTTTTGGTGCCACTAATGTTCATATTACCTTGATTTGTAGGATGGTTATGGAATTTCATACTACAGTAGTATTTTACATTGATTTTGCAGATTAATGTGCATTCAGAAAAACTTACATGGTGCTATAATTGTAGGATAACTTAAACCTGGTTTCATATCCTTTTGTAAGTATAATTTTCCCTTAGCTAATCGGAAATACGAGCGAGTTGAAAGACAGGGAAATCATATTCAAGATATAATTTTGGTTTTGGTGATCAATAAGTTGACATTTGATTATGTTCGAGTCACTTGTACGTTCTTCTTCTATTCTCAGCTATAATTTGACTATGGAATGTGTATGTGGGAAATTGGGTGCGAGATTTGTAGATCCTGATGGGTGGACAGGATATAGGAATCTACGTTCAGACGGCCTTCACTTTAACCGCAATGGTGCATATAAGTTTGGGTTTGTTTAGAAGCGTTATAGGGAGGTAGATTCAGGAAAACGGGGTGGATTAGAGAGCGGTGATGACAGTATATGTAGCAGAAAGTCATGTAAGGATGACATAAAATTGTTAGTATTGTAAAGAAAGGAATACAATTAAATGATTTAAGAGATGTGTATTTACTAGTTATTGTAATTGGAAATTAATTACGGGTGGGAAGTGATAAGGAACTCAATTGTTTGATTGAATTGAATGTAACTTAATTGTTTATCGTGGGGACAGGTTAGGAATGGTAGGAGAGGGAGCACTCATAGTGGTGAAAGAAGAATATGTAAGCTGCGAAGAAGTTACGGATGAGAAACATGAAATACTTTGTGTAAGCTATGAAAGAGTTACAGATGAGAAACTTGAAATACTTCGTGTAAGGTGTAAGACAGTGGGTTTCGAACCCACTATATCCTGAATGCAGGCTCACAGCTGCACACCCCTAACTGCATGACCAGCTTGCACATTGGAAAAAGAATTGTATATGTGGTGCTGATAAAGCCAGATGAGCTCTATAGATAAACTGAAGTGATAGATGGATTAAGTGATCATGAAGCTGTGTTGTTTTTTTTTTTTTTAATTGAAGAGAAATATAGCAAGGTTGTGAACAGAGGTGGATCCAAGATTCCCTAAAGGGAAGAACATTTTTTTTAGTATACCATACCACAAAGCGAAAATGAGTTTACATTTTGTATTAGAGCGAGAACCGTACTAAGAGGCTACGTATTCATCATCATCATCGTTGACCATCTCCAGTTGCCCAGGTGTGGTGTACGAGCCCCCTCCATCTTTGTCCATGAACCACTGTTCTCTCATAATTTTGTCCTCTCTCCTTGACATCTTTCTTCACCAGATCTGACCATTTTCATCTGGGTCTGCCCACTGATCTTTTTCCTTTCACTTCTCTTTCATATTCTCTTCTTGCAGTCCTACATGCACGCAACCTTCAACAAATTCCCTTCAACAAATCAGACTTTTATAGTTCCATACATTTTCATGGATATTAAACCATTCAGAGTTCTCATTGTTATATGACTATAGAAACTGCAATAAGCTTGCAGAGTCATGCAAGTGACTACTAGCAACTACGTATTCCCCTATTTTGGTGATGTGTGCTGTTGGTTTTGAATTAATAATAATAATAATAAATTATAATTATAATAATTTAATACATGGGATTTCAAAAAGTACAGTCGAGCAATAATCGCTACTACCTGAGGAACACGTACCGCTACTGTCTCCAGCTGGGTTTGTGATTGGTATCGTTGGGGGAGGATTACTATGGGAACACCATGAACACCATGGGTTGGTGTTGCTTGTGGGTGGTACCATAATGTGTGATACACCGTTGGTCTACATTGCGTATGATTAGTACCACAACGTGAGCAACACCATGAGTATGCATGGCCTGTGATCAGTGCCACTATATGAGGAACACCACGGATCTAGCTTGTGCCCGTGATTAGTACCTCTATGTGAGGAACACCATGGGTCTGTGTTTCCTGTGAGTAGTGCCATTATGTGTGACCTACGCTGGGTCTACACTACCTGTGATTAGTACCACCATGCGAGGAACACCATGATTCTACATTACCTGTGATTAGTACTACTAATAGGAGAAACATGGTTCTGCTTTACCACTGATTAGTACTATTATGAGGGGCCAGTCACCTGGATTTTGGACCCCTTTGAATAACAAGCATCATCCCAGGAAATAAGGCATTGTGATTCGGATCCACTGATTGTTTCGGACTCATGGTAATTTTTTTGTTATCATTCGTTGTAGATTCTAGTCAGTGGCTACATTTTGAAATTTTAATTATAGTTTCATTTTGTTGCACCTCATATCATTAGGGGCCGATGACCTAGCTCCTGGGCCCCTTTAAACAACAAACACCAAGATCATCATCACCATCATCATCATCATCATCAACTTTTAAATGTGACACGGGGATGGGAGACTATAGCCCCTCTTAGCCCTCCCTGGATCTGCTATTTGTTGTAAAAGTAGGAATATTAGGCAATAGGCCCTACCAATGGTAGATAAGCAAAGCAGGGGGAAATTTTTGAAAAGCAATTATGATCAATTGGGAGAGGTTTAATAGAAATGTGAACAGCTTGTGGGATGGGTTTAAAACAAATGTTGAGGAGTGTGAAAACAGGTATATACCTTTAAAAGTGGTAAGGAATGGTGAAGACCCTTTGTATTATAACAGGGAGATAAAAATAAAGAAGGAGTAGCAGATTAGAAAGAAATATAGTTAGGAACGGTCAAGAGAGATTGAAGGAACTTAACTAAAATGGGTTAAAACCCCACTGCCAGCAGCCTTGAATGTGGTTTCCCACTTTCACACCAGGCAAATGCTGGGCTGTACCTTAACTATGGCCACAGTCGCTTCATTCCCATTCCCTTCTATCATCGCCATACAACCTATCTGTGTCGGTGCAACGTAAAGAAAATTGTATTTTTTTAAAAAGCACTAAGAAATTGAATTTAGCCTAAAAGCCAGCCAAGGATAACATGAGCTATATGAATTTTAGGCGGAAAGAGGGCCCTGGAAGGACATTCCAGGGATCATTAATGAACAAGGGGAGTTTACAGTATATGCGATTACATACAGAAGGTAGAAGTATTCAGTCAGCAGTATGTAAAGGTAGTTGGATATAAGGATAATGTCCAAATAGAGGAGGCTACTAATACTGGTGAATTACTGAAATTTACATGTGGTAATAAAGACATTAAAAAAAGGTAAAAAATGTTGAAAGCTAGAAAAGCAGCTGGGATAAGATTTCTTGGGATGTGTTGGAATATAGTGCTATATCTGAAATACTTAATTTGATTACTGTTTGCTTGAAGGTGTGATAGCAAATGCATGAAGAGTTGCAATTTAGTAGCCCCAGTATATAAGGGGAAGGGTGATAAACTTAAAGCAGATAATTACAGGCCAGTCTGCTTGACGTGTTGTTTGTACGGTCTGGAAAAGCATTCCCATCTGTTTCCTATTTCATCACCATAAGACCTATCTCTTTCGGCCGGGCTGAGTGATTCAGACGGTTGAGGCGCTGGCCTTCTGGCCCCAAATTTGCAGGTTCGATCCTGGCTCAGTCCGATGGTGTTTTAAGGTGCTCAAATACGTCAGCCCCATGTTGTTAGATTTACTGGCATGTAAAAGAACTCCTGCAGGACTAAATTCCGGCACGTCAGCGTCTCCGAAAACCGTAAAAGTAGTTAGTAGGGCATAAAGCAGATAACATTATTATTATTATTATTATTATTATTAATATTATTATTATTATCTGTGTCGGTGCAACATTAAGCAAATTATTGTAAAACACTCACTAAAAAATCTAATTTAGCTCTATCCAACGTATTTGATAGGGTAGATCATGGTTACAGAATTGTGAGCGACTACAGGAAGACCTGGACAGTGTTGTGAGATGTACAGCAAACAGTGGAGTCTGGCTAAATGGTTAACATGCTGGCCTTTGGTCCAGTGGGTCCCTGGTCTGATTCCTGGCCACCTCGGGGACTTTAACTTTCATTGGTTAATTTCGATGGCTTGGGGGCCCCATCCTCACAGACACGCATGTCGCCTATGTTGCGTCAACTCAAAAGAACTGCATTAGGCCTCTCTGGAGGCCACATACCAAAGAAAAAAACCCAGAAAAAACAATGGTACGATGGTAAACAGGATAAAAGTCTGGTATAATAGAAGGCATTTTGGGTTTCAGGAAGGTTATACCAGTAAACCTCAACTTGGTAGGATTCCGGCAAGATATAGCATATAATTTAGATTCAAGAGTTTTGATAGACTGTATCACTATTGACCTATCCAAAGCTTTTAATAATGTAGATAGAGGAGATTTCTGATGAAAATATGGGCTATTGGACTAGACAAAAGAGTGGTTGAATGGGTCGCTACATTTCTAGAAAATAGAATTACCGAGCAAGTGGTCGTGCGGTTAGGGTTGCGCAGCTATGGGCTTGCATGCAGGAGATAGTGGGTTCGAAATCCACTGTTGGCAGCCCTGAAGATGGTTTTCCATGGTTTCCCATTTCCACACCATGTACCAGTAAATGCTGGGGCTGTATCTCAATTAAGGCCATGGCTGCTTCCTTCCTGACCGAGCTCGATAGCTGCAGTCGCTTAAGTACGGCCAGTATCCAGCAATCGGGAGTGGGTTGGAACCCCACTGTCGGCAGCCCTGAAGATGGTTTTCCGTGGTTTCCCATTTTCTCACCAGGCAAATGCTGGGGCTGTACCTTAATTAAGGCCACGGCCGCTTCCTTCCCATTCCTAGGCCTTTCCTATCCCATAGTCGCCATAAGACCTCTGTATAGATAAGAAAAGTGTTTTTCCACCAATCAATACACAATTTATTTTAAATAGATTAAACTAGTACCGGTTTCGGCTCTTTGATGGCCATCATCAGCTAGTACATGATTTGTTTCCAGCCATTAGACAATTCACAAGTTCACATCCGAAACCGGTACTAGTTTAATCTATTTAAAATAAATTGTGTATTGATTGGTGGAAAAACATTTTTCTTATCTATACTTTGAATCTGTCAATACGGAAAATGAAATTTATAAATAATAATAAAACCTCTGTGTCGGTGCGACATGAAGCAAATAGCAAAAACAAAACAAAAATAGCTTCCTTCCTGCTCCTAGCCCTTTCCTATCCCGTCATCACCATAAGACCTAACTGTGTTGGTGCGACGTAAAGTCAATTGTAAAAAAAGAGATTAAAAAAAGAAAATTGAATTCAGATAATTAGAGTAGGTGAAGTGTTATCTGACCCTGTATTGAGTAAGAGGGTGGTACCGCGACAGTATTATTGGTCCTTCAGTATGAGTAAAGAACCGGAATCACAGATTAGCCTAATGTTATACTGTATAGAGTAGTAAATAAGTCACAGAATTGTGAGCAACTACAAAAAACAGCTAGACATTGTTGTGAGATGTACAGTAAACATTGGTGTGATGGTATATGGGATGAAAATTGATGTTTGTAAGTTTGTTGTTGTTGTTTAAAGGGGCCTAACAGTTTGTAAGTTTTACCAAGAGGAAGAGTCCTCTCAGGTTTGATTACTGTGTTCTTGGGGTGTTAGTACCACATGGGAATCACTGTAAGGACCTAGGTGGTAATATAAGGAATAATCTTCATTGGAGTAATCACATTAACGATGTTGTAAAGAAAGGTTACAGATCTCTTCACGTGGTTGTGAGGCTATTTAATTGTCGTAGTAAGGATGTAAAGGAGGCAGCATTTTAAGTCTCTGGTAAGACCCCACTTAGAGTATGTTTCCAGTGTATGGGACCAACACCATGACTACTTGATACACGAACTGGAAAATAATCAGAAGAAACCAGCACGATTTGTTCTTGGTGATTTCCGACAGAAGATTAGTGTTAGAAAAATGTTGCAAACTTCGGATTGGGTAGACTTTGGGAGTAAGGAGATGAGCTGCTGGACTAAGTGGAATGATCCCTGCTGTCAGTGGAGGAATGGCGTGAAACGACATTAATAGTTGAATAAGCTTGAGTGGAACTTTTAAAAGTTGGAAGGATCATAAAATGAAGACAAAATTTTAATTCAGGAAGACAGGTTGTGCAAATAAGAAATTATACGATGAGTAATAAGGAATTGGAGTAATTTATCAAGGGAAATGTTTGATACATTTCCACAATCTCTGAAAACATTTAAGAAAAGGCTAGGTAAAGAATTGGTAGGGAATCTTCCACTTGGGCAACAGTCCTAAACACAGATAATCGATTGATTGATTGATTGATTGATTGATTGATTGATTGATTGATATAAATTAATTAATTAATTGTTCGTTCCAACTTTAACTCGGTACTTCTTCTTTGAATGCCTTATCCATTAGCGAAGGTTGGCTGCAATGTTGGTGAAATTAGTTCTATTTCATGTTATCATTAATTCATTCCTGATCATTCTCATACATTTTTCAGCCACAAGTGTCTTCCAGATCCAAGCCTCATCTGTCATCAGTTTTACCTTTCACTGTCAGTTTTAGGAAGTGGTACTCGACGTTCTCCATACGTCCTAACTAGGCTATCGCTGCGGCTTCACGCTTCGTGTTCAAATCCCATTTTTGTTCTGGTTTTTATTTATCCACTTATGTCCATTGACAGTTGCCACATGTATGTTTCTTTTCAAGTTAGTGGATACAGGGCGTTACGTTGATTGTGAAATTACAACTGGGTTTCACAAAAAATTGTTACGTATTTATTATGTATAGCCTACATATATATGTGTTCTCTTTCATGGATTACAATGTTTTGTAAGTTCATTCTTATATTAACACTTCAGGGAGATACGGTGCATTCCCTTTTATGATACCGATCGTAGAAACATTCGAAACAAAAATTTCGCACACCACGAGCATCGCGCGGAGGCAGGTTTGCCACAGTTATATTTCTGAGCTGGAATATCACTCGGGATAGAAACATCAATAATATTACTGGTGATTTCACATGTTGGCAATAAATTTGCAACAAACTATGCATAACGCATCATTTTTTCAAAAACTGTTTCAAATAAGTTGTTTCATTCATTTTTTGATGTTTTAAAATTCATTTTCCAGACAGAACATAGATGTTAAGGACAGTGATATTTTAAAGTACATTGAACAAAACCATTTATGTAGTAATCGTCGATGGACAAAAGTAATCGTAAACAGAATGACATATACGCCAGCTCACGCTAAGACGTGCCCCATTTGTATGTAACTAAATGTACATCATCATCATATGGCATTCCTTCAACACCACAATCTTAATCAAAGCTTCATTATATTAATATGTATATATGGTTCAGCTGAAGATGACCTTGAATATGAGGTCGAAACCGGTCCTGTAGTTTAATGTATGCAATAAATAAGTATTGATTGGTGGAAATCCTCTCCTATTTTTAATTGGACAAAAGTAAATAAAGGAAACAAACCACAAAAAACCAATTCATCGGGATTTGAACACGGTGCAAAATTGTGAAGCTACAGCGAAAGCCACACCACCACCCTGTTGGTTAAGCTTACTACACGCCAGTAGGCAGGTAAAGCACGTTGGAAACTGTCATTTTCTCCAAAACGGTCTAGAGTCTATGGATAAGCCAAAAAATGTGTTCGCTTATTTCAACTCCCCTTTCACCGAGCGACATTTCTGGGAAATAGGGTGTAACTTATCAATAATATGTTGGCTCCAGTATCTAGTAGTCCGACAGTGGGAACATTCTGCAGTAATAAGATAATCGAGGAGGTGTGGGGAGTAACATAGTGATATTGCAGCAGATTAGGACCTGAGATACGCTTACTGCCAATTAGCGCGGTTGAGATCCCGTTTCCCGAATGAGGAGTAGAACAAGATGTAGAAATATGTCCTCGTCCTCCACACCGAAAACACGTAAGAGATTGCCTGCGGTTAGATATTGCTTTTCCTGGGGAGGCAAATGAACATTTGATGTCGTGGGCAAGGGAGGTGGAGGAATAGGCAAGGACAGTGGACGGGACAGTGGAATAGTAGGAGGTATTACTGTGAGAATTTAAAGCGTCAGCTTGTGCAATGTTGTACAAGTGTGCAGAAGAGATAGGCAGGGCAAAGGAAGGAAGGAAGGAAGGAAGGAAGGAAGGAGAGGCATAAAATTGTACAATAGAAATTAGTTCAGATGGATGATTAGCAGTTGCCAATATATCTGTAAAAGCAATTATAGTATCGAGATAATCATAAATAGATTCATATGGACGTGGATGCCTACGAATAAATTCCAGGCTCAAACTGTGTCGTATTTGATAAGGAAGGAAGTGTCTATGAAGGGAATCTCGCAAATCTTGCCAGAATTGAAAACTGTGCATATTCTCTAACCAAAATTTGCCTAAATATGTAGAAATCTTAGAGTGTAATAAGGTAAGAAGTTGAGGAAATGTAGCTAAGCGAGTTTGCAAAAATTTACAAGCAGAAAATAACCATAAGGTTAAACTTCTTTGATCAGTGGCCGTTAACTGTGGGACTTGAAGAAGAGTTTGTTTTATTGTGTGAATGTTAAGAGAATGGTGTAAGGCTGTATTTGGAAGACAGAGAAATGTCATGGTGAGGTACAGAAGTAGGAGAAAAATGTGTTTTCTGAGATTGGTGTCCAGGGTCAGGTTGCATAGCATGTATTTTAGGAAATGCTTCTGTTACATTAGATACAGGACTTGAGTGTTTAACGGGAAGCTCTAACTGTTCATAAATAGGGAGTGAATCGGTCCTTCCTAACTTTGAAGTATCTCTGAAATTAGGGGTGTTCAAATTTGGTAGAGACTGAGTCTGTGGCGGAGCGAGATTGCTGGTAGACAAATCTAAAAGATGTACAAAATCGTCCAAAAAATGTGCCATGATAAATAAATTTTTAAAAAATAACTGTAGTGAGAATGAATATACAAAAAGGGAAGAAAAAGAACAGATGATAATCATACAAGAAAGTTACAAAAGGGTGTAGTAGGTTGGCATAAATAGATCAGAAGTACTCTGCTAGCAATTGTTACATGTTTTTTTTGTACTGCGTGATGCTGTGCTACCAATTTGTAACGTCACCTAAGAGATAACTCTAATGTAAACAAAGACTAATTATCAATAAAGTCACAGTAAATGTGTATTAGTGCGTAGTGGAATGAAAATAAGAGGGGCTCAGAAGAGGAGGGCCATCAGGACCGATGATTATAAGGGCAAATCAAGATAACGGGATTAGAAATAACATGTTTAGTTTTTGAACCAGCGGAAAGATAACAACATATACTCTAGCAGGAACTATTTAGCAGGATTTTTTATAAATAGAAAGACTGTACAGTAATAAAAAGGAGTGTACAAATAGATATAAATTAATTTTTGGTAAGATTGAGAAAATGGAATGTACAAATAAATATAAATTATTTTAGATCATAACAATTAAAGAAGAATTGACAAATTGAAAAACTGTACAGTGAGAATGGAATATACATATAAATTTGAATTGATACTTAGTAAGATATTTGAGTGCAGATGGTTTAAAAAAAAAAAAAAAGAGTGTACAAATAGATACAAATAAATTTAGAGTATAACAATTAAAGCAGATTTGACTGCAAATTAAAAGGCTGTACAGCGAGAATGGAATATACAAATAGATGTCAGTAAATTTAGGATATACATTAATTCTCAAAACATGGCTGATAACTAACAGGAGAACCAACATGAAGAAAGTTAGTATATTTAAAGCTTGTAGATGAATTCCAAATATAATAATTTAACCTAACAGCAGTGCTAAGGGTAAACATGTGCTAGATAAATACACTGATGGATAAATATGTGATACAAACAAAAAGCATTACAAGCAATTCCAAGTACATATTTAGAAGAAATAGATTATAAGAAAATTCGTTAAAATAAAGATGTGAGACGTGAAGAAAAATAAACTTGATCACCCCTGTGGGTGGGGGACGCGGACGAAGAATTCACCCACGGTATCCCCTGCCTGTCGTAAGAGGTGACTAAAAAGGGCGACCAAGGGATGATCAAATTGAACCACTACGCAGGGAACACCTTGGGTCGCTTTTACTTGTGCGTAGTACCACTATGTCGGGTACCAAATAGGTTTGTGATTAGTAGCAAACTAGAGCGCGATGGCTTTTATAGTACCTGTGATTAGTAGCACTATATGAGCGACACCATGGGATGAGGGATGGTTCAGGCTTGCCTATGATTAGTACCCACTATATGAAGAACACCACGGGATAGTACGAGTCCCTGTGGTTAGTACCCTTATGTGATGAACACCATAGGTTTGCGTTGCCTGTAAATGGCACCGCATTGTGCGAAACCATAGGTCTCTAATACATGTGAGTAGTACCATAATGTGTGGAATACCGCGAGTCTACGCTACTCTTGATTAGTAGCGCAACGTGACAAATACCATGGTTCTACTTTCCTAGCGATAAGTACCATTGTGAGGGGCCGCTGACTTGGATTTTGGACCCCATTCGCTTACAAGTATCATCGATTCAGTATTGTGCTATAGAAGCAGTCCCTTGGTCAGTAATACTATTGTTCTACGCTAGCTTCTGTGCATGTGAATCACTGTGGGTCGGTTCCACTGTTCATTTTAAATTCATATCCATTCATTCTTCGTCCTCACGTTTTGAATTGTGGTCAGTGGATGTTTTTGAGCTTTTAATTTGTCATTTCATTTCGTCTCATTTTGTGCCATTGGGGCCGATGACCTTGATGTTAGGCCCCTTTAAACAACAAGCATCATCATTGTCATAATCAATAAACTTGATCCAAGGTATCATTGCACATGCTTAAAATCTATAATGAGCCGGGCTGAGTGGCTCAGACGGTTGAGGCGCTGGCCTTCTGACCCCAACTTGGCAGGTTCGATTCTGGCTCAGTCCGGTGGTATTTGAAGGTCCTTAAATACGCCAGCCTCATGTCGGTAGATTTACTGGCACGTAAAAGAACTCCTGCGGGACTAAATTCCGGCACCTCAGCGTCTCCGAAAACCATAAAAGAGTAGTTAGTGGGACGTAAAGCAAATATTATTATTATTATTATTATTATTATTATTATTATTATTATTATTATTATTATTATTATTATTATTATTAAATCTATAATGATCATAACGAGTTCCACTATGACATGAGTGTGCCTTAAAATGTGAAACATTAATAGAAAACTAGTTCTAAGGGATCATAGTACATGCTTAGGATTTTTAGTGGTTGTGAAAAGTTCCATAATAATACAAGTATGCATAAAAATGTGAAATATGCCGGGGAAATCTTATACAAGTTACAAAGCTAGTACAACCTATGGTGTAAAGGGTCAGGATGGGAGAAATAGAATATCAAAAGAACACAACGCGAAGTGTACGTCAGACGTGTAGAGGTTATGGTAGACGGCCGTTCATAATTGCTACTTGACATGAATAATGCAAGTTCTCAGCAAATTGTCCACAACGTGCAGACCACTCCCCCAACGTTGCAAGTGATAAATATCATTATTGATCCGTATTAAAGATACTGTATGTAGGATGCTAAATAGTTTATTATGTCACCTATTCAATATACAGTATTAGAAATTTTAAACATTTAGGAATTTATCATTATTTCCATATGAGACATGTTTCGCCCTTCTTTGAGGGCATCATCAATCATAGTACTACCTCAAGGCATAAATCAGGTACCTGATTTGTAATTAAATTGTAAATACTAAGATATAATATTGACATATTACAGTGGAATAGTCAAGAGAAAAACAAAGTTCATTGATGATGTAGATGCCAATATATCAGCCGTTGGCTGTAAATTATCAGTTGTGAAGGATAACATTGTCAAAATGTTAGGGAATGTCCTACAAAGGATGACTTAACATATTAACATGGGGCAGTGTAAAGGAAAGATAAGTGACTTCCACTAATAGGTAAGACCACAGGGTATTTGACAATGTCCAGCAGCAGTGGTCCGTATGAAGTATTGACGTTACATTATCAGAAATGTTGGTAACTGTTACTAAAATTTCATTAATAAACGGTGTTCATTGAGAAAACAATGTTCTTTGATATATGGAGTTAAAAGGGGTTATATTAATTTATTTATAGATACAGTAGTCGGCACCAACGCGTAAAACCACAGGGTATTTTAGCAGTGTCCAGCAGTGGTGGTCTGAAGAATCATAGACACTACTCTATTAGAAAATCTTAGGAAATATGAAGTTTATTTATTTATTTACATGGAAGCAGTTTGGGGAGAAAGGGTACAAAGTGTCTGCACCAATGTTCATAACAATAATTACTGCCGTTGGTTGATGACCACAGTTTGACAGGGCAACTACACAGTAATATTTATGTTATTCTATTGAACAGTTGGGAAATGACAAGCTTATAATCACAAGCTTATAATACATATTTGCAAGGGAGCAGTTTGGCAATCTTAAAAAATGTTGGAATATTTTTCCTAGCATTCCAATAATTATGAACTGAGGTCAAACCACACTGCATATTACTGTGTAGTTGCCTTGTCAATACTGCAATCATCAACCAACATCAGAAATAATGTGATGCACATTGGTGCCAGACATTTTGTATCCTTCTCCCCAAACTGCTCCTTATTGAAGAATGGGACAAAATTCCACAAAAAACTGCTCACAGACTTGTCAGGAGCATGCCTCGAACATGTGAGGCAGTAATACAGGCACGTGTAGGGACTACCAGATATTGAAATGTTTCATTTTGTGCTCTATGTGAATTAATTGAAGGACCTTCCACTTTCGGTTTACGACATTGTGTTGAATTTCTGGTTATAGCACCAACATGTGTGATAAGTGAACAGAATAGTACTTATCAGTTAAATAACAGTTTCATTTTCCAGATAAAATATCTGTTTCACTCTAACCATTCCTGAAATAATAATGCAGGTGTTTAAAATGTCCCTCTAATTTTTTTGAGTAGTGTGTGTTAATGTTTTGTATATCTAGAGAAGGCACATGGCAGAGTACTGAGGGAAAAGATGTTCACCATACTAGGGGATTATGGGGCCGACCCCGTGGTGTAGGGGTACCGTGCCTGCCTCTTACTCGGAGGCCCCGGGTTCGATTCCCGGCCAGGTCAGAGATTTTTACCTGGACCTGAGGGCTGGTTCGAGGTCCACTCAGCCTACTTGATTAGAATTGAGGAGCTGTCTGACAGTGAGATAGCGGCCCCGGTCTAGAAAGCCAAGAATAACGGCCGAGAGGATTCATCGTGCTGACCACACTACACCTCGTAATCTGCAGGCCTTTGGGTTGAGCAGCGGTCGCTTGGTAGGCCCAGGCCCTTCAAGGGCTGTATTGCCATGGGGTTTGGTTTGGGGGATTATGAGATTAAGGGCAGATTATTAAAAGAATTCAAAGGCATTTATGTGGACAATTGGGCTGCAGTGAGAATTGTTAGTAATAGGTTGTTCTTGGTTCAAGGTACTTACAGAGTACGACAAGGCTGTAATATGTAACCTTTGTTGTTTTGTCATGACCACATGTCGTGACGCGCCCCTTTCATATCTCGGTGTCGAGCGGACTCGAGTGAGTCTCAAATCCGCGATCTCCGAGAATGAAGAGATTGGGAGTAATGGTCGAGAATCTAAGTTAATGTGTAACAACAGCAAGATGTTACAGTGCTTCGAATATTTAAATGAGTGATAATTTTATTTGAGTGGAAATTCGAAATATTCGAAGCATATAACTTAATTCAATACAATTTTAGATAAAGTGAAGTTTAGTGGAAGCAGGCCCAGTGTGTGTGTGCTACATTGTGAAATATCCGACAGAATGGCGCCAATGCAGAAACAGAAACGCATTAGGAAACCTTAAAGTGTAGTTCGGGAAGCCAGTGGAAAGAAATGTCACGTTGGCCATGCAGTGATTTTGACGCTTCAGAAAATATACTTTGTTCTAGAGTGTTCCATGACACTCCCCCCATCAGTTAGTGGGAGGAACACGTGAGCCAATCAGAGAGACAACAAAACTTTATGGGTGTAGGGGATGATATTCGGGAAGGCACTGAAAAAATTCGAGAAAGTAGCGAATAAACATATAAGCTGGAGTGTGGGAAGCACTCAGGGAGAATCTTTCCAGCTACTGTGAAAGATGTGTCATGCAGTAAGCCACAGGGAGAGTCCAAGGGAAAATTGTTCCAGCTGGAAAGTTCTAAATTCTCATGGAGGGAATTAGATATTTTTCACCAATGGAGCATGTCAAAAACATATCAGATGCAAGGCTTTTCAGACGTTTGCTCTATTAACCAGCGTTTTGTCTTAGGTCTGACACTAGACTCATCAGAGTGGGATGTGTCAGACCCTACCCACTGACACTGGGGTGCATGCAGGTGAACCTATCAGAAGCCCTTATAAGAGGCACAGTCTGATAACTGCATTCTGAAACATGAACTAAGTATTCACCAAGTTACACAGGCATATTTCAATTGTAAATTAGCTTGTCTAGAGAGAATTCAAGAGGACAGGGACTGAAGAAAATCCCTCTCACATATCAAGTTTGTAAATATTTGTAAAGACTAGTTTCCTTGTTTATTTGTGTAATTGTAAGGGTATACCAATGCTTTGCATAATACAGGTGAAGGGAGTTGTGAGTGAATTGGAAGTGTAGTCTTGTTATTGCCATAACGTAAGCTCCCTTAAATCGAGCCCAAGTCCCCAGCCTGTCCAGTCCTTAGGATCATGACGGTTCATAGTTTACATGGATCATCTGTGTAAAGGTATTAAGTGGCAGGGTGGGATTCAGTTGGGTGGAATTGTAGTAAGCAGTTTGGCCTATCAATCAATCAATCAATCAATACTGATCTGCATTTAGGGCAGTCGCCCAGGTGGCAGATTCCCTATCTGTTGCTTTCCTAGCCTTTTCCTAAATGATTTCAAAGAAACTGTGTTGACTACCTGGTCTTAATGGCAGATTGTGCAGGAAGTCTGAAATCTAATATCTTGGAACTTGAAAATATGTGAAATGAGTATCATATGAAAATCAGCCTTTCCAAGACTAAAGTGATGTTGGTAGGTAATGAACCTAACAGACTTGAATGTCAGGTTGAGATTACAAAGTTGAAACAGGTCAATGATTTCAGGTATTTAGGAATTGTATTCTCCCAGGATGGTTGTATAGTAAGTGAGATTGAATCAAGGTGCAGCAAAGCGAATGCATTGAGTTTGTACTTGCGATCAACATATAAGAAATAAACAAATAGTTTCAGACACTTAGTGGCCATCTTCAGCCAAAATAAAATAAAACAGATTATGTGAAAACTAAAACATATGTATACAAGACAAAGACAATGTTGCAGGAAAAATACATAGGAAAAAATTATGGTTGTGATCTTCTTGTCATAATATGATGTCTTTAAGTAGAGTTAGGACCTCAGGCAATGAAGTAAATCTGGAAATGATATGAAACTCAAAAGTAATATTTATCTCCTTTTTAATTTCTCTCTGTTTGTTTATTGATTCATAATTCTGGCTATCATTCTGGCAGATTGGGCGTTACATGAAAATAACACCATCACATAGAAATTTACAGAATGCTGGAGTCTGTTGTTGAAGCATCTTACATTTTTGGGAAAAGACTCTAAGGCAGCTACAGGTAATGCATTCCAATTGTCGATTTCCCAATTTACAAACAAATATTTACCACAGTTAGTTTTCTGCTATCTACCTTTTACTGTATGCAGATTATCTGTCCTACTTAAGTAACAGGGCTTTTCTAGTTGACTGTTCAACTCTCCCCAAGCTGGCTTTTTTGTGTAGGCATTAAACATGGCACATAACCATGTTCGTTTCCTTCCAGCCCTGAGCGTCTCCACACAAGTTTCTCTATCATACTTGTCACACTACTTCTAGGATTGAAATCGTTAAGCATGATTTGTGCAGTCTTTCACTGTACCATCTCAAGTTGGTTAATGAGTCCTGTTGGTTATGGATCTCAGTACTTTGTATGCATTTATTGCATTTACTCGCATTAATGGAATAAAAAATATAGCAATGCAATGGAAATTCATGTCTTATTACACAGAAATAATAATCGTATGTGAAGATTGTCATAAATTGAACATTGCTGATTGTGTATACTTCTAGGTTACCGTATGGTAATCAACATAAAAGCTGCGCACTTACTTGAGATATTTCTCTTGCAATCTCCTCATACGATGCTGTTTTATTCATTTATTGAGGTACTCTATGGAAGCCAGTGAATGAAGGCAGGGATGTGGCACGTACTTACACAACATCCCTCGGTCAAGAAGAGGGAGCCATTTTTGTTGTTTTGATTCCCGTTCCCACAATCCCAGCATGCTTAGCAGCCTAGTGCACCGTTATTACTCGAATTCCATTGTTCAATTCTGTCAAAGACTTGGCAATTATTTGATAGATTAGAACATGATCTAATTCACATTCAAGACTTCTCAAGACTCTCCAGGTATTACAAATGATTTGACAAGTAAACTTGTGAAGTCTTGAATTTGACAAAACTTTGATCTTGTACAACAGACCTAACCCTTCACTGCGCAATTTTTCAAATTTTGATGAAAAAATATATTTTATTACTTATAATGTACTAATTTGTGGAAAAATAGTAAAAAAAATTATATTTACAAAATGTGAAGGTTATGGCTTAAAAAGGGGTTTGGGTCTCAGGAGGAACACTGCGCACTGAGGGTAAAATAATGTTTGAAAACTCTTAGAACACATAAATACTTTATTGCAGGGGTTTTTTAAAGATGTAATTAAAAAATTAACCTTCCAAAGCAAAAAGCACGAGAAACTAAATGGCACATATATACAGCATGTACAAAACACATTGTTTGAAAAATAAAAAAAACAAATACGATAAATGAACATTCACGCTGATTATGAATAATGCATTGCACAATCAGGTAAATTTAGCATATATGTTTGATTTCCTTTTATAAGCCTAATTATCACACAGATAGTAGGCTATTACATGTCCGGCCCCATGGTGTATGGGGCAATGCGTCCGCCTGTCACCCGGCGGCCCCGGGTTCGATTCCCGGCCGCGTGAGGGGCTTTTAATTGTAATGATTAATATCCCTGGCCTGGGGACGGGGTATTTGTGACGTCCTTAATTTTCTTTTACTCACACACAACATCCCGCATTACCGACATTCCAATTACACGGAGGTTCATTCAATATGGTGCCAGTAAGGGCAAAAGATCCACATGGATCGACACCCCGAACAAATAGCATTTTATAAGAAGTAAAAAAAAATATGCAGCAAGGATCAGTTTGAAAATAAATTTTATTTTTTCCTTTCAGTGGGAAATATCGTGTCTACTCAATTTCAATTAGTGTGATAATTGTAAAAACAGTTTTTCTTATTGTGTAGGCACAAATATACTGCACACTTTGTGCACTTAGAATGTGTTTTGGCACTACAACCAGGCAATTTAATGTGCTGCTGATTCTCGGTAAATACTGGCAAATGAGAAAGTTAATCACTCCGAACATCTTGTGGTGGTGCTGGTGTAGTAGGGCCTTTCCTCTCCTTTAGCTGTAGCTGCACTTCAACTTCAAATCTAAGCCTTCCCCGTGAGGGAGTAATGGGTTTTCCAAACTTGCAGAGTATTACACCAAGATCAGCAAGGAATTCAGCAAGTGTCATAATAGGCTGTATCCCTTTTTAAATAAGGCATCTCTTAGACAAAAGCCAAGCATTTATGACTAACAGATCCAGCTCACATATTTCATCTGGTAGCACTGTTGTGCCAGAAAATTTGAGATCGTCAGCCCATTGCATACATCCTCTTTTCCATATAATATTTCTATATTTCACTTTGTCTGTTGATGGATTTGCTAAGGTAGAAATATGCTTAGGACCTTTCTGTTTTGCACCATCTGAGACAGACTCTACACTGACAGATGTTTGTGGCTGATTGGAATAAGGCTCAGTAGGTGGTTGTTGTTTGGTACCAAATGTTGATTGATTAGGCTCAGGGCCAATTGGTGGTTGTCTGGAGAAAGCCTTAGGGGTTATGTTCTCAGAAAAGGGTATATTTTCCATCCTGAACTCTTCATCACTATCATCTGAATAATCCAGTCCATCTTCACTATTTTCAGCTACTGCAAGAATTTCTTCCAGTGCAGCAAACAATTGTTTATCAGTTAGTTTGTCATTATATGATATTTCTAATACAATACAAATATTATTAAGGCATAAACACACTTTGAAACACTGTCAAGCAATTTAAAAACACTCCATTTCGGTCCCTGAACAAAACCAAGTCAATAATAACGAAATCATATAACCTCTAACATGGTCTCCATAAAAATATTCATGACTGCGCAGTGGGTCTCACAAGGAACAAACAGTTTTCACTAAATTTTCTGCTGTAAAGAAACATAATTCCACAAAAAACCATGTGTATATTATCCTAAAAGCCCTCAATTACACAGAAAATATTTTAACAACTGAAATTTGTCACTCTATGCACTTCCTATCAACAAGAGAAACACAGGTATTTGGAGTAATGGCTGTTGTCATGGAAACTCTATAAAATTTCTTTGTAGGTGATCCCTTTGTTGGTCTATGGTGGATGATTTTTGAACTAAAATGTCTGAATAGACCAGGCCTCACAAGGAACACCATCCTCATGTGGAAGATCGGTTATTCAGTTACTCAGGGATGCAAAAAGTAGTATGGGTCTCGTGAGACCCACTGCGCAGTGTAGGGCTAAGGTTGATAGTATATCATCAGCAGTTATTGAATGAAATAACTTTCTCACGTGGAAATGCGTGTGCCGATAAATTTTGTCAAAAACCTGGAAAGTAGTTCATGTTCAGCTATAAGCCCTTTAATACCATTAGCGAAAGTGAAAACAGAATGACGGTATCTTAAACTGTTCACGAGTTAGAGTTTGACAACTTAGCTGAACAACCATGTATAATTTGTTAATAAATGTAGATAGGATGTACACCTACCTGGATATCTCACAGTTGTTGTCGACAGGGTAGCCTCTAGTGATGCATCGGGCCAGAGGTGTTCTCTGTGACAATTCCCCTTCAATGATGTGTTTGTTTTTAAGTGCCGGATCATCCCAGAAGTATTTCTGCTGACGTATTTTACTTCTTTAGAACAACACAGCGGGCTGTGCTATGTGGCATCTCTTCTAAATAATCCCACGTTTACCACTTAGGTTGCATTTTGGACATAGTCTTAAGGCTGTCGTGTACAGTTAGACACAATTACACATTGCACTGTTATATACCGAAGTACCTAATTATGACACAAATACTCTATAACATTGTAAGGAATTATTTCCTTCGTCACCATAATGTCTGTAAACTCTAGCACTGGTCAAATGGCTATTGAATGTGGCGTCTGATAAATTATGAGTGATACCGATGTTCACCTACGTTAGCCGTCACTTTCTGTACTTAGCCTTCTCATTCGTGTACTTACTGCTGCATGCCATGCCAAAATGTGTATCCTTCATAATTGTGATACTGCATCAAAATAAAGCTCGGTAGGAATGAAACAAACGAATGCCCTAGTCGATCGTTGACACGTTTTTATGGAATGGAGAGGGCCTGTTGACTATTAACATACTCGGCACAAACAGCGTTCGCCTCCGTCTACCTATAGGCCTGTGACACGCTGCTTGCCGCACAGTGAGGAGATAATGCTCTTGAGATCTCTCAAAATTTCTTGCGAGGAACAGTACTTGTGCTAGTCTCACGGAATCTTGATGCCCCATCTCAGACTGCCCATCACTAGATAATACAGCACTTCACTAGTCCTACTATATATAATATGGAGTAAGTTACGTGGTTTTTCCTGTCACAACCAATAACTGCCAAGTGTTTATCAACAATTCTAAGTGTCTTTTCCACATTTAGCTTCTTGATGTTCTGCCAAATTTTGATATCCTGCCAAATCCTGATATCAAAATGTACCTTACCATCATATTCTCATCAACGGCCTGTATTCTTTCCAGTCCACAATTTTCTATTTCTTTTCCTTTGTTATGCATGCAGCATTTGTTCTTTCCATTTCTCTGCATTCTCTTCTTTCTCTACAAGTGTTCATTCCTTTTGGGTTCTTCTGGGTTCTTAATATTCATGCCCATGCTTTTCTTTCCTCTGTGTATATGCAACATCAACCATTCTTATAATAACTTATCATACTAACCTGAATAATTGTGGTTAAAATTGTTTTTAGGCTCAAGATCTGCTGTTTCTTCAGAGGAAGATCAAGGAGGAGATTTTAAAGACATAATGGAACAAAATTTAGCTGAATTTTGCAGGATTTTGCCAAAATTGGTAAGAAAAACCACATTAGATAGCATTAAATGATTTGCCTTAATTCTCTTTTGATATGGAAGTTATAATTTCCTCTCTGTTTCCTCAAAGTTATGCACGAACAAACATCAGTTTACTGCTGTGGCTTTACAGTTTCTTTTGTCTTTATGACCACAGCTAAGTTCTTTGGGATTGGCTGTAGATAAATTTGGAGTGAGAGATGTCTGGACCATACAGGGACGCATTGTTGTAAAAAGAGAGGAAACCAGACACAACATAACAACAATGGATGAACTGGACTCCCTCAAATAAATGAACAGTACTATAGAGTATTGTTTCACCCTGTGTCTGTAGGTTCTACTGTGAAATAGCTTTCTAGTTCCATCAACTGGGGTTACTTTGCACCACTGTAGTGCATCACCTCAGCATTTCTTTATTAAACATTCCAAGGAGTTATTTGTCTGTAAGTTGTGATATTTAGGTAGGCAATATAGGTTATAGTGATGAATGTGTGGCTGACTAAACTTCATACATAGAATGGAAATACTCTTTTTGTGGGGTAAAATTTTGGAGCAAAGTATCCCGTAGGGGAGGGATACTTTGCTCCACTTTAAAAACTAATGTTGTTTCCACGTCTTTCAGCGAGTGGTGTCAAGTTACCCACCGTAGTATATCACATTGCACCAAAGTACTTCAATCAGGGTATGGAAAATAAGAAACAGAGCCCATAACAATAGCATGTACCAAATTAAAAGGTATAATATAAGAATGATTCTTGATAATGATCAGGGTATGGAAAATAAGAAACAGAGCCCATAACAACAGCATGAACCAAATTAAAAGGTATAAGAATGATTCTTGATAATGATACTTCATATAAAAAATAATAATTAATGAGCTTAAATTTATCACAATAAGAGTCATTGAAACCTAATATTGTATTACCACTTTACAGACCCTTGTTCACCAAAAACAGTCAAGTTCTGGAACACAAAAAAATCCCTTCTTTGAAACCATTTTTGATGGGTTTATTCCACCAATAGTATCATCCCATTCATAGAACATCTTATCTTTTCGGGATGGCCATTTCCAAGATTTCCAAGAACGAGACATTGCACTAATCGTTGCTCCCTTATCATTACAGTCAATTATAATTCCTGGATATAACTCGTTATTAGAGCCCGGAAGTTAGGCATTTATTTTTGGTTAACATAGGCAGTCAAAAAGGCACTTGAAATACTGAAAATAGGCAGTACTGCAATTAAAATAGGCATTTATTAGGAGTAAAAGCAAAGAGGAATCTCACTCATTATTAATGAAAATATGTATTTTAAATACTCATTCATTTCTTTGTTATCAATTTTGTCACATAATTAGCATACTTGCTCTTACTTTGTAACTTACCAAGGGAAATGTTCAAAATTTTCCAATTTCTTTGCGATCATTTAAGAAAAGGCTAGGAAAACAACAGATAGGGAATGTGCCACCTGGGCGACTGCCCTAAATGCAGATCAGTAGTGATTGATTGATACTTTCCTTGGTTACAAGCAACAAAAAGGTACTTTTTCAAAGTATCAACTGTCATAGACGCTTGTCAGAAAGAATGTTTTTCATCATGGAAAAGGAACATTGTACTTCCACTGAAGTGATTGGCGCAAATTTGAAACAGTTCATTTTGGAAGGACACATGCCAGTTAAAACAGAATTTTCACCTTTCAGAACATCACAAATGTTCTTCATTTTTTTCATTATCCACATTAGCACTCAGAACATGTTTACACTTTTCACTAACACTGCTTCCTTTTTCTCCTGGTGCTTGCAGCAGTTGATTTACTGCCTCTTTGAAGATCGCCATAGATGATACCAGCGAATCATCTCTTTTCTCCAACTTCAAGATTGCTTCCGATGTCACACTATAATGGGCTGTTATAAATGCCAGATCATTGCTAAGCTCTTCATGGTCCAACAACTTTTTTACTTTGCGAACTTAAGCAACTTCGTCTACTGATACGGCATGAAGTACCTCATGTATCTTGTCCAAATTGTTGCTGTAATATATGACTGCTGAGATCCAGGTTCCCCATCTGGTGAAAACTGGCTGTGGAGGTAAAGGGAGCTCTGATGCCACGCCCTTGAAAACCCGGATTCGGGAGGGTGATTTTAGGAAGATTTTCTTGGTATTTGAAACTAACTTATCCACGTGACGATACAAACTTCTTATCTCTTCAGCAATTCTGTGCAGTCCATGGGCTAGACATTTGAGGTAGAGCATTTTAGGAAAGAGAACTTTCAAGGCTGTAGCTGCTTTTTTCAGGTAAGGTGCCGCATCTGTGACAAAAGGTAGGACATCATCATGCCGTATTCCATCCGACCAGAGTAACATTAATGAATTTGTGAAAACTGTGCACTGTGGAACCATTTGCTCTCTCCATCTCTTCTGTCGTCAAAAGAAATACTGATGATAGGTCAGTTTGCTTTGCTTCCATAGTTCCAATGATGGCGTTGGCCATGTAACGTCCCATTGCATCCGTAGTTTCATCAATGGAGATCCAGATCTTTTCTCTGCTTGAATCCTCTGCAGGGTCTCTTCAAAGGAGATATTCAAATACGTTTTTCTTAATGTGGATTCTGATGGAACTTCTTCTTTAGTGTACTTCTGCAGAAACGTCCTGAGGAATTGATTTTCCAGTTTCCAGAACGGAATTCCGGAGTCCAAGAAAGCCTTACGTAGATCCAGGGAAAACTGAGATTGCCTGCTGGATGTTGTAACTGCTGTTGATATAAAATTGAGCTTAGGGCCAACAATATTTAACCTAGACTTACGCTTTGTTGTTGCGAAATGTTGAGTTATAAAGTACTTTTTTTTGTGATTAATATATTTTTCACAGATTTTGCAAAAGAGTATAGCTCCATCAGTAGAAAATGTATCCAAACCAAATTCGCGAACATAGCCATGTGATTTACCACGCAACGACGAAAATTTTGGCATGATAAATGAGTCAGCGCGGACACCCAAGTTGCCTTTAACAAGTTCAACAGTAGACTAACAGCTTCTTTTATGTTTGACCTGTTAGAAGTGATTGCCTCACTTCCTCTGCATTATCTTATTTCAAAATCGGGAATACCAGGTTATTACGCATTGTCACAGCAAAAGGGGTGTGAGGAAGGAGAAGAGATGTATTTCCCTCATCCCCTCTCTTTCCTGGTATTCATTATGCTTGTGCATTCCTTTCACTAATGAAGGTTCTGCTATTTACAGAGGTTTGACACAGGTGTAGAATATATTGGAAGTGGAAAGTGTTTATAGAAGATTTTATTTGTAAACCTTGTTAAGTAGTACTTACTGTATGATCTGAAGTGTGGTGATAGAATGTTTTATTTGTATTCCATGTAACTACCTAACCTGTACAGTGTAAATATTTTGTTCACATATGTCAGTTGTTGGCCTTTGTTAGTTATGTATTCTAGAAAGTATGTTCTGACTGTTCTGAAAATGGAAGATTTGTGATCATGTGTATTCGAGAAAGTTATTTAACCATCGCCACTGAAGTAAGAGTTGTGATTGGTGAATCTGGGTGGCGATAGGCAGGCCCCTGCGTTCTGATTGCCTACTCCAAGGCCAGAATTTCCTTTTCAAAGAGAGCGAGGCAGCATTTCGTGGTCTGTCTGCCGGTCTTCTATCTCTTGACTGTCCGAAGTTTTGACGTCGTCAGCGACGCCTCACTACCGGGATGGGCCACTTTGGGGTAAGCACTCTTGATTTCCGTTCCACCTTAAATTACATTTAATGTTCGCTTGCTTTTTCATTTAGGAGTTTGCCCTAACCTCACCCAGACTCGCCACTCAATTATTTCTGATGCCGTAGCTTTTCAGCTGGGCTTGCCTGTTTGCTTTCGAGGCATTCCCCTTTCCTTGTTTCGCTGAACATGTAAATTGTAGTTTTATATATTTACCTTGGGGTTTTGCCTCTAGTAGTTCTGTGTCACTTAACTTCACTCTAAATTGTAATAGCACATTACATTTCTTCTTACCTTCTAAATTATATTGTACAATTTGGTTTGTAACTAGATGTATAGTATTTGCTTGACTCTTTGGACTTGCAGGAAGCTATTGTCAAGGAACGTCCAAATTGTGTATCTCAAGGAACATGTAATTTGTATTTCACAAGTTGTGTGTCAGTACCTTTCGCATGGCTGAATTTGTTCGGAATTCATTTGTAAAGTCCATTTGTAAATAATATTTTTGAAAATTAAGGATCACGGTTGATTATTCCGGAAACTGCAACCTAAGCCATCTCCATGCCCTTGGTAGGTTCCCAGCTCCTTCCCCCATTCTTGGTTTATTATCATCAAGTTGGCCCTATTGATATTTACCAGTGTTGTTATCTCTTGATTTACTAGTTTCATTTCCGTATTGATAGTTCACTTATGTATAGACAAGAAAAGGTTCCACCTTATCAATACAATTTTATTACCGTAAGAGTTAGCTTACAGGACCGGTTTCGACTTTAAATAGTCATCATCAGCTGTACATGCATACCTTTACATACATGTCATGCATTAGTTAGTATGCCTTTTTCTAAAGGGAGATGCGATGGGGAAGCATCATGTCCAAGTGGGCAAATTGGGCATGTTGAGTGTAAAATGGTTATGTACTATAATTCAGGTACCTAGGTATAGAGCTATCTCCTTAAGACTAAAATTTGTTTATGGAACCTAACTTAAGCTTGAATTTAAATTACAAATACATTAAATACATTGAAATATACAGTACGTATTCAAATCACACATTAAAACAGACAGTACATATTAAAATCCTTTATAATAATGAATGTAAAACATTTCATAGAAATGAATCTATACGTCTTGCAGGTATTTTTATTCTCGTTTTGAGTCCAATGTTATAAATAAATCAGTGCTTGCATTCGTAGGCAATGATATAGCTCTCTAGGAAGACTTATTGTATATTTAAATGTCTCCACTTATGTGGTGAAATGCATCTGTTGTTAACAAAATCCAGTTATATAGACGGAGGTAAGTATGTGCAGCTGTGAGTGGAATATTATCTGTAAGTATTGGAGAAAGTTGTGGTCTTGATTGTACATAAGTATTTCTTGATGCAGAGTGGTGGCTCCTTCCTCTGCATCAAGAAATGGGTTGAGAAAATAAGCTTTCAAATGCCTGAAAACAAATAAACGATTTACGGGGAACAATATTCTAAATAGATATTTGTGACGGCAATATGTGATTTAATTTGTGCAACCTTTTTTGTCTTCGATGTACAGAAATTCATTATATGCTTTTTAAAATGTGTAAATCGCAGAAAAAAATTGCGTAACGATCAAAAAAGGCTTCTGAGCCATATGTCACTACAGGTCTAATAAGGGTCTTATATATTTTGAATTTTGTAGGTTTAGACAATAGACGAGATTTAAATAATGTAATATTTGCATAATAGGCCCTGTTTCCAGCTATTATTCTACGATGTATCTCCTCACTTATTCTATTATTGTTTGTCAACATGGTTCCCAAATACTCAAAAGTTCGTACATTCTCAAAATTATGCCCATTTATTGTCAGATTATCTTGACTTCTTCTGCCCTCTATAACAGTCACATGCATATACTTGGATTTACTGTCATTCACCTCCAATCCCATCCGTTTTCCTGCTTCCTCCATTTCAAGAAACATTTCCTTCAAATATCTGTCATTCCTGGCCATTAACACTACATCATCTGCATACGCACAAATTTGTTTAGGCACCAACAGCTCGTTCAAATTCCATGAAATTCAGATGGTTTGCTTCCCCTTCTTCGAGTTCCTCTTCAGCTTCGCGCAAAACTTGTGCCTGAAACTCAGCAATGCTTAAGTCTGAGGAGCTGGAGTGCAATGACATTTTATCAGTTGACTCTTCATCACTACTTGTAATGACTGTTTTTGTCTTCTTTTTAGACAGTGGTCTTAAAGAAGAAGCTGCACTTTCCTGGGTGTTACCATGTACAGCCTCAAACTTATCAATGATATCTTCATGAGCAATGCTATTTCCAGCTGGAACATCAAGTCGCTTTCTCTGTTTCTTAGCAACCTTTCCATCAGTAGACTCCCCTTTTTACCTAAAGGTGTTCAAGAAATGACGCATCCACAGCTTCCTGAAAACCTCCAGGATAAGTGTTTGGGATCCTCACCAAGAATACCTAATAAAAGAAATAGATAGTGTGCAGAGGAAAGCAGCAAGATTTGTAACGGGATTTCAGGAGAAAGAGTAGTGTATCAGAAATGTTAAAGGAACTTGGGTGGGAAACTTTAAGTGAGAGAAGGGAGAAAACTAGACTTATAGGATTATATAGAGCCTATTCGGCAGGACTGACCACAAATATAAAATTAGAAGGAATTTTAGCAGAAGCGATTGGGGTAAATTTTCATTCATTGGGAAGGGTGTGAAGGAATGGAACAGTTTACCAGGGGTAGTGTTTAATCCTTTTCCAAAATCTGTACAGATATTCAAGAAGAGAATAAACAGCATTAGAGAAAATAAATGAAGTGTTAGTGGGCATTCGACCAGTGCAGGTTATTGTAAATAAAATTTTAAAAATGTGTGTGAATAAATTAATTCCATCCCCTGGTCTAAGGAGTTTGGACAGCCAAAGTAGGGGACTGCCTGTAGGGGTGACGTACAGTGGGGTCTTCGAGGGCCCTGGGATCGCTACGGTAGCTGTGAAGGCCCTTCAAGAACTCTGAAAAGTGGTGGCAAAAGGGGCTCTGGTTAAGACGCAGCAGGTCGTTATGCTACTTAGGTTCCAGAATGGGTTAAAAAAAAAAAAGTACATAAATGCAGTGTAAATTTTAATCTTATATCAGTTGTATAGTATCATTTGAAGTAATTCCACATACTGTATATCAGTTGACTATATTTGTAAGTAGTACAGGAGATATTATAAGTAGAATTTTGTAAACAATATAAATTTATTAAGGATGAGCTGTGTGTTTAATAGAAAAAATTGTTAGCGTAAATTGTATAATATTGTATTATAGGGAAATTTTCTTCTCTTGTTAATTTAATATTCAGTGCTTGACAATAATGTATTTTAGTGTACCATTTGCCACCGAGGTAGACACCTCATTTGCAAATAAAGAGAATTTGATTTGATTTGATTTGATTTGATTTGATAAGGGATTCTTTCCAACACCTCAGATGCATTAAAAGGATATATCCCACACTTACGAAATCCAGACTTCAAAGTTTGTCGCCTTACTGGAAATGGCCTCCATCAACTCTTTCAAAAGTCTTGGAAAGTATCCTTTGGAAGTACTGATTGTCGTAACCTTCTGATGTCTCTTTCCGATTTGTTAATAGTCTTCTCCATGCTACCATCAGAGGATGGCAGAAGGCCACATCAAGAGGTTGTATCATATGCGTGCTGTTAAGAAGTAGGCACACAAAATAAATATTATCTTCACGGCATCGTTGCAAAACTGTGAGAGAAATATGACAGTTTAAGTTGTCTCCGATAAGTATTGAGCCACTTTGCATTGGCTATTATCGTGTCGACATGTTAGTTCAATTTATTCCAAACAAAGTTATAGTCTTATTGTATTACTGTAATGCATCTTGCTACTTCACTTTGTATGAGTTAAATAGTACCATGTGTGTACGAGAGATGGCGGACATCACGGTGTTGGTCGCCGAAGGTCAAACTTCCTGCCATCTGGGAGTCTTTTATCTCCTTCAATGTGTTTTTTTTTTTTTGTTTTTTTTTTTTGGGCTGTAAAAAAAATGGCTTTCCTGCACATTGGAGCAGCGTTTCTGATTTATGGGAATGTTTTTAAACGCTTTAAGTTATCTGCAATTACCTTTCATTTTTCTGTTTGAGTCCTTGATAACTCCAGGTATTAGTTACTCCTTGAAAGCATCTGTATTAGTAAGTTATATTTAAATTTGGCTTTTTTCTTATTTTCGATATGCATGTTTACTCCGTTGTATGAACGGGCTGTGTGCATGTGATCTTGGTACTTGATTGATATGCCTTTTGGTTATGAGATGGTCCAGCAGATACAGTGTAATTGTGTCAGCTTTGTCACTTGCCATGAACCAACAGATTGTGATTGCCTTTCGTGTCATCGCGAGAACACTCTTGCCTTGTACGAATCGCGGTCGTGATGGGAATACCTTGGTGCATTGGATTACACGGTCTTGCTGCCATATTCCTCGTGTACGCCTCCTTACGCACGTTCCTGTGCCCATCTGAGTGACCCTTGGATGACCTTGTGGTCGCAATGTTTGTGATGTTATATTACTATTGGATCTGTATACCCTGTCTTATGTTTGCATATCAGTGGCGAAATGTATGGTGGTGTGGGTGAGTGCGTGGGTGTGTTGGAGTACACGTGTCATATCGATTACCCATTTTGATCATTCATTTCCATTTTATCTTTTTATGCCGATTCTAGGTTTGTAGTTTTGTACCCGTGTTGGCTTCTTGTGATGTTTGGGACATCACTGCTTGTAATAAATTATTAACCTATATAATTAATTGATAAGACGTATATATTTAATCACTGGTAAGTCATTTTAAAATTAATATATATAGGGTTTTGATCATCCATTTCACATCATCATTTCGTTTCTTTGTATTGCGGCTATAACGTATTCTGAACGAACAACTTATTGTGTAAAGTATTTCAACATCTTTCATATTAATAGCTTGCAGTAAATTTTCCAATTGCCGTAGTGAATGACCAGAGTCAGCAGGCTAATTTCAGCCCATTAGCCAGGAAATGTACGTCATCAAGGTTACGAGAGACCTTACCCTCTCCACCTTTTGAGGAGACAATTGAAGCCATGTTTAACGCGTACTTTTCGAAGTTCGCTACCTGACGCTTCATTTCCGCGGGAAAGTTCAGCCTATGTGAATGGACGTAATGAAGCAAGATGATGGATTCACAGCAATACATAAGAGAAGGGATGAGACCTCGAATCTTATTGGACCATGTGATATGGTTGATAGAGGGAGATTTTGAAGGCTATATACTCGACAACAAGAGCTGGAGAGGACATTCATATTCAGACTCGTATTCAGATTCACACTCGCGCTCTTGGAAGACACTCTTACGACGATTCTACGTCTGCACATTGGAGAAGATTTTAACTTAGTTCACTTCGCATCTGAGTAGTATACTACTCAAAAGTTACTCTCATTGGGACCTGTTATCTCAATGATGAGAGGTAAAGTCAACGGGAGACCGGTTTTGACTAGTATAGGGCACGAGAGCTTTTGTTATGAATTTAGTTACGCTACTGTTCCGTAATACGGAAGAATACAGGTGTATTCTCTCCATGAACATAACCCATGGTGGTTTTGCTTTTACCCTGGATCCGCCCAAGATTTTATTTTTTGAGAATCAACTTGTAACTTTTAGTGTTGGATAATGTGCATGTGAAGATCCCGGAAAAGCTTTAATTTTATTAATTCGACATGTAACTTCCGAGAAAAGGCCCGTGCCATGTATGGCACGCTGGGCGGTAGTGCTGTCTTTTGTTTCACACATGGGAATTTGGATGTTATTCTGCATTTGGCTTACTGATATGCTTTTATCCAATAGTTTCTTTTGTAAATCATCAGTATACAAGTTTTTCTTCAATATTTGAATATATTACAAAAATAATGTTGTTCCAGAACTATCAAAAATACCTAGATGTTTGATTTATGGTGCTAGGGATGATTTTATAGGGGTTGTAAATGACTTGAGTTGTTAATATGAGGAAATGAATTTATATTTTAAATAATAATGCTGAAATCTCACAAGCTACCCTAATCACTTATTACATCTTGAGACAATCAGACAGTCTGTATGAGGAATTATAGTAGCGGTATGTACGGAGAGATAAGTCATATGTTGATGTGAGTACTGCACTAACGGTGATGTTCAGAAAGACAACTACACAATACTTATTACCTTTGAGCATATGGTAACCAGTAAAACAGTCTACACATTAACCTATATTGCACATGGTACACTGGGTTCTACACTTAGCAAGGCAATTTTCTCTTCGCTCCTGGAATTGTAGAAGGTCAGTGATGCATTCCATCATACTGCACTGCATTATGTCCAAAACAATGAGATCTGCTGAAAAAGGGAGCAGCTTTGTAGCATGTGAGATAAGTCTGGACAAATGCTCGTCGAAAATCAAGATGAGAAATGCCTTCTCGGGACATGTGTTTCAGCTGCCATGCATCGACGAGCCAGGCATGTCACCACTTTTTTTCTGAGTTCGCTCGAAGCTGGCTACCAGGTAAATTGTTGGCGAAACCACCTTCATCTTCATCCAACAAAACTACAGCATCTGGAGGCTCGATGAATACCTTTCCTATGTTGGAAAATTCATCATTTTCAAACAAGTCGAATACTACTCATAATGAAATTCTCCTAGAAAAATGTATGAACCCATAAAATTGAAGCATGTGAAGAGATAGGATGAATAACTGCATAAAAGATACATTTCGACAAGAAATCCGCAATGTAGTGTCAATTTTATGTGAAAATTTTACTCTGTGTGATTAAAAATTGTTCAGTTAAAACATGTAACTTACAGCCTAAACTATTATGCATTGCTAGGTTCATAAAGAAGAATGAAATGAACAGAAAGGAACATCAGAACTATAAAAATTGTAGGCCGAGTTGTGCCGGGCAGAAAGACAGCACTTCCGCCCAGCGTGCCAAATAAGTACCACCAAACTTCTACTTCAAATGAAAAGACACCAATTATCACCAAGACATCTCTTAGCTAATCCCCATACATATAAAAACCTTAGAGAAAAATATACCACAACAGGTCCATATAAATAACTACAGAAGTAAAGCAGGAATTACTTACTTCAAACATGCAGCCATTACTGGCACTCTTGAAAACAAGACTTCATTTTTATTTAGCTGTAACGTACCAAGCAGCACGATATACTAAAACAAACCACATAAGATGTTAGGCGGGACTTCTCTGAATACGACAGTACCATAGTAAATGATACAGAGCATGCGGTTTAAATAATAAGAGTCCAAGAAGACGGTGTAGTTTGACGTGCCATATATGGCATGCTGGGCGGATCCAGGTTAAAATTAGGACTCATTATGACTTTCTGTAAGGAGTACAGTAGGAAGTGTTAAAGGCAGGAAAGACATAGTATAGCTAGTGTACCTTGCACAAAAGCAGAAGTAGGACTGGAATCCACAAGAGATGACGCCGCCTGTACGAGAGATCCATCATTCATCAGCTTCTACATAAGAGTCTACAAATGGTGAGCTAATGGCATAAATTACTGCAAGTCTTCGCGCAACAGTTGATTTTCTTAGATTTTATTTTATTTCATTTAATTTTTCTTTTGCTTCCGTAAGTTTAGATTCCGTTAATATGCCGTTACGTCACGTTTTTCATCCTAATAAATAGCTGTTTAAATTTGTATTTTCTGAAATTATTATTGATGATTCTTAAATTCCAAGTTAGTGTACTTAATGGATAGTGTTCCGTCACCCCACCCCTGGGAGTTTTTAGAGTCTCATTACGTGTTATTATTATTAATTATCAACTATCGTTTTCAAGCCATAAGCTTGAAGGCTGGCACCCATAGGATATTGTTTATGGAGAAACAATGAGATATCATTTATTTATATTAATATTAAGGTGACCTGCCATGTCATAATTTTGTTATACATCTGTGGGCAGAGTGGGTACGCCACATTCTCACTATATTATTTCATTTTGTTATCAAGTCGTCTAATTTATTTGGTCCCATCATTTTTCGCACTGTTTCGACCTCAGTCATTTATTTTGTTTTGTCTTTGATGAACGAGCCCGTTTACCCATTTTTTTAAACTTCTTGGAGCTCTCGGAACATATATTACCTTTGCTTATTCCTTGATACAATGGGTGTATAATGTAGGAGAGCAGATTGTTAGGGGAGAAAAAAAAGGAGAAAAATATAAGATGTATGTGGGTGGATGGAATTATGTTTTCGAAGAATAGCATATCCCCAGGAAAGTGTGACCTTTGTGGCTCTGTTTTTCAATTACTAAGAAATTGTCTTTAAACAAAAAAAAGAGGTATTACCCCTCAGTGCGATTGCTTTGAATATTTTCAAATTACGATGTGAAAACATGTTGGAATGTTAGTTGGTGAATGGCCAGGATACTACCCAAACGCCAGCGAATGTGCTACATATGTATTTGTTTCAATCACTATTATTGTTTTAATTTAGTTCACCTCCTTTTAATTTGATTCACCTTGATTGAATAAACCTTGTTGTTTACTCATTCGCATTTCATTCAAGTAGCATTTGGACTCTCTATACCACTGAGATAAGAGCCCGATATCCAGCTCGGGGCCTTAGTTTGTCGGCCTTTCCCAGTCATGGTCCGTGGTTTGTACCCACTTATTATATTCCGCCGATATTATTGTTTTTATTGTTTATCAGGGAGTTTCATGCGGGTGGGGTGCGGTTCAGCACTTTTTTACCACTCTTTTTCTTTAGTTTAGGTAGCACTAAAGGAAAGAACCAAACCTCAAATGTAGCTGAATCAAACCATCCTGAGGTGGTATGATTGTAATGACAACCTTTCGGACCATTTTCTGTCTGTGTTGACCACATATGTTGAGACCTATAGACCACGTACGGCAGAATGAGTTCTCCAACAGCATTACCACACATCACGATGGAAGTAGAGCTCTTTGAAGAGTTACAAATATTCTCAGGATACTTTGCCCACGTTGCACAATGACTTTCTTCTTACCCGAATCGTTCATTAAGTTTGTTTCATCATAATTGTACAGATTTTCCGGTGGAACATCGTCTACAACTGGTTTCAAATTCTTGAAATAATTAACAATTTCATCTCTGTCCAATGCGTCTCTTTTTCTTTTAATATTAGCTGCAAATCTAAGATTTAACTGCGGGTTTCTCTTCAAAAAACCTTTCGCCCAGTCGTTCCCTGGCATGTTCCCTTTGAACTTTTTCACCTTCTTTCCAGTACGCTCAAGGTAGGTCTGGATAATAAATCTCAAATCAGTTGAAACCGAAAGCACTCATAGACTCCACAGAGGCTGCAAATGAGTTGTCTTCTGCTTTTGTAAATATCGGTGGAGGCCCAGGTGACTGAGAGTGAACATTTTAAAATTTATTTATTATAGTCCTGCGTGGGATTCCGTAATGTAATGAAGTCTTTCTTTGTGACATGGTTTCATTTCTTATTGCTGTCAGACATTCTTGTAGTGTTTCAGCCGAATAGTCAGCATATCTTCTTGCCCCCAACTTCCTTTGGTACACTCGAGGCGTCTTAAAAAAAAAGAAGAAAAAATAGTTGTTACATTCATTGAAGGTCTTGAAGTACCGCTGGGGATACTTTGCTCCACTTCTGTTGTGGTGCAAAGTAAACCCTCATGGCGGCCAAATATAAATGTTGTGATAATAATTAGGTTATGATGGATCGTATGTTCGTAAATATAATTATAATAACATTTACATCATTAGAAAAGCTTTCTGTGTTATGAATGATAGTACTTACCACAGTATTCCTATTGGGAATGTCCCTATAAACAGATTTTTCACACGGATATTCCGTTCACAACCGAACCCACACAGAAACTACAACAGACAGGTTAGCCAACTTTAATATCTGAAGATAATTTACCGTCCCTTGTACGTTGCTGATGTACTCTATTGACTGAGAGTGCTGTGATTCATTCCATTTCAACAGATGGCATCGGAACTTTTTCCCAAAATGGTGCAAAGTTAATCCCCAATGAGCAAATGTGATATCTTAATTTGTAACAAATTCGTAAAATAGTCGTATAGCATTCACACGTCCCACCCACTCCTACAAACTCTTTCTCTTCTACTTATTTCTGAAATGCTCGCCGGCAGGTGCACTTAAAGCCTGGGTGTACAGCACCTTAGCAAAACCCTACTCTATGCTAACTTTTCAAATATATATTAGTGTAATTTTATTAATATCCTTATTTTATTATTATTTATTTTTGTCTTTATTGTAATATTCAAACATATGCTATGTGTGTGTGTTTATCAGTGTTTGTTCCAGGAATGTGTCACCTACTCTTAAAACATGTCAGCAGCTGGTGTCCGTCGAACTACTATTACGGTAGATGAGACATTCCTGAATGTCATTGACCCGAGTGTATTCCAAGATGACAATAACCCTCGTGTACCTTCACCAACTGCCTCCAACACTCATCCTACTGAACTGCTATTGAAACAGTCTCTGTCTCAGTTCTCGCGAAGTCTGTAGTGTAGCCATATGAATTCACTCTCACTCCTCAGTCACATAGATGAAGTTCGTTCGATAATATCAACCTGTAACATGCATATTACGTGTATTACTGAAACTTGGTTGTCTGATGAAATTAGCTCTACCCTTGTAAAACTAGAAGGATATACGCTCTATCGGCATGATCACACTGCCAGGCGTGGTGATGGTGTAGCAGTATATTGTAGAGATGATATTAAATGTAGAATAATTATTAAATCGTCATCTGGCATCACTCCACGTACGGAATATATGTTTGTTGAGACCATAATTAACCATCAAAAAGTATTGATAGGAGTTGTCTATAAACCACCGAATGTTCCTAACATCTCTGATCTTGAATCCAACCTTCTCAAACTAGTACCAACCTACGAGCATATACTACGTCTTGGTGACTAACACAAATATCTTAGCCCCGACTGGCAAATCATCAGCAACCTATTTATCTCCATCAACATGACTATCGTACCATTAGATGCAACTAATCATGTTCATACACTTAGATATACAAGCTATACTGGAACTGACCTCCTGATTACAAATAACCCGCATAAATTTCTTGAATAAGGTCAATTTCCGGCACCTGGCATCTCAACTCATGACTTAATTTACCTGTGCTACTCTCTACGTATACCAAAATACAAAGCTAAGTACATTTGTTATAGGGATCTGAAAAATATCGATCTGCAACAACTCCAAAATGATGCATACAGTTTACCTTGAGTTGATATAAAGCAGTTACATGACACTGACATGAAAATGACAAGATTTAACTCTTTGCTTCTAGGACTATATGACAAGCATGCTCCAGTTAAGCAAGCTAGAGTCACTCGTTTGCCTGCACCTTGGTTAACTAGCGATATAAAAGCAACACTGGCTCGCTGTGACGCAATGTTCTGTCAATACGAGGAAACAAATAATTAATTAGATTTTGAACAGTATCATCTTTTACGTAACAACAAAGCAATTAATTCGCAATAGCAAATTTAATCACATTAAAAATGTAACAAGGAACTTAAGTGCATGTGAAACCAACTTCGAGCTATGGGAGTTGGAAAATGCAAATCTCCCGATACACTTAACTCTCACTTCGTAACTAACCCAATAAAGGAATCTCAACCTCAAAATCATATACATCCCTCTAAATAAAAGAATCAGTGACCCTACAGAAAACGAACATAATTTCTCTTTTCACTCTGTAAGTGTAAATGATGTAAAGTGTATTTTGAATTCAGTTAAATCACAAGCTAAAGGAGCAGATAACATTCCAATAGCCTTTATAAAATATAGTAATCGCCGCGTAAGGAAATACCCCAGAAAGTAAATATCGCCGCCCGATGCTCTTCTTTTCTCTTTTTTGTAATGGCTGATCACTGCTGCCAACCTGCCTGGTTACATATTAAAATCACCAGACATAACCATAACAAACTAACCTCAATGTAAACACCGATAATGAATGTGTCCCTACCCTAGTAAATGCTAAAAGTTAAGATGAAATAAATCAAGATATTCATAATTAAGTCGGTTTCCACGCTCAATGAGGAATTAAGGAAATAAACACACTTTCTCACTCAAATTAATGTTACATGTATCTGTCTTTATTTTGATATACAGTAGGCGTACTAACCATATTCTTGAAAAGAGGGGCGTGTTAAACGTTACAATTTATTTAATAAATATTTGCAGTGTGATTTTCGAAAGTTCCAGACATCCAATGACTTCCCTTTCTTTTGCGCGAACAATTCCTTCTCTCTTCAATACCGGTAACCAGTAAGGAGAGAGATTACTGGGCATATTTTCAGCCTGCAGGCTGGTTATATCTTCAAGCTTACCAGGAAACATATAGGAATACTAATGTGCCAAGCTGCGTGAACGGAAATTAGGTCAGCTTTCAAGCTCACTGCAGAATTGAATATTACTTCTACTATCTACTTCTATCGTTTTCATATACGCCGAGGTGCCAGTATTTCGTCCTGCAAGAGTTCTTTATGTACCGGTAGATCTAGACATGAGGCTGGCGTATTTGAGCACTTTCAAATACCGCCTAACTCGAATCCGCCAACCTGAGCTAGTCATACATTCTCTCCTTCACTTCCTTAAATTAATTTTAAAAAATCCTGCCTTTATTCTGATGTACGCATTACTATAACTGCATTCTTAAAGGAAGGGGGGTCATCGCCATAAGACCTACCTGTGTCGGAGCGACGTAAAGCAACTAGAAAAAGAAAAAAAAAAAAGGAAGGGGGGAGGGAATATAGATTGTATAATTCATTGCGATTTCTGCAAGTTCAAGGACTTACCACATAAGACATATCTGTCCTTCCTTTTAATAATAATGCTAACAGCTTTACATCCCACTAAGTACTTTTACGGCATTTGGCATTTGAAAAATATTTTCAGCTTACAAGTTGGTGTATCTCAAGCTTACAACATTACAGAAACCAATGTACAGGAGCACTATGAGTCAAACAACATTACCAGATTTTTACATATACATTGCCTTAAATCACATGAAGACAGGTTGTGAGGCAAGAATGGGATAGGAAAGAGGGCTAAGATTTCAAACGTTTAAAATTTAATGAACCCTTTAGGTCCATATTGAGGGCTACCTACCTTCCTTACCTATCAGCAAAGTTCATGAGATCTGTCTCTTGGGTCGTTTCGGGTTCTTCGTCACTTGCTGAGGTAAAGGTAGGGTTCAGTAATTCTAATCTATCTACTGGAATGAAAGGTCTGTTTAAAAGATTCCTATTTATTCAGAAAATTCTGAAGTAATTTACTATGTCAACGGTGTCATAGTCAATTGTGTCCACTGGACACCACAATCATTTTTACATAAACGTCAGAACACTGGTGTGAGACTTTAACGTAACTGCCTGATGGGCATTCTTACTAGAAACCATTGTCTCAATTATTAATCATTTAAGAAAGGAAAGTCTGGAAATCCTTAAATTCGGCTTCCATGTGAGACCACATGTACCATCATAGTGATTCGTTATGGTCCAGCCCTCGTAACACGAACTCTGGACTCTGAGTATAATTAAGGCCGTCCAATCGGTGTGTGCCACACAGTGGTTCTACGGCATGGACCCTTAATTGAATCGATGTGACCTGCGTCTATATCATGGACCGACATCTAATCTTCTAAGTTACTTTAAAGTCATTGTGGATGGTGACCGCAAGGAAATGATGCTACGATGGCATATGGCCCTAATCTAAGTCACTGAGGTTGATGACCCCCTGACCATCCAAGTTTCTAGGCTGAAGGCTAAACACAATTAAGTTACATCAGTTTATGACCAAAGTTCCACTTTACTATCCCCAGCACATTTACTGCTCAATCAATCAAAGTTCAATAATTACAACAATAGCAATGCTCACAAACTTTGTGGCAGTAAAATCCATTTCCTTCGGATATGTCCCCTTAATCGTTACTTTACATGTTAACATTCCCCAGAAAACAAACTAAAATTTCCAGAATGCATCTCCAAGTTATTCGCTTGATTAAAGTTATTTCAAATGCGGTTTCACTGAATTTAATAATTAAATAAATTTAAATGATTTAACGAAATATTAACGAACAACCAATTTTATCTCCGCGGACTCTGGTTTCTTCACAAATTTCTACGCAGCTGTGATGTGAGTTCAATATTGCGATGTTTATCTGGCTGGAAAAGAATTTTACATAATTCATGTCCAGCTATATATATATCCTATCTCGTGATATCACGCTTAAAAATCTAATCTAGTCCTAACCGTTATTAACACTTGGATATCCTAATAATCTACGTACAAACCAAACAACTCGCCATGTAATTACGATGTCATATCTCGTCATTACCATTATGAATTTTGCACACCCCTCACAGACAAACCGATCATCACGACCATCGCTCTATATTTTGGACAACCCTGAAATTGGGTTACTCTGTTCCTTATACTCAAAGTTCGTGATTTCAAACGTTCATTACGTCCCCAATTACAGTATTTCACAATACTTAGATCATTACCGGCTATGAATTTCAACTAAATCCAGCATTTTAACGTTTCCCCTGGCCGAGAATTACAGTCTCAATTCCACACGGGTCCCGTTATATCCCCGCTGTCAGTTGAGGCCTCTCGCCCCAAGCTCGCTTGGCAGTTACATAAAACACCCGGTTCGTTCTATCTGACTGACTTCTCAAAATGCTCCCTTTAAACTCTGCCGACATAATTAAACAAATACGATATTCTAACCAACAAAATGCACAGATTATGCTTCAAGATGCCCACACTAATTACACGCGTCGCCAATTATTACCGCTATGGATTTCTATGAATTTCTTTCCATTCTCAACATTATAAAATATTCCTCGGGCTATCATGTCCCGGCTTCAAATGACAGGACTCTAACCTGATTCGCACATCTCATCTCAACTCATATAAAACATTCCTCGGGCTTCCGTGTCCCGGCTTCAATGACAGGTCCAACCTGATTCA
The DNA here is from genome assembly GCF_040414725.1 of Anabrus simplex. Taxonomy (NCBI): domain Eukaryota; kingdom Metazoa; phylum Arthropoda; class Insecta; order Orthoptera; family Tettigoniidae; genus Anabrus; species Anabrus simplex. The sequence continues at coordinate 132,066,248 of NC_090266.1, read as the reverse complement.
CAAATCTCATATCAACAAACTAACCTCTGTTTCCCAGCTCCACAATTATCATCGACAAAGAACTGGAATAAAATCCTTACTAGAAATCCCGACGTCTAATATCGCACAATGCATTAATCATGAATAACTTCGCATAAATGATATCGTATTTAATAACTTGATTTTTACGAGAAATGACAAACATTCTACTAGATCTTCTATTGTCAGTCAGACATAGTTTAAAATGGGCATTAAAAAAAAAAGTTTCTCTCCGTGACCAAATTCATCACCCTAGGTTCTCACCCGACAGCGCGCTTCCACTCGATTGAAAATGAGTGACCATGGATTATTATTATTAACGTCAAATTGCAGACAGAAGAATTTTACGTCGAATGAACATCTTAATTTGACATCACAAAATATAGGCAGTACACTCACACGGATGACAATCTACATTGGACGTGATATCACTTCGGAACCCTATGCAATAACTTTTTACAACATTATACGGCACTCGCAAGACTTCAAACTTTTATCCAAGTGGAAAATAAAACAAATGACTCTTTTAGTCGTACTCTCACATTTGCAAAACTTAGTAGGGGTGACCACTGCGTCGTATATCCCCATTCAAATACAAGAAATCACGAGACAAGATATAAGAGGTAGTAAGATGGAAAGTCACCTACCTCATGTCGTCACGCCAGTATTCGTCATAGGGCTCACCTGTGACCCTGGCATTTTATTTAGCCATTTTTACATTCATGGCTTCACAGTTCATTATTAATTTTCTTCAGGTTTCCTGGAATAAAGCATAAAAAAAAAATGAAAATACCCTTGTTTGTTGCGTGCACACGATGGACTATAGTTATATACGCACACGAATTACTTAATCACATTAGAATTTATTCAGTACTTTGACCGTCCTATCTGGTACAATTATTTCACTCAAGAAAACTATCTCCTCATGGAGTCAAGACTTAGCCGCAATGGCTAAAATCTGCAGTTGAACTCAGTCTACTTTCGTTGGTTTGATTTCGCAGAGCAGCTCAACAATTTTTCGTCCCCTTTGTATCACAAATGCCGGAGAAGGAGACTTCGTCATGGCGTCCCTTCATATTTATAGCAGTTACCCCCTCTCTTTGGATCTCTCCCTTTGCCGCCAAGAAAATTTCTATAAAATTTATGACTTACCTAAACTGCAATTTCAAGAGTTTTGAAAGTGACTACATGCTTGCTACATTTCTGGCGGTAGTGTTCATGGACATTTAAAACTTTTACGGGTTCGATTTATGAGATGATTGACCCCCTTTGATAGGCACTATATTTTTTTGACTTGGCGTGGGTCGCCATGTACACGCGGTTTGAAATAGTACACAAAAATGACTTGAGATTCTTCCGCCGTCGACACGTGTGGTTGACGTCATGTACCCCAGAGCGTGGGACCGAAGGTAATCACCCCCTCGTCACGTGTCAAATCCATACTATCAAGAATCCAACTTTTAGTTTAATTGTTACATTATGCATAATGTTCTTAGGGCACAAAGGTCATGGGTTCAGTACATAAGCGTACAGACACAGCACTAGCCTGAAATGAAAATGACGGGCGAAAAAAAAACTTCAGACCTGCCGAGTGTGGGGTTCAAATCCATCACCATCTCCTGATACCAAGCTCACAGCAATGTGATCAAACTGCACTGCCAGTTCACTCAGTTTCCTATGACGTGTAATAGGCCTACCACATGGACGACCCACTTACCTGTATATGGATCTTCAGTTCTTCAATTATACATGTATGCAAAAACATTATGCACCTTAGTAAAAGGTACTTCCCTAGTTGGTTCTCTGATTGGTGCACGTATAACAAATATGTTTGGGAAGAAATACTTCTATTTTATATTTATTTATATCATAAAGAAGTAATGTTGTCATAGCAAAAAGAATATGCAACGAAAAAATGAACCCAAAGAGATAAACATTATTTACTGTATTAAATATTAGTTTATTTACATGTTAAGCGATATGTAGCAGTAATAATAATAACAACAAACATGTGCAATATGGAAAAAGGAAATAAATACAAGTAAATATAAATATAATTTACAACATTTAGAGCCATTCCATGGTCACTGAATTACGAAGCAGAGGTATGAATAAACAAACATAATAAACATGAATACTAATATTTAAAAAGCAAAAAGCAAAGTCATCTCCGTACAAACCATGAAAGCCATTGGAAGGGTGGAAGGTGAAGGCTTCCACTATCCATAACGTTGGCACTTGGTTGAGTGGAGTGGTTAGCTCTAGGCATGCCGCCCTTGCCCCCCAGTAGTTAACCTGGTACTCGTTTATCATACGCAAAACATTCCTTCCAAATTACGTTAAACCCCTGTCACTCATTATTATTATTATTATTATTATTATTATTATTATTATTATTATTAAATTGCAAATGGGAAATATCCCGGTGGCAACGGTCACTTACAGTAATGTAATAATAAAGTAAAGTTAACATAATTACCCAACAACAACAAACAAAAAAACAAACAAACAAGCAAAGAACAAGAGTACAAGAAGCAGATATATGGAAGGAAAATATTACAAGCATTACTGCTAGTTTAATATTCTAAATCGAGCAACATCATATACAAATTCTCACTCAACTTAAGTATTTATAGTGCTTAACAATATGGCTTACAATATTATAGGTTGACCTTACTACTAGCTTACCATTATAAGTGATAATAAAGTGAAGTTAAACTGTAATTACCCTACAACAACAACATTACAACAAGCAAGAAATACTAGTAATTTAACTTTCTAAATCCAGTGTCATTATATACATATTCGCACACAACTTAAGTATTTCCAGTACTTAACACTACAAATTACAATACTACAGACTGAACTTGTTACTAGCTTAAGGGGAGACCCTACTGAGTTTTAATTTTTCTATAATTCTTATCTGATTTTCACCAAATTTTGGCAGTACATTGAGATAAGTAAGTTTAAGCTAATTATAACATTTGAATGAATTTGAATGGATATTTTTCAATTTATAACTATTTTTTTGAAAAAAGTACATCATTTTCAAAATGTCCCATGCACAATATTTTTGAAAATATTTTCTTGAAACTTTCTAACAATAGTCACAACACATATTTTAATAATAATTGGTATTCATTTCAAAAACAATCCATTGGTTATCCAATTATTTCCATTTTTCTCGCTACACCTCATAACCATGTTAAAACCTATGAAAATTTTGGATTTCACACCCAATATCTCTGAAAATTATAATTACATTTTAAAACGGATACTAAGTTTCATGAACCTTATAATGTAGAGTTTGTGGACACAGTTTGAAGGTAATCGTGCAAAAACTGTTGTGCAAGGAATGTTTTAAACATCTGAAATTGTTAGTTCTGAGAAAAAGATAGTTTTATAAATAAACATCTGTCAAGTAATAATACCTTCATCAGAACTTCCCAGCACCTATGTTTCTCCTTCCTTAGCCCTTTTTCTCTCTTCAGCAACTAATTTTGACTGCTTCTGCTTCTTGCTAACAGTTTTTTTGTCTTCTTTACTATTCATGGCACTTTTCTGCTTCCTGTTTCTGTCACGTTCATGACCCACTTTGTAAGTGGTTTCACTCAATTGTCTGCCATCAACTGCCATTTTGACCTTATGACAGGCTACGGAACCCATATTGAACTCCCCCACAGCATTTACAACAGCCATGTCCACCCTTGCTTTGGAAACAAAGGTCTGTTTAGGGCATTTATGCCAAATAACAGATTGTAAACTCTCATTTGGATTTTGAGTTTTTTCCCTAATACACCTCTTCAACAAATCATCAAAAATAAGATAAGAGATGGCAGCACTAGGCCATTCCTAAACATCATGCTCAAGAATCAAGTTGAAACACAAAAGAATCTTTGAGCTATGCCACTTTATCTGCAGGGAAGTGGGCGTGTCCATTCAAACTGAAGTGCACGTGTCATTTTAACGCCCCCGCAGAGCATTTAAAAATGGCCGTACAAGCAAAAAACTTATATCACAATGCGCGGCAAGGAATGAAATATCATCTGATGGAAAAATCTCATTTTCGGTTTCTGGACCATTTTTGACTGAAAAACTCAGTAGGGTCTCCCCTTAACACTACAAGTGATGATAAAGTTAAAACCTACTACCCAACAACTACAACAACTCAAGTATCGGTACAAAAAGGAATTCCATAAAAAATATTACAAGAAATACTACTAGTCGTTTTAAGTCCAGCATCATGTACAGTTTCACACACAATTTAATTATTTCCAATACTTGACACTATGGCTTACAAAACTATAGATTGAGCTTACTACTAGCTTAACGTTACAAGTGATAAAAATAAAGTTAAAAACATTGTTAATTAACCAAGAACAACAATTACAAAAACATGAGTACAGCAAGCAATTTCCTGGAAAGAGAATACCACAAGTAAAAACCTCCCAGTTTCACAATCGAATCCAAGCAGAAAATCACAAATTCAGTGCCCATAATTTACAACTTTTACTTTTCACTTTACACAAACACTAATGGTCTTCTTAAATGACTTGATACCAGAAGGGAATCTATCAAAGACTGCTGCAGGTAATTTATTCCAATCCCTTACGATCCTGTTGACGAAGGAAAACTTGCCCACATCCGTATGCTGGTTTTTATGCTTATGATAATTTCCTGATAAGTATGAGGGAGGTTCCAAATTATTCCTAATACAACTCCAAGCAGCCCTTTCCGTATAGCTCTTATAAAGACCACACAGGTGAGCTCTAGTTCTTCTAGATTCAAGACTTTCCCAATTAATGGTATTCCTCTTATTCCCAGTTATGAAACGCATCGCTCTTCTTTGAACTTTCTCTAGGGAATTTATTAAACCCATCCTGTACGCATCCCAGCATGCAGATCCATATTCGAGAATGGGCCTTACGAAGCATTTATAAGGTGTATTTAAACCTACTAGGGTTGTGAACACATAAATAAGAATTCCAATGAAAGTATTTTCCTTCTGGACCTTCATGTCAGACAGATTTTTTTAAAACAAATTTTTTTCACTATAATATGATTTATCTATAGAGCGAAACCGCTATGCAGTGTGCGTCTCATAGCTATCGAGATGGAATTGGTAATGTACTATGTATCTGTAGAGCCTATATACAAGACTTTTTACAATTACCTCTAAAGTGACATTTCAGCTGTGTGACAACGCTAAAAAGACTATGGACTTTGAGATTGGCATTCCTGAAGAGGGTTTTCTGCACTTTCCCATTTTCACACATTGATTCAAGAGTCTGTATTGGCTTGTGACAAAACCACAGTATTCTTCCGAAAACCACTGATAGGGACAGGTTTGGTTGTGATCCACCGAAAACAAATTATAATGACCGGTTAGGTTGTGATCCACTGAAAACCACTGATTGTCACAGGGTTAGGTTAGGTTCGACAGGAATTGTACTCGAGCGACTGTTGTCATTGAAAGCACTGCCGTGACGACTGAAGGCAATAAACATAAAAGTGAATCTATTGATCTACAAAGTTTTCATTCAGTAGATACGCTAAGAACTGGCGAACCAACACCGTACCGGTACATACAAAGTTTACAGGAATCAACAAAACAGGATATTAATTCGTGGTACTCACTGTTCTTTGAAGAGAAGAAATATCCAGTCAACAATAGCTGCAGTGAACGTGGTTTTTCACTATTATTGTCCGGCCCCATGGCTAAATGGTTAGCGTGCTGGCCTTTGGTCACAGGATGCGGGTTCGATTCCCGACAGGGTCACAAATTTGAACCACCGTTGGTTAATATCTCTGGCACGGGGGCTGGGTGTATGTCGTCTTAATCAACATTTCACTATTATTGTGTAAAATAGAAACTTACTAGTTTTGACAAGTACAGTATGTTCAACAGCGACTCATGAATGATGACGGGCAGGATGTCCAACCTCACTAATCTATGTTGACGATGTATTTCATGGTAAAGACAGCTGCCTCTGTGGATCAGTGGTAGAGTGACGGCTTCCGGACCCCAAGATAGCGGGTTCAAACCCGGCAGAGGTAGTCGGATTTTTGAAGGGCGGAAAAAAGTCCATTCGACGCTCCATGCTGTACGATATCGGCATGTAAAAGATCTCTGGCGACACATTTGGTGTTTACCTGACAAAATTAATTAAATCTCAGCCAGACACACCCAAGAGAGTTTCGGTATACTCAGTCTGCCATCTAGTGGGCCTAGAATAAAACGGAACGTCAAAATTGACGAGCAGACAGCCAGATGGCGTCAACTTGAAATGTCTACACACGGTAACTGAGGCCATACGATTATTATTATTATTATTATTATTATTATTATTATTATTATTATTATTATTATTATTATTATGGTAAAGATGAATTACTTTGCAATGCTATCTGTCTTAATGGTAATGTACTATGTACCTCTACTAATGTTGACTACTGAGTGCATGATTCGAAGCAGTGTTTCGATTCATTCAAGTGTCCGAGTGAATCGATTCACAGGGACGGCAAGCTCACGGCACACAAATCATGCACAATCACGGCTCAGTGAGCCACATGACACACACACGGCTCCTTATCGGCACAATGGACACTGGCGGGGAGCCGAGCTTCCGTTGCAGCGAGACACAGTGAATCATGGCACACTGAAAGAATCGTACGTAGTCACGGATCAGTGAGACACAACACACACACGGCTCATTATCGGTACACTGGACATTGGCGGGGAGCCAAATTTCCTCTGAAGCAATACATACAGAGGCATGGCACACTGGAAAAATCATATGCTACAATGGACTCTCGAGCTCAGCTCATTTGAAAATAATACCCACTCGCATTCACTGTCCTCTTCTTACAGGGAGTTTTAAATAATAGATGGATTTATTTGCAGTGTTAAAAACATAGTCAGAACATAATTCGAAAGTACCTAGCTTGTAAGTAGGTAGGCAATTAGGTTATTCTAATTACCGTATTAGTTTAATCAATCAGTATTTTTATAACTAGTTGACGTTCGACAATTACTTAAACTCAGCTCTCTAGCCTCCACGCCTGTCTGAATGGCTCAGATGGATGAGGCGCTGGCCTTCTGAACCCAACTTGGCAGGGCCGAGCTCAGTGCGATGGCATTTGAAGGTGCTCAGCCTCGTGTCAGTAGATTTACTGGCACATAAAAGAGCTCCTGCAGGACTAAATTCCAGCACGTCAACATCTCAAAAAAAACCCATAAAAGTTGTTAGTGGGACATAAAGCCAATAACATTATTATTTAGCCTACCCTATGACTATGAGTTATGCTCATGACCACTCGAAATTGTCTCAGTTTGTATGTCGCATCATTGCACAATGCTTCAATAATCGAATCACCAGGTTACCGGTATACGTGGACAGTGAGTATGTAAGTAGACTGATGCAATAGCTTAAATAAATGATGTTTAATCAGAAAACCAGTGGGCTACTGTCCATCTCGCGTAGCGTATACAAAATATGACGATTTAAAAAAAGCCTCTGCTGATAGAAAAAGACATTTTCAAAGATGACCCAGTTAGTTGGCCGACTCGACAATCTTCTTCTCAGTGTGTTTCACTTCATTTCTCCACATCTCTGCTGTCACCTGTAGGATATATTGAAGTATCACAACCTGACAAGTATATTATAAACTCCACTTGCCTATATCCAATAAATAACATTTCCACTTGGCCTACCTGATCAAGAGATTCTTTCCACACAGCTGTAGCTCTGTCCAATCCATGACCAGGTCTTGAAGCCACTGTTTTGTTATAATACTGTTTTGCCACAGACCATGCAAATTCGATGGCATTGAAAAATGAGTGGTATGGAGGAAATCGTAGGGCAGTATGGCCTTCACTGTGCAGCATCTCGTCAACAATGTACCTGGTTTTATTTTTTTTATTTTTTTTGCTAGGGGCTTTACGTCGCACCGACACAGATAGGTCTTATTGCGACGATGGGATAGGAAAGGCCTAGGAGTTGGAAGGAAGCGGCCGTGGCCTTAATTAAGGTACAGCCCCAGCATTTGCCTGGTGTGAAAATGGGAAACCACGGAAAACCATCTTCAGGGCTGCCGATAGTGGGATTCGAACCTACTATCTCCCGGATGCAAGCTCACAGCCGCGCGCCTCTACGTGCACGGCCAACTCGCCCGGTGTACCTGGTTTTAAAGAAACAGAGAAATATTGTTATGCATACATGAAAGTCAACAACATGAATGTAAACAACATTATCTAAACTTATGTTTAGGTGCTTCTGTACCCCTTTAAGTGACTTCGATTCATATTACACAACCTTTGCAGCTCATCTTTTGTAGCATAATCTTGATTTCTCTTCAAGTTTGTAGCATCAAATCAGCACCTGTAAGAATTTTAAGTTTTAGTATGAAGTTATTTCTTCTAAAAATAAGTATTCCCTAAAAATATGAAATCACCCCTCTTCAAGGATAGGCCTATTAATTGATAAAAAATGTGATTTCTGTTGAATGATACAAAAAGATGTCTTGATTTTAAGTGAAACCAACTACTGTGTAGCAAAGTCACCTGATGATGAAGTCAATGAATTACTACTTACACTACTTTATCCTAACATCTCTCATGAATGTATTTCCATTAGTAGGCCTATATCTGGATTAGAAGTCCACGATCACTTGCATTAAAGATATAAGTATAAACACCCATTTCAATACCTTAGAACAAATGTAATGCTGCGAACACTGAACCTATATCAGGCAGTAAGAAATAAGAAGCTTGGAAGGTGTTCAACAGTCAGGTATCAAGCACCGATTCAGGTGGAGATTGTCGAATGCAGAATAAACATAATAAATAGGCCTGCAATACAAGTAATTTACTGATACAAATATCCAGTAATATTATATGAAAATACACTGGGGAAGTTTTGATTGAAGTACCTCTCTAAGGTTAATCATTGGCCTAAAGTGAATACCTGCAAGTCTTTTTAATAACCAAGAGATCCCTTGACAGTGGAGAAGTCAAAATCAACAACCACGTACAGAACCCAATGAGCGGTAAGTTATAATGCCACTACCGATCTCGTGCCAGTCAATTTCAAGCAATCGGGCACCACTGATCTGCACTTAGATCAGTCGCCCAGGTGGAAGATGTAGTTTCAGGGATAGGCCTAGTCTTTTCTTCAATAATTTCAAAGAATTTGGAAATTTATTGAAATCTCCCTTGGTAAATTACTCCAATCCCTAACTCCCTTCTTAAAAAAAACAAAAACAAATATTTGCCCCACTTTTCATCCTCAACTTTATAATTGTACTATGATCTTACCTACTTTTAAAATACCACTGAAACGTATTCGTCTACCAATGTCATTCCACACCACCTCTCCACCGACAGCTCGGAACACACCACTTAGTCCAGCCACTCGTCTCCTTTCACCCAAGTCTTCCCAGCCCAAACTCGACAAAATTTTTGTAACGCTACTCTTTTGTCAGAAATCACCCACAACAAATCGTGCTTCTTTCTTTTGAACTTTTCCAGTTCTCAAATCAAGTAATCCTAGAGAGGGTCTCATACACAGGAACTGTACTCAAGTTGGGGTTTTATCAGAGACTTGCGTGCCCTCCCCCTTTACATCCGTACTACAAACCCTAAATACCCTCATAACTATGAAAAGAGAGATCACCTCACTATAATAAAATGAAGTAAAATAAAGTAAGAACATACCAGGTACAAAGCCATCTTTCTTTCCAGCATGAACAATAACCAGTCTTACTCCCTCAGACACAGGTCGACGAATTACTCCTTGAACATCATGTCCAGATTTGTGTGGTTTATTCCAGGAGTATGTGGGCGACCCTGAAAGAGAAATGCACATTTGAAACCAAAGACACCTGATGAAGATAAATTATTCTAAGATTTTAAAATAAAATATAATATATAACATATATATTCACCACTACCCTGTAAGAATACACACACAGAAATGTATTACATACACATACACCGTACGTCAACAGGAATACACAAAGTTAAGTCTACAAACCGTATCGAAGTGGACACAAGACATGGTATAGGCCTACATGATTAGGTTAGGTTAGGTTCAGAATGAAATACTGCTCCATTTGAACTGATTGTCATTATGTCAGAAACTTATCATAGAAACAAGATAAAAATGAACACTTACCCCAGTTAATAATGAAACTCTTGCCATTAGCTTCGTATCACTGCGACTGATACCTTCTTAGTCGTAGTTCGTGTTTCAATTGCTCGTAGCAATGTACAAGCATTTCTTGACCTGATGTTTGTAAAGGACGTAACCTTGCTTTCCTTTTCGGAGGAGTTCTTGCAGATTTTTCTTCCTTCTTAGACATCCCAATCGAATTCTGTTCGTATAAGTATGGGACGAAATAGGAACGTAATTAATAAAATGTTGTGCTCATCATTTCACACAAACTATGTTATTAAATGCATTATCCGAACATGCCACAATTCTTCTTACCTGGTATTAGCCAAATAGATTTACAATCCCACAGAAAATGAAAATATTCTTTAAATATTCTCGCAAATGTATCATTAGTGACTTTAATACCAATGCGGTGGCAACACGCAATTCACGCTAGAACAGTGATTGAACGTTGCCAACGTGCCAGATTAACGGTAAATGTAAGACGTCGTATCGGCACGTAGGGTCTCTAAACTGTATGGTTACCGACACTGAAAAAGACCCAACAGCAAGAAAAGTTACTATAAATCAATACTTTAATATTACAGGGGAGAAAGGGTAAGGTTGCACCCTTAGGGTACGTCCTTACACGGGGACGACTATACATTATTGGTGCGGTCCTACCAATTATTACCCACATTGTAAACTACTGTCTCACTACAGGGATGTTTTCAACTGCATGGAAGGATGCTCTAGTAACCCCAATATTAAAGCATACCACAGCAAATGCGCCATCTGATTACCGGCCTATTTTGATTCTTCCCCCCCTCTCTAAAGTTCTTGAACAAGTTCTACACGTGCAGCTAGTAGAATTCTTAACCAGACATTCTCTTTTTGACCCATCACAATCTGGCTTCAGAAAAGGACACAGTACTACGACTGCACTTCTTCGGGTAACAGATGACATAAGACTAGCAATGGACAAACGGCAGGTGACGATACTGACACTCCTCGATTTTAGTAGTGCGTTCGACATGGTAAATGTAGACATACTATTATCCAAGCTCTGCTCTCTGCATATCGGCCCAATAGCCCTATTTTTTTTAAAGTCGTTCCTTACAAACCATCGCCAGTGCAATCCCAATGGGCTGCAAAATCATCCGGTGTCCCTCAAGGGTCTGTTCTAGGGCCCCTATTGTTCGTCTTGCATATTAATGGCATATCCTCCACACTTCAGTATTGCAACTACCACTTATATGCTGATGATCTGCAGATAAACAAACACACCACTACAAACAATTTACATGAAACAGTTCAGCATATTAATGCAGATATTAAAAGGCTTACCACCTATTCTAAAAAAATTACTTAATCCTAAATCCTCGTAAAACACAATGTATTATCATAGGAAACTTTAAATTATTGCATGTAATAAACAATATCAACCGTCTCCAATCATAATCAGTGATATTGCTGTACCGTACCTTAAAAGTGTAATCTTGAAATTTCTGTCAATGAAAATCTTACCTGGAATGAACACGTAACAAATGTATGTAGAAAGGTTCATGCAGCTCTATATCTCCTAAAACGTCTCAAGATTTCTTTTCCTCAAAAACTTAAATAAATATTAATCCAAGTACTACTATTCCCAATTTTAGACTACTGTGATACGGTACTAGTCAGTCTAAATGCTGAACAAATTGTGAGACTTCAACAACCACAAAACTTATGCATACGACATGCCTTCCAACTGTGACATGATGCTCATGTTACACCATATTTCAAAACATTGGGATGGCTATGCATAAATGAATGAAGGAATTCTCACTTAATGACACTTGTTTACAAAGTGCTCTCAACGAACTCTCCTACTTACCTATCTTCTAATTTTCGTTTCCTTTCCTCATTCCATGAAATTAGGACCAGTTCTGGTTCCCTACTTGAAATTCCACTAAACCGAATGAATTCCTACAATAATTCCTTTTTAGTTACTGCATCGAGACTCTGAAATACACTCCCAATGGATAATCGGCACGTTACTTCCTGTCAAAAAAATCTGCCTGCCAGAAATTTTTTTCTGGGAACGTATAACTGAGTTGTGTGAGTCGTCGTGTGTATGTTGTGTGAATGAGTTTTCTTTGATCTATTATGCACTTAAATCATTATTATTATTCCTTTTTATATTATTATTAGTATTGTCACAGTAAATATATATGACTAAGCAGAGCTAAACAACCACTCCAGAACCAACCTACTCTGTGGAATCCAACTGCCGACTTCTAACTCCATCAGACTGCTCGGTATTCACATTACGGACAATCTGAAATGGAATAAACACGTGGAGGAAGTGAGGTGTAAGGCATACCGGGCGCTAGGTTTCGTTCGTAGATGTCTCTCGGGAGGAAGAAGTAAAGCCCTACGAACGGCTTATATTTCCCTTGTGCGGCCCATACTATTATATGGCCTTCCTTCCTGGCATCCAACTACAACGGAAAATATGAGGAAACTAGAAGGTATCCAGCGATGAGCAGAACGTTTGATTAACAAACACATCCCCTTAAACACAGCCAGGTCATTGCCACCAGTGAACTCGTTATGTACACAAATAGATGTAGCCTTCCTTAGGAAATCCCTGACAGATAACACACACCTCTTCCCTTTCCACCGCCTGCAGCTCAATTACCGCTCTGTTAAAAGAGGCCAAGGAGTTACTCTTGTCTCTCCCTTCGCTAGAACAACCTCATATTTAAATGGGTTTTACTCAAGGGCTGCTCGTACGTGGAATCTTATACCATCTGAGGTAAAGCTACTTCCTCTTCCTCACTTCCTCCGCGAAGTAAAGAAAATGTATATGTAAATATAAACCTATATGTGATGTATATAACTTGTATAAATTAGAATTGCAAGAAGGATGGGTGCAAGTACAGGTGTATGTGGACGAATGTGTATGTGTGCGCGTGTGTGAGTGGTTGTGAATGAGTGTGTATACAGGGGTCTGAGTGAGAGTATAAATGGCTGGGTGTTCTTACTCTAATATTTTCAGGATAAATCAAGATAATTATTATTCTAAGGGTACAGTGTTTGTAGTGTAAATATGTAAATTTAAAATTGTCTACATAAGTTTGTATGTAAATATTCAGTAGAGTTTATGTACACATGTGGAGATGGAGGCGCTTCCGTGTATGTAGGGCTTGCCCTTTCTCCATCTACCACCCCTAAATTGTACATGTACAATTTAAGGAAAATAAATAATAATAATAATAATAATAATAATAATAATAATAATAATAATAATAATAATAATTGCCGTACTGATTTGTAACTTAGTCTTAGAATTATCTGTCCGTAGTATTATTTCCTTTTAGAATTATTATGTCTTACTTTTATTTTTACATTTTTAAATTTTACTGTTTACAGTGGCTAAGTGTAAGAGAGGGCCGTGAACCCTAAATTCACACAAGTATGAAGGATGAGTTCTCCACCTAATCAATACTTTATTTTACATATTATGAATAAAGTATTGATTAGGTGGAGAACTCATTCTTCATACTTGTGTGCTTGAACTATCAATACGGACTATGAAGCTAATAGATTATAGCCCTAACTTCGCCACAAATGTAAGTCAGGAATAAATAAATAAAATAAATAAAAAAACAGGTATCAAATCAAGTTGTATACAGAAAGATACGATCATGAAGAGGAACACATAATAGGCAAGCTCAACGAGAGGTTATTGTGGGGAGAGGGAGCAACAGATTGTGTAGAGGAAGACAAATTTGATATTTCAAAAGGTCAAGGAAAACATCCACATCTTATATTGGCATCTTTAAGTATACTGGCTCTCTTTAATATTTAGAAATTTCATGATCCGTATTGAAGTGGCATTACAATAATTGAAATTAAGAGGGTTCCTTCTATTCAATACAAAGATATTTATTAACGTGAATGAATCACATATCGTTCACATGAGGTACTAGTTTAGGCACCAAACTATGTGCCATCATCAGCCAACAAGTCAAATTGGGCAAACACAATATAACCTTCAAACAACTTTAAATACACTATAACACCTGCATGGATGAATATGAAATATAACTTTAAAACAACTTTAAAACACACTATAACACTTGCACAGATTTATATGAAATAAAATATGGTACATGAAGATGTTGCATTTCAGTTTAAAATCCGTTAAAATAACAATGACTCCATTGTTGTATACCCATGGCGGTTTGTCCAGCTTGTATATGTCTTTAGTTTTTGTAAACTGTTAAGTTATGCTGCGGAGTTTAATGTCATATGAAGTTGACACTGTGTGTTCTGTAGTTTGGTTCCAAAAAATAAACATAAACATGGAACTTGATTAAGTCCAAAGAATTAATTCCCACTTCAATATGGGTTTTGGAACCTGGAGAAGAAATTAAAAGTCGAATTAGGCAAAAGATCGGAAGTAAAGATTAAAAAGAAAAGTCTAGAAAAACCGAGAGAATACTAGAAACAAACTCACCTTGAGCAGCCTGAGTGATTGGCGGACGGAGCCGGACTGATGAATGCAAGCATAAGGGTAAGGGGCGAGGTGGAAGGGAGGGGTAGAGGTGGAGCAACTGTCACGGAGCTAAGGTGGAGCGGAAGGATGTGGTAGTGGGTGTAAGTGTTGTGGATGTATGAATGGTTTGAAAGATCGAATTGTTTTTAGGTGGTCTAATATTTCTTACCGAGCTCGATAGCTGCAGTCGCTTAAGTGCGGCCAGTATCCAGTATTCGGGAGATAGTGGGTTCGAACCCCACTGTCGGCAGCCCTGAAGATGGTTTTCCGTGGTTTCCCATTTTCACACCAGGCAAATGCTAGGGCTGTACCTTAACTAAGGCCACGGACGCTTCCTTCCCATTCCTAGGCCCTTCCAGTCCCATCGTCGCCATAAGACATATCTGTGTCGGTGCGATGTAAAACAAATAGCAAAAAAAAAAAAAAAAATTTCTTAACCATTTAATGAAGAGATCATAAGGAATGTTAGATTTCTCGGAAATTTCATTTAAATTATAGTTAGGGTTGAAATATTTATCGCAATGGATGAAACAATTTTCGACAATGTTCATAATTGGCCCTTTGTTTGCTATTTGAAGTATCCCAAAATCATCATCTATATCAGTAAACTTATGATTAGAGTCGTGAATGTGTTGCCCTATAACAGAAAACTTGTTATATCTTACTGTGTTGATGTGCTCTGAATATCTGGTTGTGAAGTTGCGTCCTGTTTGTTCAAATAATGCACTTGGATAAAACAATGGCAAACATAACCTCACGCAACGAAAGGAAGAAATATACGATTCGAAGACGAGGAAAAATTATGCTGGCTCCCCTGTGCAAATGCTTTATCTTTTGGATTACTGTACTGTTTGCATTTTTAGATGCCCGACGCCCTTAAAACGTCGTGGCTTTTCGAACTTTCCGATGACGGGGGAAGGAAGTCTCTCGATTCCGTGTGCACTGCATAGCAACACAGTACATTTCCCAGCTGGCTATTCTCTCATTTAAAACCATAAGTCCGTTTGGCCTCAGCATTTAAAAAGATAAAACAAACAATGCAGTTTCATTGGCATTGACAATATTGTTTGGTGCGTACAAATTGATTATAGGCTATAACCCACGCTTTTTCGCCAACTGTCGGCATCGCCAGTGTTCGTGGATTCCACCTCTCCGCACACTGCCTGCTACGTGATATTGTGGCGTTTCTTAAAACGCCAAATACAAAATAATTACGATTCCGCTCGAACATAGCAGATATGAAGCACACTGTAGACATGCCGAAGTAGGAGAAAGTGCGCAAAGTTAACCCTGCACATTCCGGAAGATGCGTTCTTTAAAGGTGCAGAGAAAATCTGAATTTACATTACTCTGTAAATTACTCATTTTTTTTCAAATATAAAGGCAGTTTCGAATTAAAAGTCTGAATTTTGGTAACGGGACCAACATTGTTCTTCGAATTACGAATTATCCGTATTTCAAATGAAAGGATTTAAATAACATGCAAAACCGTACATCTTGTTAACGGTACAAGAGCTGCTTCGAATTAGGTGAGATTTTGAATTAACCGATTTCGAATTATTGAGGTTCTACTGTATTAGTCACCTCCTCTATCTGGACATTATCTTTATATCCAACTTTCTTTACATAGTGCTGACTGAATACTTCTGTCTTCATGAAGTCCTCACATATACACTCCCCAAGTTCATTAATCATCCCTGGAATGTCCTTCCTGGTAACTGTTTCTGCTTTAAAGTATCTACATGTATCCTTCCAGTGCTCCCTGAAATTCATACTGCTGCCAATTATGTTTGCCATCATGTTATCCTTAGCTGATTTTTTTTGCTAAATTCAATTTCCAAGTAAGCTTCTTCAATCTCTTCTTACTCCTGGAATCATTCGTCGCCATCATCATCGTTGACCAACTCCAGTTTCCCAGGTGCAGTGTATGAGCCCCTTCCATTTTGTTTGGTCCATGAACCATTCTTCATTCATTGCTTTTCTTTATCTAGCATCTTTTTTGCTCAATTTCTCTCTTTTACAGCCAATCTGGCTCTGTCATTCTACCAAGGTGTCTCTTTTTCTTTCATGGTCGATTATATTACTCCATATAGGTCTTTAGCTTCACCCACCAAGGTATTCTTTAAAATGTTTCCATTCTTCTTCTACTGTATTCATTTCCCCTTTTGGTAAGTGTCTCTGTATCCTTATTTTATTTTATATTCTTATATTCTTCCTTCAGCTTGGCTGCTTCTAATTTCCAAGTCTTCACTTCACGTTTTCTTTTTTCTTTTCTTCGGGGTTGTGTTAGCCACATGATTTAGGTCTGCAATTAAGTTTCAACCCATTTTAAATGCAATACTTTTCCAGATGATGTAAATCTTCGTGAAGTTTTAAACAATCAAGTGGACAATTAATTTGCATAAAAATGTTTGCATCGTCAGCAAACAAAAGCAATTCAGAATTCTTAAGTATATTTTAATGTCATTTATGTAGAGAGTAAAAAGTAAGGGTGCAAGGTGAGACCCTTGATTTTCTTGATTCTCAGTTTAAGCTTTAAGCCTTAAGCTTTTCAAATGCCATGGAAAACACTATTTCAGAAATGTATCCAACAAGGTGCATATACATTGTTCAAATAATTGGCATAGAACTAAGTACGTTTTCAGTGGGCCAATTGAACGAATGTCAAGATCTCTAAACGAACTGGATATTGATATATTTAACTGCTCATTGTCAAAATTGAGAAATCACTTACATAATCTCCAAATTTGACTATTACTTTCCTGTGATTACTTGTAATATAACCTAGCCGATATATATATATGTACATATTTTTCTACTTATACTCCATTGAACTTTCTTTTTAGTGTGTTTTGTTTTGTTTATTCTTCTCTACTGTTATGTAAAATGGTATTACCATTAATAAAGTATTAATTAATTGCATGCATTAATGGGTCTTAGAAGTGCTATGGCGGGAAATCGTTCAGATATAGTCACTGTACTGTTGTAATGTGGACGGAAGCGACAGACTGTCCCCGTTTTTACCATCAAGGTAACTTGCCTCAGACTAGTAAGCCGATCCCAGGTGTGCTCAGTCCGAAATATGATAATAATAATGCCCTAAAAATACATACACCCTGGATCTTGATGGGGAACATAACTAAATACGGACACGGTGAGGTCAATTAAAACTACAAATAAAGCAAGGCGAAGCATGATGTCAGTTTTGGAGGAAAATCTGTTTATTAAAAATAAACAAGATAAATATTTTAAAAAATAGCAAAGTATCAAATAATCAGATTTACATGACTGAGATAGGTTTTTTTTTTTTCCAGCTGGATAAAGTCCATCTTGAGAATCAGAAAATATAACAAATTTTCAGTGTATGCCGACACACATACTGAACACATCAAATCAATATTTGAAGTTTTAAAAAAAATTAATTTTAACACACGAGCTTGCGTGCGTGCACCATGCTCCTGGCTTTACTTTTTGTTAACACTTTTAACTGTAGATGAGTACGTTCCCCATTTCTGCACACTTGACATTGGTGTGGGGTCCCTAACCTTAAGAAAGACGTGATCTAATGCACAAAAGATGGGGGGGGGACTAACCTAACTGTACAATATATAACACGCTGAGTGGTAAAACATCCTACGCACAGCATATATACATCATGGAGTCATGAGCAATCTCATGAGCACAGCAAACAATGTGGATAGGAACCACACCAAACAAAACATGTAAATAGCAATATATTAAAAAAAAAAAACATGACATCATATTTTCCAGGGTTCACCAAGGAAAGCATGCAGCATTCACGCAACTCACATCCACTTAAAGCCTCAACGAAAATAGAAGGAAACCTAATTACACTTTAAGCAACACTTCGTATTCAACACAGGTTCCTGAAAATTACATGATACCAAATCAATAAATAATAAATAAATAAAAAAGTGACAGAGTAAGCTTTACCTTCCAACACCTATTTCAACGTTGTAACCTGGAAGAGATGACATGACACAAAATATTCCTCCACTGTTATATCATAAAAGAAAATCCGAAACAAATGTTGCGATATAAAACTCGCGTCAACAACAACAACCGTAGAGACATGGACAGAAACAATAAAATCAAGTATAGGCCGCTCAAATAAAACTCTCCTTGGTAGACAAACGTATCACCCTTGCCAACACACGGCGGAATGACTCAAAGTGGAGATCGACGTCTCCCAAAATAAAGCAGCAATACCAAAACCCAGGCTCCAACCCTTTACACACTGCTCAACAGTCTACCCAAGGCAAGTCACACAGTCAAGAAAATCATACAAATAATATCTCATGTCCTAAAGTTGCGTAAAACTGAAGAAATATGGAGGACGTCGTCTAACATTCGCTCGCATGAAAAGAAACAAGACCGCGCTGGTCACAAGTAAAGCACTTGCACATAAAGTAAACATGAATTATAAAGTGGCCAACACTGTAATAAATATGTTAAACTGAAACTAAGAAAACCGGGCGAGTTGGCCGTGCGCGTAGAGGCGCGCGGCTGTGAGCTTGCATCCGGGAGATAGTAGGTTCGAATCCCACTATCGGCAGCCCTGAAGATGGTTTTCCGTGGTTTCCCATTTTCACACCAGGCAAATGCTGGGGCTGTACCTTAATTAAGGCCACGGCAGCTTCCTTCCAACTCCTAGGCCTTGCCTATCCCATCGTCGCCATAAGACCTATCTGTGTCGGTGCGACGTAAAGCCCCTAGCAAAAAAAAAAAAAAAAAGGAAAGAAACTAAGAAATTGCCACATTGACAATCGATCATGTCTGAACATCGGAATGTTACTGAAATATCTCAATCCCACATCACGAGAAACTCATATGAATAATAATAATAATACATTTTAGAAAAATTTTATTCTAATATTCGGTACTTGAAATACGAAACTGCGTTCATGGAACTCGTGAATCAATAATTAATTTACCACCTAGATATACAAAATAGTTGTGAAGATGATGCTAACAACTTTGTGGATCCACACTCCACCGTCTTACACACTCTCATCATGCAATAAATCCCAGAAAACGTGACGGCATGTTTCCGTACACTTTGAGCTCCCATTAATAATACATTAATCTAGTCCTTCCTGACTTTAATTTGAATCCTTATATACTATTACAATTAAGCCTTGAGATGTGCACAGCATCTCAAACATCAAAGCAAACAAATAGAAAAAAATATACGAGGCTGAAATAAGAAACTGACTCGTGAAGAAAAGACTCTAACCACTCAGCTAAATAAATCAAAATAAAATGTAAGACAGCAAGCTGCGACCTCATGCAAACGGTCCACATTTATGTTACAATTTATATTTACATTAAGGAGCTTCCTATCGTTTACTTTAAATGGGATGTAGTCCTTCCAAACAAAGCTACATCTACAGAAATTAAATATCAAACTAACCTATCCCTTTTTGCAACATTAAACACATTCACACTCACATAATTACATTAAAAATTCTGTACTCATCTGTTATGTTGGCTCATGGCCGCTTTTCCTCAGGAGACAGCCGATCCCATCTTGCTTTTTTGCCCGCCATATCTATGATAATGCTGCCTTCAGAAAAGACTTGGATCAGTCCTTTTGTCTCCATAGAGGTGTAGAAAGGTGATGGCGTATTTTCCGTTGCTGCTTCTGCTTCAGGATGTAGTCTAAAACATCCCCTCGTTCACGATGTAGAAATTAGGTCAAGATCAACCGGCCAGTTACAAGAAGACTACAGCCGGGGTAAGTTCCGCCGACCGTGAAACCAGTTCCTATTCAGTCGCGGAACCGCTTCTCTTATCTACTCCCGTAACTAGGTCAAATATTTCCCATATTATAAACGGCTGAACTGAAAATGGTAAAGTTTATGCCTCGGAAAACGATTTACACAGGCAGGCTACTATGCACTTTGAAATAATTAAATGGAACTGTTCTCTCCCTTTGGTAATCATAAGTTAAATGCCATTCTCCCAGTATTAGAAAACTCGAGTATATCAAATGTAGACTGAGCGTCTTCCAACAAAATCCTACGAGTCCCCACACAATCACTCGCGTAAATAAAAAACTTCTTCTTACGATGTTACCTGCACAGAATCTCGCCAAATAATAGGGTAACTAACTGACGCGGTCATCGTTTTTATTAACTCGTCCTCGAAGACGCTGTCGTATCCTCGATTGGGGCCATCTTTTCCCTAGACCAACGCCTAGCCATATCGATGGTGGCTGTATTGTTTCATTGGCTCGATGCATCGCCTACCTGACGCTTGCCTCAAACATTTCTTATAAGCGACCCTAGCCTCACGCCCGGGCATCCAAAATGTTGTCCCTTGGAATTCTATTGTTCCCTTGTTCGGCTTTATGTGCGTCATGTCGAAATTCCACCTTCCAAACTTAGCTGGTGAGCAAACAAATCCGAGCTCCAAGCTCCCTGCAGAAATTGCGACGTGCTGCTGAATGTAGATGTTTCCTGCCAGTTACTAGCACTTAATAATAAAATGAAATATTCTCTGTACATTCGAATAAATGACTGATTAATTGAATGAGCACTTCAATAAGGGCTCAAGACTTTCTCCCCTCGTCATAGGAAAGTTCGATAAGCCACCATGTTTTAAGGGCATCGGGTATTTCCCTTGCAAGCACAAGGCATCTAAAATGCATACAGTACAGTAATCCAGTGAATAAAGCACTTGCACAGGGGAGCCAGTATAGATTTCTTGTCGTCTTTGAATCATGTTTTCTTTCTTTTGATTTCATTGCGTGAGGTTTTGTGTTTGCCAGTGCATTATTTGAATACTGTAAATGCACCTTGTTGGATACATTTTGGAAATTGTTTCTTTCCATGGCATTTGAGAGCTTTAAACTGTGAATCAAGGTTAATTGCATGCAGTAATGGGTCTTAGAATATATTGTGACACCTCAAGGGTTGGCATTTCTGAAGTACGTGTTAGCGGTTAATTCAAAATCATGTAATTCAAAGTCCGATTTTTGCATCCCAACGACTTTGAATTAACGAGGTTTTACTGTACTGGCAAATTACTGAAATTTACATATGATAATATAGACATACTAAAAGATACAAAAGTTTAAAGTTAGAAAAGCAGCTGGTATTGATAAGATTTCTGGGGATATATTAAAGGTTATGGGGCTATGGGGTGGGATCTAGTGCCATATATATTTGATTACTGTTGACATGTAGGAACGGTACCAAATGAATGCGAAGTAGCAATAGTACCCCAGTGTGCAAGGGAAAGGGTGACAAACGTACAGTGGATAATTTCAGGTCAGTCAGCTTGAAATGTGTTTTTTGTAAGCTCTGGGAAAGCATTCTATCTGATTATATTTGGAATATTTGCAAAATTACTAACTGGTTTGATAGAAGGCAGTTTGGGTTTAGGAAATTTTATTCCTTTGAAGCTCAACTGCAGGATTCCAGCAAGATATAGCAGATATTTTAGGTTCAAGTGGTCAAATGGACTGTATCACTATTGACCTATTCAAGGCTTTTGATGGATAGATCATGGGAGACTGCTGATGAAAAGGAGGTCTACTGGACTAGACGAAAGAGTAGTAGAATGGATGGCTAAATTTCTAGAATACAGAACTGAAGGAAATTAGAGTAGGTGAAGTGTTATCTGATCCTGTAATGATTAGAAGGGTGGTCCCGCAGAGGATTTTTTATTGAACTTTTATGTTCCTTGTATATATAAACTAGCAAGATACCCGTGCTTCGCTATGGCTTTAAAATGAAAGTTATTGTTCAAAGTTTTATATTTTAGTGAGTCCACTGTTAGCTGAGCCTGTAAAATACGCTCTCAGTTCGTACATCAAAAAGTTTTTGGGGGAATGATTATTTATTTTATAATCTACCCCTCACTTGAATCTTGTACGGAAGAATTTGAATGTTTTATATCAGATCTGATTTAACATCTAGGACATAAAAGCGACCAACCTGTGAAATTTTGATTTTGTACGTCAAACAGTAATGGAGGAATGAATACTTTTTCTAGGGGTGAATGTGTAGAAATATTTATTAACATCTGGGATATAGAAGACCATCCATCATAAGAAATAGTTACACCCGTGCCTGAAACGGTTTCAGAAGAATGGATATTGTGTTTTTGAATGTCAGCTACCATGTAAACCTGTTAGGGGAGAAATGTTTTGAAGTATGCAGTATTTTACACCTAGGACATAAAAGAATGCCCTTCTCGTAAAATTACAACTTTCTACACCAAACGGTTTTGGAGGGATGAATAGTTTAGTTTACGGAGCTAACCTCATCTGACACTTTAGCGGTGGAACATTAAAAATTTTTTCCTATTTCACACCTAGGAATTAAAATATATAACGCTGTTTGGAATTAAAGCATTCAAACGTTAAACCACTTCGGAGGAAGGAATTCATGTTTTTCGGATCTTAACCCCCATTTAACTCTCTGAGGGGTTAAATTCTGTTATTTACCAACTAGGATATCATTTGACATTTTAACTTTGTAATTAAAACGGTTTCATATAAACGTATATTTTTGTCATCATTCCTCATCCCCCAGTCAAAACCCCTTAGTCGTGTTATTTGTATCCTCATAAAAGAATAAAACTCCTTTTACAAACCACTTAAGTTGATTCCCTCCGCCCTGCCCCCAACTAAAATGTGCGTTTCTTTATTCTTAAAGGAGATTCCAAATACCTCTTTTCATGTCCTTAACATCCTTCGTTTTTGTGATATAAGTATCCTCATACAAACATTTAAACTAATTTTTCAATTCGATTACCACCCTTAATTGGATTTTCCAAGAACAAAAGAATGCGTGTTTCTTTATTTTTAAAGAAGATTCCAAATACAAATTTTCATGTCCGTAACATCCTTCGTTTTTGTGATAAAAGTATCCTCATACAAAGATTTAAACTAATTTTTCAATTCGTTTACCACCCTTAATTGGATTTTCCAAGAACAAAAGAATGCGTGTTTCTTAGTTTTAAAGAAGATTCCAAATACAAATTTTCATGTCTGTAACTTCTTTTTTTGAGATATAAGTATCCTCATAAAAAGGAATTCAATCTCTTTTCAGTCCTTTTTCATCCTCTTTACGTGGATTTTACAAAATCAAAAAAATAAGTCTTGATTTTTATAGGAGATTCCAAGTAAAACTTTTCGTCACTGTGGCATCTTCAGTTTTTGAGATATAAGTATCCTCAAAAAGTTATTCAACCCCTTTCTCACCTTTCTTCACCCCCTTTAGAGGATTTTTCCAAAAGGAAAAAAAATACGTTTCCTTATTTTTAAAGGAGTTTCTAAGTACCAATTTTTACTTCTATAACATCTTCATTATTTGATGTATAGGTATCCCCATAAAAAGAATTCAACTAAGTTCACTTCTCTTCACCCACCCCACCCCCTTAAGTGGACTTTCCGGAAACAAAAAATACATGTTTCTTTATTTTTAAAGGAGATTCCAAATACCAATTTTCATGTCTAACATCTTCAGTTTTTGTGATATAAGTATCCACATAAAAAGAATTCAACCCATTTTTCAGAAATGCTGAAGTGCTTTTTCTGAAAACAAACAAATACCCGTGTTACTTTTATTTTTAAAAGAGATTAAAAAATACCAATTTCACATCTGTAACATGCTAAGCTTTTGATATATACTGTATATATGTTCATTTTGAAAATTTACCCCCTTTAACACCTCCCCTTAAGTGAATTTTCAGAAAACAAATTGTGCATATTCCTTTACTTTTACAGGAGATCCAAATACCATTGTTTACGCCTGTGACATATTACGATTTTGGGATATACTCATTTTAAGAATTCACCCCCTTTGTCAGTCCTGTTCACTGCCCCCTAAGTAGATTTTCTGAAAACAAAAAAATACGTGTTTCTTTATTTTTAAAGGAGATTCCAAATACTAATTTTCCTGTGTTTAAACTGTTCAGTTTTCAAGATATAGATACACTCGTTTTAAAATTCACCTCCT
Source organism: Anabrus simplex (assembly GCF_040414725.1). Taxonomy (NCBI): domain Eukaryota; kingdom Metazoa; phylum Arthropoda; class Insecta; order Orthoptera; family Tettigoniidae; genus Anabrus; species Anabrus simplex. The sequence continues at coordinate 132,041,538 of NC_090266.1, read as the reverse complement.
TAGCGATGGAATATCCAAAATTCCTCTCTTAGTGAGCACCTACATTGTAATATGAATGTATTTCCAAAATTTTGTTTCTTTATGTCCAGTAGTTTTGGCTCGGCGATGATGAGTCAGTCAGTCAGGACAAGTTACTTTATATATATAGATGATATGAGTAAAGAACTGTAATCACAGGTAAGGCTGTTTGCAGATGATGTTATAGTCTGTAGAGTAGTAAATAAGTTACGGGATTGTAAGCTAATACAAAAAGACCTAGACAATGTTGTGAGATTTACGATAGACAATTGTATGATGGTAAACAGGATGAAAAATCAAATTGTAAGTTTCACCCAGAGGAAAAGTTCTTTCAGTTTTAATTACTGTGTTGATGGGGTATAGTACGCCATGTGGATCACTGTAAGAAGTAGTAGTAGTAGTAGTATTATAGATTAGAACAGAATACTCCCATCCCATAGTTCCAGATCACCAGGATCTGGGGAGAGAGTAATCATCTATTGCAATTCAAATTATTTTTGATACATGCACGATTTTGTTACAGTTAATTAATCTATTAGTACCTTAAGTATTGCAATTATGCCTGCTCACTATTTACACCCGATCTCTACATTGTAGTACTTAAGATTATCTTTATCTTTGTTCTAGACGTTAACATTAGCTTGTATCTTACCCCTATTAATACAAGTCTAAACAGTGTTATCCTTAGCTTAAATGGACATTATGAATTAACTGAATGAATCAGGGATGGTTACCAACTGGGGGGGGGGGGGGGGAGCGTTCATTATTGAGTGAGTGAATGTATTGAATGCTCTCGGCCTACATCTACGGAACTCTTGCAGATAAGGTGAGAACATTCCATGTGAATGAATGCATGACAATGAATGAATGAACTGACTTCATGCATGGATAAACCTCTCTTTCCCAGTCACAGATAACCACTAACTGGGGTGAGAACTCTTCTTTGTATTCATACATACATGCATGAGTGACTGAATACTCCTCTCTCCCAATCACAGATAGCCACCAACTGGGGAGGGAGCATTCATTAACGACTGACTGAATGTATTGAATACTCTTAGCCTACATTTACGGAACTCCAGCTGATAAGGTGAGAACATTCCATATGGATTACTGCATGACTACTGAATGAAGAAATTAATGAAGTAAATTCATGCTTGTGTGAAAAAAGGTCTCTCCCAGTCATAGATAACCATCAGCTGGGGGGAGAGCTCTTGTTATTGACTGAATGAATGAATGGATGAATCAGCGCATGAATGCTCTCTGCCTGCAGCTACCGAACTCCAACAGCTGAGGAACATTTCATCTACTGTAACCTAAGCAGTTTCACATGCAGTAAACACATGCAGTAGTTTTAATGAAAGCAGTGACAACAACAATACAACCATAATACTAAAAGTTGACTTTGTGCTTGCTTGCTTTCTTTGATTCTCTTTTGCCACATACACTGCAAGTACCTGTGTGTTGGTATAAGGAATTATCTTCATTGGGGTAATTACACTGAGGTTTTAAAGAATGAATTTAGTGTTTTCCTAGCTGTCATAAAGTGGAATGATGTTTTTAAGAGATGAAAAAGCTTGAATATAGGTTTTAACCATTCGTGGGTGGCGATGTTTAAAGGTCTAGGGCAGGGCTGTCCAACGTTCGTTTCTACGCGAGCACATTCACATGATAACTAAGGGTATGCGGGCGCCAGGTACGATTCCACTAATTCGACTACTGTTATCGGTACTATGACTATATAATAATAATAATAATAAATCTAGAATTAAAAATTATATGAAAATATATTTACTCACATAATTAATGTGAAATCTGGCACTGCATGCTCGCTGCAAGTTGAGGAAAGTCTGGTGTGTAACTGGAACAGGCTGCTCTTAACGCGTCATCCAGGTGTGAGTCTGTCAGGCAGGATCGTTATTTGTTTTTATTATGTTCATAGTTGAAAACGCGACTTCACAAAGATAGGTTGAACCAAAACAAGATTGCATCTTCAGAGCAACACTGCGGGTATTGGGATATATTTTACCGTCCACCAGAGTCCAGAAATTGCCACATGTTGCGTAGGAGGATTTCAAAGAAAGGTCTGACTGAAGGCTTAAAATTTCCAGTTCTGATTCTTCAGGATTATAATTTTCGAATATTTTACACACCCTCCCTCCAAGCTCACGAACGTCAACAGAAGCGAAGGGATTATTGATAAACATGATCACTGGTTCAAGCATTGAAAACTGGCTAAATCTGCTACCAAATTCGGACCCAAGAATTTCAAGATGTTTAGCAAGAGATGAAAAATCACGCTTGCCGCCATTTACTGTATCTGCCATAGATTTCAAATTTGGAAAACGTGAAAGGGAATTTCTATTTAAATGGTCAATCCATACCTTAAGTTTCTTTTCAAATGCATTGACAATACTTATCATACCAGAAATATCATGATCTTTTCCTTGCAATTCGAGATTTAACATTTAATTTTGAGGTGATGTCTGCCAAGAATGCTAATTCGATTAGCCAAGATATATCATCAAGTTCGTGATAATATTTCCCAGGAGATGATTTCATGAAGTCTCGTATCTCATCCAACAGGCAGCAAAACCGTTCGAGTGTTTTCCCCCTACTAAGCCACCTTACGTCTGCATGAAGGATGACGTCACCATACTTCGAATCTGACATACTTAAAATATTTCTGAACAATCGATGACGAGTAGATGACGATCTTATATAATTCACGACATGAGTTACAGTTTTCATGACATGATCAAACTTTAAAACCCTTGCGCATAAAGCTTCTTAGTGAATAATACAATGAGAAGAAAGAAATTTTGGAAATGATTCATCCTTAGCACAAGGAGAAATAAATCCATTATTTCTACCAGTCATAGACGGTGTCCCATCTATTGTTATAGCGACAAGCTTTGACAGTGGTAAGTTACTCTCTTTGGTGAATTTAACGAAAGCATTAAATATCTCGTCTTCCCTAGTACGTCCATGAAGTGGCAATAGCTTGACAAATTCCTCCTTTACTGTAAAATCATTAAAAACCATTCTAGCAAATACACACAACTGAGCAGTGTCAGACATATCAGCACTTTCATCAAACTGGAGTGAAAAATGTTCACACGATTTCAAATCCTGATGTAATTGAGATTCCATATTGTTAGAAATCTGTTCAACCCACCTAGCAACAGTTTGGTGAGACAACTGAAGTCCTTTGATTGAAGATATCAATTCAGATTTATCTTTGTGAGATTCAAACAGAGATTCAGTGGCATTTAGCATTGCTTCTTTCACTACTTCCCATCACTGAAAGCTTTTTACCTTTTAGCTAGGACGTAACAAACTTTGTAAGAAGCTATTGTCACGTTACGCGTCTGCTGAACTGGCTTCTTAAACGCACATTGTTGCAATGCTAATTTAGATTTTAGGTCTTTCGCTTTGTGTTTTCTTAGTTCAGAATTAACAGGAAATTCACTGTCAAATTTTTTGTGATTAGTCAAAAAATGTCGCTGTACATTACTTCTTTTAGTAACAGACACGCTAGCATTACACAATAAACACACGGACTTTCCTTTGTTTTCAGTAAAGCAATACTGGTCCTCCCATTCACTGTTCAAGTTATAATTTCTTTGCCTTCTAGCCATGTTAAGAAGAGTTATGTTTAATGAAATATAACTGATTATAAACTGAATAATTTAAAGTTTAAATAGTAATGAAAAAAAAAGCACACGAAACATGTTGAATGTACAACTTATCACAACACAAGGCACTCAAAACATATTCCATAAGCCCTGCATAAGCTCACAAGTAATGCTGAATGTTCGCCTAAAAGCTAGGAACTGGGAACATTCCAAATGCAAGACTTTCATAAATCGTTTGTTCATTGTTTACGGCACAGCTTTGTTGGGATTAAAGTTACTTTGTGGGCAAATTGGGTGCCCCATTGTCGTCCTGGTGAAACTCTGTCATGGTAGATAGTTTATGGCATTGCAATCAAGTGAATCATAAGGAAACGGTTCTGTTTGGCAGAATAAATATGCGGCTACATTTGGCTCCGTGAGTAGAGAGGGCCTTATACCTGGTGCTAGCCCCCTCCCCCCTACCCCGCAGTGAGAGGTTTGTGGAGGATTTCCCTTTGTCGCAACTACTTACATGTCGAATAGCTCTCGTTCTGAACCTTTCTTCTATCCCTTCACTAATTGCAGACACGAGTCATTTAGGCCTAGATCACATTTATGGCTTACTCAAAGTTCTTTGTGTATTTGGAGGTACGGATATTACAAATTTCCTGACTTTGAGGTCTTCGGAGAAGCCGAGGTGCCGGAATTTATTCCCCCAGGAGTTCTTTTACGTGCCAGTAAGTCTACCGACACGAGGCTGACGTACCACCGGACTGAGCCAGGATCGAACCTGCCAAGTTGGGGTCAGAAGGCCAGCGCCTCAACCGTCTGAGCCACTCAGCCCGGCAGAGAAAAGTAAGAATATTTATTGAAATGCAAAAGTATTGTTTTCAAATATTAAGTAAAATTTAATTTGGAAATTAATTGCGAAGGGCGCCATAAAAGGGCACCTCGGGCGCCGCGTTGGACAGGGCTGGTCTAGGGTGAAGGGTAAATCTCAGATGTAAATTTAAAGCTTAACAGTCTGTTGAACACACAAATTCAGTATAAATATCATTCTACAACATTCCTGTGAAAAAACACATTATTAAACAAGGAATAAAATACACACTATTGAACAAAGAATGACATGCTTTGTTCTTAAAAGAACATTATCAGATTCTATCAAGTCACACTCAATATTTGGTAATACGTTGCCTGACAAAGAAATTGAAGCATCCAGAAGGGGAGGAGGAAACTAAATGGAACTTAACATGCTGAGAGGGTATGTGATGTTATTTCAGTGATTACAAAATCAAGTCAAATTTACAAAGAACTTGGTAGTATTAGCCCATTTATCAGTATGACATTCCACCCCCTGTAGCCTGGATGCATGCACTGATTTGATTGGAAAGGGTGACATAAAGCCATCGTATCCTTTCCCTAGGCAAGCTGGCCCACAACTGTTGTAAATGGTCCTTGATATGCTGTATACTGGCACTGGGACGGAGTTGACGTCCGAGCTGGTCCCACACATGTTCTATCAGGGAGAGATCTAGGGATCTTGCTGGCCTCACGAGTACCTCAACATCACAGCTTATAAATCTCATATTTTATCCCGTATTGGCTCAACACAACTAAGGTTAAATTATAAGTATGTTCCCATCTTCCAATACTTATCAATTTCTATATAATACTTTTATTAATTACATAATATAAATCAACTTAATCTCTAGGACATGTTTGTTCCGATTATGGAACATCTTCAGCTAAGAGGTTTGACAAAATGGCAAGACAATTAAAACACATTGATAGTTATGATGATACAATAGCTAAAAGATTTGAATAAGTGGCACAAAAAATAAAACACACATGATAGTTATGATAAAATAAAATGATCATTCATACATACATACATACATTATCATTATAGACCGTTATGCCTTTCAGCGTTCAGTTTGCAAGCCTCCATGGATTTACTAAACGTCGCCACAATCCTCGATTTGCAACTAGTGTTGTGACCTCATATAGTTCTATGCCTTTTATCTTTAAATCGTTAGAAACCGAGTCTAACCATCGTCGCCTTGGTCTACCTCTACTTCTCTTACCCTCCATAGCAGAGTCCATTATTCTCCTATGTAACCTATCTTCCCCAATTCGCCTCACATGACCCCACCACCGAAGCCGGTTTATGCGTACAGCTTCAGCCATCAAGTTCATTCCTAAATTAGCCTTTATCTCCTCATTCCGAGTACCCTCCTGCCATTGTTCCCACTGGTTTGTACCAGCAATCATTCTTGCTACTTTCATGTCTGTTACTTCTAACTTATGAATAAGATATCCTGAGTCCACCCAGCTTTCGCTCCCGTAAAGCAAAGTTGGTCTGAAAACAGACTGATGTAAAGATAGTTTCGTCTGGGAGCTGATTTCCTTCTTACAGAATACTGTTGATCGCAACTGTGAGCTCACTGCATTAACTTTACGACACCTTGATTCAATCTCACTTACTATATTACCATCCTGGGAGAACACACAACCTAAATACTTGAAATTATCGACCTGTTCTAGCTTTGTATCATCAATCTGACATTCAATTCTGTTGAATTTCTTACCTACTGACATCAATTTAGTCTTCGAGAGGCTAATTTTCATACCATACTCATTGCACCTATTTTCAAGTTCCAAGATATTAGACTGCAGGCTTTCGGCACAATCTGCCATTAAGACCAAGTTGTCAGCTTAGGCCAGACTGCTTACTAAATTTCCACCTAACTGAATCCCTCCCTGCCATTTTATACCTTTCAGCGGATGATCCATGTAAACTACGAACAGCAAAGGTGAAAGATTACAGCCTTGTTTAACCCCTGTAAGTACCCTGAACCAAGAACTCATTCTACCATCAATTCTCACTGAAGCCCAATTGTCAACATAAATGCCTTTGATTGCTTTTAATAATCCACCTTTAATTCCATAGTCCCGCAGTATGGCGAACATCTTTTCCCTCGGTACCCTGTCATATGCTTTCTCTAGATCTACGAAACATGAACACAACTGCCTATTCTTCTCGTAGCATTTTTCAATTACCTGGCGCATACTGAAAATCTGATCCTGACAGCCTCTCTGTGGTCTGAAACCACACTGGTTTTCATCCAACTTCCTCTCAACGACTGATCGCATCCTACCTTCCAAGATGCCAGTGAATACATTGCCTGATATACTAATCAATGGGATACCTCGATATTTGTTGCAATCCTTCCTGTTCCCTTGCTTGTAGATAGGTGCAATTACCGCTTTTGCCCAATCCGAAGGTACCTTAACTACACTCCATGCTAATTTTACTACTCTATGAAGCCATTTCATCCCTGCCTTCCCACTATTCTTCACCATTTCAGGTCTAATTTCATCTATTCCTGCTGCCTTATGACAATGGAGTTTATTTACCATCCTTTCCACTTCCTCAAGCATAATTTCACCAACATAATTTTCCTCCTCCCCATGAGCTTGGCTGTTCACAACACCACCAGAATGTTTTCCTTTTACGTTGAGATGATGTTCAAAATATTCCCTCCACCTCTCCAGTGATTCCCTATGATCTATTATGAGTTCACCTGAATTACTCAAAACACTGTTCATTTCCTTTTTCCCTCCCTTCCTAAGATTCTTTATTACTGTCCAGAAAGGTTTCCGTGCTGCTTGACCTAGCCTTTCCAAGTTGTTACCAAAATCTTCCCATGACTTCTTTTTGGATTCAACAACTGTTTGTTTTGCTCTGTCTTTCATCTACATACAAATCCCTGTCTGCCTCGGCCCTTGTTTGGAACCATTTCTGATAAGCCTTCTTTTTACGTTTACAAGCTGCTCTCACTTCATCATTCCACCATGCTTTTCGCCTTTTCCCATCTTTACACACAGTTGTTCCTAGGCATTCCCTTACTGTTTCTACTACAGCATCCCTGTATGCCACCCATTCACTTTCTATATCCTGAAGCTGCTTACTGTCTACTGTTTGAAATTTTCACTAATCATTTCCATGTACTTCTGTCTAATTTCCTCGTCCTGGAGATTTTCTACCCTTATTCGTTTGCAGACAGATACTTTCTCTACTCTAGGCCTAGAGATACTTAGTTCACTAAAGATCAGATAGTGGTCTGTATCATCGAAAAATCCCCAGAAAACTCTTGCATTCCTAACAGATTTCGTGAATTCGAAGTCTGTTAAAATATAATCTATTATGTATCTGGTACCCCTAGCCTCCCACGTGTAGCGGTGAATAGCCTTATGCTTGAAGAATGTATTTCGTAACAGCTAAACCCATACTAGCACAGAAGTCCAGCAAACGCTTCCCATTCCCATTAGCTTCCATATCTTCCCCACATTTATCAATCACCCTTTCGTATCCTTCAGTTCTATTCCCAACTCTCTCATTGAAATCGCCCATTAGCACTATTCTATCCTTGTTGTTGACCCTGACCACAATGTCACTCAATGCTTCATAAAACTTGTCAACTTCATCCTCATCTGCACCCTCACATTGTGAATACACGGACAGAATTCTAGTCCTAATTCCTCCAACTGACAAATCTACCCACATTATTTGCTCATTTACGTGCCTAACAGAAACTATGTTTTGTGCTATGGTATTCCTGTTAAAAAGAGCCCTACCCCAGACTCTGCCCTTCCCTTTCTAACCCCCTTCAAGTACACTTTATAATCTCCTGTCTCTTCCTCATTATCTCCCCTTTCCCGAATATCACTTACTCCTAGCAGATCCAGATGCATCCTCTTTGCTGATTCAGCCAGTTCTACTTTCTTTCTAACATATGCCCCATTAATATTGATAGCTCCCCATCGAATTCCATTTTGTTCGCCAAGTTGTTTCCAAGGAGTCCCTTGCCTGTCAAATGGGAGTGGGACTTCGTTACTCCCATAGGTCCAAGGCTTGCTTAAAATGTTCTGAGCTCAGTAAATTCATGATGCAGGATGCTACCCTACTTGCACATAGTCCAGGTGAGGATCTCTCCTCTAACGGGTTATGGACCACCGGTGGATTGTATAGTCCTAGCCGCCTGAGCACAAAGAGGACCAGGACTCAGAAATATGTCCGAGATGCCCACTCCCATTCCATAGCAACTGGTATCCTGCCTCTCAGGACCACTTACTAGGCCACTCAGCCGTTGCCCATGGTTCACAAACTAGGACGTGACTACAGTAACCCACAAACATGAACCATGTTGGTTAAAAATTTCAAGTCAGTGTCCAAGTGACGAAGTAAAATCGGCGATAAGGTTCTTCATGTTGGGGACATGTATATTTTTTAATCTCGAAGATAAAATTAGAGATATACAAGATTTTCTTAACGTATAGTTATCGGGGGAACTCTTGATAAAACAACCGTAGTTGAAGTTGAGTTGCGGTTGGACTATTAAAATGAGTCTGAAATGAGAAAAGAATGAGTAAAAAGGAGGATATTTTAAGGAGAAAACCTTGTAAAAATCTATGTTCGTGAGAATAAAGGATAATGGAGTTGGTTACCTCATAGTCGATCGTGTCGTATTTGACGTTCCTCTCTTACGTCGTGTCGTTAACTGACTGAGTTCTGTGTACGTATGTGAGGCACTTGCGGTGGGCGGGGAATATCTGCAAGAGAGGTAGGTGAAGTGAGAAAAGCGAGTGAAATGTTGTGTAGGGTGGAGCTAACTGAGGAGTGGCGCTGTGATAGGCTAGGGGAAACGGAAAGAAAAGTTTTTCTAGATGAGTCTAATTTGGTAGCCTCTTCTAATAATATATTGATATTTTCCGTGATTTCATTAATATTCTGGCTGGGATTTTGTTTCTGATCAATCTCAATATAGATATTTTTCAAGAATATTCATTAATTTGCCTTTGTTTAACGTTCGTAGAATGGTCAAGTCCCTTTCAATCGATGTAAAACTGTGTTTATATTCGGTCATATGAAGACTCATGGCCGAGTACTTCCTATGTTTTTCAGCATTAATATGTTCTTGATATCTTATTAAGAAATTACGGCCTGTTTGTCCAATATAAGAATTGGCACAATTTGAGCATTTAAGCCTATATATCCCCGAATTTAAATATTTGTTATTACTTGCAGTGCTTTGATGATTGAAAATTAAACGTTGATTGTTGTTATTGGTGCGAAACTCAATTTTATAATTGAGTTTCTTTAAAATATTAGTAATCTGGTAAATATTCCCATTATTATAAGTAAAAGTGGCGAAGTTTTTCTTTTTATGTTCTTTTACCAGCTGCGTTTGAGGTTTATTCTTCATTTTATTCATTAATCTATCTATGTAGTGTTTTGTGTATCCATTGCTTATCACTATTTTGTAAATGAGCTTAATTTCTTTTTGGAGATTGTTATTGGACAAGGGAATGTTAAAGGCTCTATTTAACATGCTTAAAAAGGAACTCCTTTTATGTGCCTCGGAATGGTACGAATCTTTTCGTATGGTATTTATAGTTTGAGTCGGTTTTATAAAGATTGTAAAGGACAAGTTTTCTTCTTTCCTTTCGACTGTTAAATCAAGGAAATTTAGTTTTATATTGTTATCGGTTTCTAATGTAAATTTTATGAAAGGGTCTAAACTGTTGATTTGGTCTAATAAATTAGTGCTACTATTGATTTGTTCATCTATAATTGCAAAGATGTCATCGACAAACATTAGCCAGATAATGATACCTTTTTCGTCATTTAAAATTGTTTTTTAAAATATATTTTTAAAGTTTTTCTAAGTGATCCATGTATATTTCAGTAAGGATACCTGATGCTGGAGATCCCATAGGGAGACCACTTTGTTGATATACTGTGTTATTGAAGGAAAAGTAATTATTGTTAAGTGTAAATTCTAGGAGTAACATAAATTCTTCTATTTCATGGTTACTAAGTTTCCTGTGTGTCCTTAGGTGTTGCTTAATTATATATAGAGTTTCTTTCGTGGGGATCGTAGAATACATATTAGTAACGTCAAATGAGTTCCAGGTGAAAGATGGTATTAATTTAGTGTTCTTAATAATTTTACAAAATTCTATTGAATTACTGATTGTGGTTCTGCTTTGGAAAGTATAGTACTTTTTTAGAAAGCTATTGATAAATTTAGAGGTTTTGTAGGTGGGGCTATTTTTGAAGTTAATTATTGGTCTTATGGGTATGTCAGGTTTGTGTATCTTAGGCAAAGCTCTTGCTGTTTGTAGTCTTGGATTCATATTGATTAGGCTTGATATTTCATTCTCATTAAGGGTGAAATTAATGTTTTTAAGTATTTGTTTTAGTTTTCTTTGGACAGAGTTATTCGGGTCTTTTTTAATTTTTGTGAAAGTATTATCTGAGAAAAATGCTTCGGTTTTTTCTATGTATTCTTTTTTGTGCGTAATAAGTGACACATTACCTTTATCTGCCTTTGTGTTTATAAGGTCATTATCTTTTATTTTTTGTTTTAAGCCTTTGATGTCTGTAGAAGGTAAATGGGGTGTGTTAACTTTCTGATCTTTAAATAATTCTTGAAGTTTCTTTTTATTTTGAATTTAGTTTCAAGTTGTTGATCTATTGGAAGCTGAGCTATGAGTTGTTCTACTTCAGCAATGGTTGTTATGTATTGCTTTTGGTTGTATATATTAGACCAATTATGTTTGGGTCCTTTGTTGATAATCTGTAACTCTTTGTCCTCGAAAACAACGTCGGTTAGATTCTTAGTTGGAGGGTGAAAGGTTGAATTGGGTTCGATATTAATGGAGGATTCTTTTGACTGATTTTTATGTTTTTTTTTTGATTTAGAGTAAGACTGTAAAGTTTTTAGTTGAAGGTTTCTTGTTTCTTATCTAAGATGTTTTGAATTTTAGTATTACCATATTTCAAAAAGGAATCCCATTAAATAGGGGCCATAAGGGAGGAAGCTTCTAGATGAGCATTATATAACTTAGAGTTTAAAAAATACTTTTTTCTGTATAGAAATTTAATTTCATTTTTGATCATAAGTTGTTAGTTTTTTTGAGTAGCTTTGTGCCATTTTGTTGTACAAGCTTTTCTCTGTACTGAATTTAGAAATTTAGGAACGAGTTTTTTATGTAAACATTGTCTTAGGAAATTCATGTCTTGTATATCTCTAATTTTATCTTCAAGATTAACAAATATACACGTCCCCAACAGAAAGAAGAACCTTATCGCCAATTTTACTTCGTCACTTGGACACTGACTTGTTGAAATTTTTAACCAACATGAATGAACATTTTATTTTATCATAACTATCATATGTGTTTTCATTTTCGTGCCATTTTGTCAAATCTTTTAGCTATTGTATCATCATAACTATCAATGTGTTTTAATTGTTTTGCCATTTTGTCAAATCTTTTAGCTGAAGATGTTCCATAATCAGAACAAAACATGTCCTAGAGATTAAGGTGGTTTATATTATGTAATTAATAAAAGTATTATATAGAAATTGATCAGTATTGGAAGGTGGGAACCTACTTATAACTTTACCTTAGTTACCTCAACATCATGCATACAGTTCATAGAGATACGTGCCATGTGCGGATGAGCATTGTCTTGTTGAAAAATGGCACCACGATACTGTCGCATGAGAGTTAACACATGAGGACACAGGATGTCCGTTGTGACATTAGAGTTCCCTCTGCTATTAGTAAGGCATCATTTTCTAGCCTTAGATTTTTCATTAACAAGTTTCCAGACATTCTGGCTAGTGAAATCACATGTTATTAATAGCTCCACCCCTCTCGTTGATGTAGTAGATGTACTTGAGTAGTAGAATAACTAATGATTGCAGAAGTAAGGAAGATTTAACATGCAGACTAGCATAAGCAAGGAAGGCCTTTCTTAAAAAAATAAATTTGCTCACTTTTAACATTGATATAGGAATTAGGAAGACCTTCGTCTGGAGCCTTGCACTGTATGGAAGTGAAACATGGATGATAACTAGTTCAGAAAGAAAGAGAATAGAAGCTTTTGAAATGTAGTGTTACAGAAGAATGCTGAAGTTGAGATAGATAGATTGAATTACGAATGAAGACTTTCTGAGATGAATTGATGAGAGAAGAACGATTTAGCAAAATTTGACCAGAGGAAGTGATAGAATGATAGGACACATCTTAAGACACTCGGGACTAGTTCATTTGGTTTTTTGAGGGAAGTGTAGGCAGTAAAAATGCCAGCAGTAGAGCAAGGTATGAATATGACAAACATATTAGAGTAGATGTAGGATGTAGTAGTGATGTAGAAATGAAAACGTTAGCACAGGATAGGGTGGCACGGAGAGCTGCATCAAAACAGTCTAAGCACTGATAAACCAAATAACAGCAACTTATCTTAGTGAAGTTATAACTTTAGAATATTAACACTAGAACTGCTGGAATATGGTATATAGCTAGAAGTGCCGATACGGTGATTTTATGTAGGATGTTAAAAGGTTTATTTTTTTCACCTATTCAATACATATAAATTTTATAATTTAGGAATTTATTGTAGATTCCACTTGAGACATGTTTCGCCCTTCATTGAGGGCATCATCAGTCAAAATATCACCTCAAGGTAAAAAATCAGGTAACTGGTTAGTAGTAGACATGTACAAATTAATACATATTATTAACAACATACAAAAATTAAGTATGGGAAATAGTTGCACAAAAGTGATGGTTGAACATGTAGGTTTATAGATGAAAAGTCAGCACCAATGCCTAAAATTAACATAGTAGAGTTCTGCAGTGGTGCTCTGGAGAAACAGTTGATGCAATCATATGATAATAAAAAGTTTAAAAATATTTACATTATAACAATTAAGGGAGAAAAGGTGTAGTGTTTGGCGTCAATGTTTGTAACCTAAAATTGATGTCAAAGGTTGGTAACTATACAGTATTTACATTGTTCTATTGAACAGTTGAGATAAAGTTTTAAAAAATATTTACATTTAACATTCAGCGTAAATGTTTGTAAATAAAAACTAATGTCAATGGTTGGTAACTATATAGTAATTACATTATCTAATTGAATAGTTGAGAATTTACAATTATATACATAATTACACAAGAGCAGTTGGTGCGCAAGGATAAAAAAAATTTTAGTACCAAGTGCGTCCTGATGTTTTAGAGGTTGGAAGAAGGAAATAGCATTGACATTTCAGAAATATGTAGAGCAGTTTCTATTAGTTAAAAATCACCGGGGGTAGGGAAAATTTCATAGCCAAATGAGGTTTTATAGGCATCAAACTGAAAGTTTTCCAGTTGCAGCGCCGAGATCGGGACGGAGACTGGGCAGTGTGGCTGGTTATTCATGGGTAATCCGTGCGTTTGAACGGCAACAATGGTGAACAGTTAATAGTGGGTAATTGCTAATTAGGAAAAATGTTGCGGGTTGAAACTTCCGCTTATTCTTTTAGTTCACTTCTGTAGCATCGATTGTGATGTGAAGACCTCGGTGTGAAATGCCGGTGAGACAAAATGATATTGTTCCGTGGAATAAAGTAAGGTGGACTACGGGATGAAGTTGTTGTTCTTTACTGATCTGGTGAGATAGAATAGAGTTGCTTGTGTTGTGGACTGCTGCGGAGAGATTAGAATGTATAACGGCAACTGCAGAGTCAGAGCATTATGGCTGGGGTGAGGCATCTTCTTATTCTGACTGCGAAGAGGAGCCGTAGTGGCACGCCATATTTGTGCCGATGTGCGCTGGGTTCCGGCGAGTTGTTGAAAGTTGTATTGTATGAAGTGGAAGTTATCTGTAATTGAGATGTTAATAGTATTAGTTGGTGTGTAAGAAAGGTTTATGGTAAGTAATGAAGAGTGAATGTTATGTTACGTACCTGTTGTGTCGCTGAGATGTAATTGTTGATGAGAATTGGTGGACTATGAATGAGGCTCAGTCGGTAATACGCACATACGGTTAGCAATGGCGGCGGGAGGCGTGGAGAGCTTTGGGGGGGAGGGGCATGGGCGGAGTCATGCGCAAAGGTGAGCTGTCAGAATGGAGGAAGGTAGAGTGGAGGGGCGAGCTTGTTGTCTATAGGGAGTGCAGGTTGATGTAGTGTTGGTTATAAAAAGAGGGGGGGGGGGGGGATAAGGAACCGAAAGTTACGCGGATAATATTGATGCCATTTGTTAATGTGGTGAATGTTATTTGCTTGTGCTGGGTGTTGTACTGCTTTTGAAGGTCGAGTGGTTCTCCGCCCATGCCCCTCCCCCCCAAAGCTCTCCACGCCTCCCGCCGCCATTGCTAACCGTATGTGCGTATTACCGACTGAGCCTCATTCATAGTCCACCAATTCTCATCAACAATTACATCTCAGCGACACAACAGGTACGTAACATAACATTCACTCTTCATTACTTACCATAAACCTTTCTTTCACACCAACTAATACTATTAACATCTCAATTACAGATAACTTCCACTTCATACAATACAACTTTCAACAACTCGCCGGAACCCAGCGCACATCGGCACAAATATGGCGTGCCACTACGGCTCCTCTTCGCAGTCAGAATAAGAAGATGCCTCACCCCAGCCATAATGCTCTGACTCTGCAGTTGCCGTTATACATTCTAATCTCTCCGCAGCAGTCCACAACACAAGCAACTCTATTCTATCTCACCAGACCAGTAAAGAACAACAACTTCATCCCGTAGTCCACCTTACTTTATTCCACGGAACAATATCATTTTGTCTCACCGGCATTTCACACCGAGGTCTTCACATCACAATCGATGCTACAGAAGTGAACTAAAAGAATAAGCGGAAGTTTCAACCCGCAACATTTTTCCTAATTAGCAATTACCCACTATTAACTGTTCACCATTGTTGCCGTTCAAACGCACGGATTACCCATGAATAACCAGCCACACTGCCCAGTCTCCGTCCCGATCTCGGCGCTGCAACTGGAAAACTTTCAGTTTGATGCCTATAAAACCTCATTTGGCTATGAAATTTTCCCTACCCCCGGTGATTTTTAACTAATAGAAACTGCTCTACATATTTCTGAAATGTCAATGCTATTTCCTTCTTCCAACCTCTAAAACATCAGGACGCACTTGGTACTAAAATTTTTTTTATCCTTGCGCACCAACTGCTCTTGTGTAATTATGTATATAATTGTAAATTCTCAACTATTCAATTAGATAATGTAATTACTATATAGTTACCAACCATTGACATTAGTTTTTATTTACAAACATTTACGCTGAATGTTAAATGTAAATATTTTTTAAAACTTTATCTCAACTGTTCAATAGAACAATGTAAATACTGTATAGTTACCAACCTTTGACATCAATTTTAGGTTACAAACATTGACGCCAAACACTACACCTTTTCTCCCTTAATTGTTATAATGTAAATATTTTTAAACTTTTTATTATCATATGATTGCGTCAACTGTTTCTCCAGAGCACCACTGCAGAACTCTACTATGTTAATTTTAGGCATTGGTGCTGACTTTTCATCTATAAACCTACATGTTCAACCATCACTTTTGTGCAACTATTTCCCATACTTAATTTTTGTATGTTGTTAATAATATGTATTAATTTGTACATGTCTACTACTAACCAGTTACCTGATTTTTTACCTTGAGGTGATATTTTGACTGATGATGCCCTCAATGAAGGGCGAAACATGTCTCAAGTGGAATCTACAATAAATTCCTAAATTATAAAATTTATATGTATTGAATAGGTGAAAAAAACAAACCTTTTAACATCCTACATTCAGTATCTTCAATACGGACAACAATGATTTTTATCACTTGCAACGGTGATTTTAATCGCTATTGAAATAATTATATTTTAGTTGTCGATGTGCTTAGTTACTCATTATCCTTTTGACTATGTTTTTGTGTATTGCAGTCTGCTCTTGTCTTATGAATCTTCAAACTTTCAATGTGAATTGCATTTGAAAATCTACAGCACATGAAAATACGCTGTTCACCACTTAATTCAGAAACAGAGATAAGTGATCAATTACTGCTGTGTAAGAAGCAGTCACATATGCCTGGCCAGTTACCCTGCTATGGAAATGAGTAGACCATACAGCCAGCGTCTCAACGCTGAGTGTCGAGCTGAGGAAAATAGCCCAATCCCTAAGGTGACCAACGGCTTTGGACAGATGAGTTTGGTGGGGTGATGGTCCCCTCAGTGTAGGAAATGACACTGGAACCATCGAGTAGCATCTCATCCCAGGGTAGGGGTGGCTGCAAAAGACATCTGTTAGGAGCAGCGTGATCATCTGCTGCCAGTGGCTCTGAAATGCCTTTGGGATTGGCAACTCCTTCATAATAACAGCCTAAAAAGAAAATGCTTGGGCATTCCTCGGAAATGATGGGGAGTTCTTATGCTGGGGGGAACTGCAAGAAGTGGGCGACCAGTAGAGAACATTATGAAGGTGGCAGTAATCAACCTCGTGTCACTGACTGGAAAGTCGATTTCTTGGGGAAGGAGAATATGTGGATATCTGGATGGGATTGAGTGAAGTTATGTGGAGTGGAAAGCAGGAGTTGGGGAAGGGATATACTCTCTACTGGAGTGGGGGACATATGGCAAATAGTGGAGTGGGGATAATAACCAACAAGTACTTAAGTGAGTATGTAGATAAAGTAGGCTACACAATTGGTAGAATAATCAAGATACAGTTAATATAATACTTTATTAATGGTAATACCATTTTACACACAATAAAGAAAAATAAACAAAACAAAACACACTAAAAAGAAAGGTCAGTGGAGTATAAGAAGAAAAAATGTACAAATATACTGTATACCAGGTTATAGTACAAGTAAGCGCAGGAAAGTAATAGTCACTTCTGGAGATTGTGTAAGCGATTTCTAAATTTTGACATTGAGCAGTTAAATAGGTCAATATCCATTTCATTCAGAAATTTTGACATTCGTTCAATTTTCCCATTGAACGCATAGTTAGTTCTATGCCAATTTGTAGACAATGTATTCTTAAACCTTGTGCGTCTGTCTGGTAGATGTAACTTAATTTTTTCTAGGAGATGTGGGCAATTCACCAAGGAGCAAAGGAATTTAAAAATGAAAAGTTTATCCAGGAATTCACGGCGTTATGACAGGCTATGCAGATTTAAAGATTGTTGTAGGGCTGTATAATCAATATTTTCCTACGTGAGTCCTGTTCTAAATGAATATAAATGAAAAAATGTATGTTGTACTGAATCTAATCTATGGATAGAGGTCAAATGAGAAAGGTTCCATACAGGTTTACAGTATTCAAGTATAGGGCATACCATAGGTCAGCAATTGATAGCTAGCTGAGTTTGAAATTTCTTTGGAATATCAGTCTATAAATGCAATCCAGTCTTTGTAATGATTTCTTACAAATATTTTCAATATGTTCATTAAATGATAGGTTACCGAGCTCAGTAGCTGCAGTCGCTTAAGTGCGGCCAGTATCCAGTAATCGGGAGATAGTGGGTTCGAACTCCACTATCGGCAGCCCCGAAGATGGTTTTCCATGATTTCCCATTTTCACACCAGGCAAGTGCTGGGGCTGTATCTTAATTAAGGCCACGGCCGTTTCCTTCGCATTTCTAGGCCTTTCCTATCCATTCGTCTCCATAAGACCTATCTGTGCCGGTGCGACGTAAAGCAAAAAAAAAAAAATTATAGGTTGTAACTGAATAAAACACCAAGATCGTTAACTTGTGAAACGGGAGATAGAATGTTGTTATTACTAAATTCGTAATGAAATTATATTTTCTTCTTGTTTTAAAAAAACTGTATTATTTTACATTTTTCATGATTAAGTTTCAAACCATTTCAAATACAGTACTTTTCCAGATGATGTCAATCTTCTTGAAGTTTTAAACAATCAAGTGGACAATTAATTTGCATAATTTTTTTTGCATTGTCAGCAAACAAAAGCAATTCAGAATTCTTAAGTATATTTTTAATGTCATTTATGTAGAGAGTAAAAAGTAAGGAACTCCACTGGTAACAATAATAGGCACAGAAAAGTGATTCCTTATTTTAACAATCTCTAGGTGATTTTTAACATATGATTCAAAGCAGGTCAAGTCAGGTACATCCTGCTACCATATGCGACAGTGGACTGTACTACCTGCGATTGTCTGGCCGAGTATTGGGCGGCTGTTACCAAACCTGACATACTAAGGGAGAGCCAATGGCTGTGGGCAGAGGAGTTCACCCTTAAGGGCTTGTTGAAGCCATTGTGTAGGAAATGACACAAATTCAACTGGAAGCTGCTGCCTTGCAGATATGGTAGGGGACTGCTAAAGGCTAAGGGAGATAACCCTGACAGAAAATCTTCTCTAATGTTAGGCTTAGCAAGTCAGTTGGAGAGTAAATGCAATTGCTTTCAACACTTATATGAGCCTCGGATGCAAACAAAGAACTCGGAGTAGACAACAGCACCCACAGACCCACGCCAGGTATGATGGCTTACAGCCTGATGATAGGCTAATCCTTGCGAATGTGCAACAACCTCGGAGAAGACAACACACTCGAATAGGAACAATCAATGTACTCAGTTTGACTGGGAAATATGAAGAGTTAGTGGATATGGAGAGAAGGAAAATATCTATCCTAGGACTGAAGGAAACTAAATGGAAAGGTAAAGGGAAAAAAGAGTTTAGGAAAAAATATATCCTCTACTGGAATGGTAACAACAGAGAGATGAGAAATGGAGTAGGATTGATATTGTCTAAAGAGTTAGATGGTATTTCAGAGATCCAGTTCATCAATGAGAGGATAATAAAGGCAACAGTTCACCTTGGGAAAGAGAAGCTGACACTGGTGCAAGTGTTTGCCCCTCAGACGGGCTGCAATCAAGATGAAAAGAACAAGTTTCTCGAAAACCTAGAAGAGATCATAAGTGAAGAGAGGGCAGTCATCATCGGGGACCTCAACGCACAGCTCGGGACAGAAGGCTTTGAGAAGGTGATGGGACAACATGGCTATGGGAGAAGGAATTCAGAAGGCGAACATCTCCTAGACTTCTGCATAAGAAACTGTTTGGTAGTAAAAAACAGTTGGCTGAACAAAAGAGTCAGTCACAAGATTACCCGTTACAGCTGGGATGGAAAGAGCATGATGATCATTGACTATGTCATTACAGATAAAGAAAGAAGTAGATTTGTGACTGATGTCAAGGTGATTCCAAGTGAGCATCCGGGAGATAGTGGGTTCGAATCCCACTGTCGGCAGCCCTGAAGATGGTTTTCCGTGGTTTCCCATTTTCACACCAGGCAAATGCTGGGGCTGTACCTTAATTAAGGCCACGGCCGTTTCCTTCCAACTCCTAGGCCTTTCCTATCCCATCATTGCCATAAGACCTATCTGTGCCGGTGCGACGTAAAATCACTAGCGATTCCAAGTGAGAACCTCAATAGCGATCACTGGTTATTAGTAGCAGATCTGAAAGACATTAATGTACCAAAGGTAATAACCAGGAAATTACCTAAGATGAAGGTGTGGGAACTACAACAGATTGGAAAAAGGACCTACTATCAGGACCGTATAAGAGGACAACTGCCTACGGAAGAAGTGGAGTGTGGTGAGGTAGAGTGGACAAGATTTTAAAACACCTTATAAAAGAAGCAATAGAGCTTTGCGGGAAGACAAGTGTGAGAGTAAGGGAAAAAGAGACACCCTGGTGGAATGAGAGAGTAAGATCCTCAATAAAGGATAGGAACATGGCACAAAAAGAATGAGATAGTGAGAAATCCAAGCCAGAACAGGTATGGGACGACGGGAAGATCAGAGACCTCAAGCAAGTTTACCAGGACAAGAAATTGAGTTAAGCCGATGACCTCGATGTTAGGCCCCTTTAAACAACAAGCATCATCATCATCAAATTAAGAGTTAAAAGAGTAGTAGAAGAGGTGAAGATGAAGTGCTGGGAGAAATTTACTCAAAAACTTAAGGAAGACAGCAGAGACAGTATGAAACTGTTGTTCAGAGTGATGAAAAGAAAAAGGAATTCAGTTGAGTCCATCAAAGCAATTGAGGATCCTAATGGAAACCTGGCCAGAAAATAGGACATCAGAGAGGTTCTGAGGAATCGTTTTGATCACCTATTGAACAGGACAGAAGCAGATCAGAAAACAAAAGAACCAGCTGTTGAAACCTGCACAGAGGTACCTCCTATTACATGGGCAGAAACAGAAGCAGCCCTTAATAAGATGCTGCAAGGGAAATCCCCAGGAATCGATGCAGTCAGCATGGACATGATTAAAGCACCAGGAGTCCAGGGTTTACAGTGGCTAAACAGAGTGCTCAATGCAGTTTGGAAAGATGGCAAGATATCTACTGATTGGAGCAGATTGCGAGTCATCTTAGAGCCACAGTTTGAAGAGGAACAGTATGGCTTCAGGCCTAACAGGTCCACAACAGACAATCCGCATGTTAATTGAAAAATATTGGGAAAAAGGCAAAGATCTGTTTATGGTTTTCCTTGACATTGAGAAGGCATATGACAACATTGCAAGAGAGAAGATATGGGAATGCCTAAGAAAAAGGAATGTGCCAGAGGGACTGGTACCAGCTGTGTGCGAAAGGGTGACAGACATTCATCCTGGTTCAAGATCGAAAGTGGAGTCCAGCAAGGCAGTGTACTATCCCCATTATTGTTTATCACCTTCATGGATGACATAATGAAGAACATCAAGAAAACCTCTGATGAACTAAATGCAATGGCCTTTGCTGATGAAGTTATGATCTGGGGAGAAACTGAGGAACAAGTACAGTCGAGACTCAATGAATGGAAGTTTAAGTTCCAGGAGTTCAATCTCAAGATAAGTGAACTCAAAACAGTAGTGATGGCAATAAACAGAGAGGGAAGACCAGTGAACATCATGCTAGGAAACCGTCCACTAGAAAGTGTGGAAAGCTTTACATATCTTGGCAGTGTAATATCTCGAGATACACTAGCCACACAGGAGGTGGCAAATAGAGTGCAGAAGAGCTCTCACTTTTACCAGCAAGTACGAACACTCCTCTGGGATCCCAAAGTACCAACAAAATCAAAGCTGGTGATGTTCAATCAGTACTTCATACCAATCTTAACCTATGGTATTGAAACCTGCACCCTCACTTAGAAAGACTCATCAAGGTTGCAGGCATCCAAGGTGAAGTTCCTTAGGTAAAAAAAAAAAAAAAAAAAAAAAAAAAAAAAAAAAAAAAAAAAAAAAAAAAAAAAAATGGACAAGTTGTGAGGAATGGTGTGGTTAGGAAGGAAGTTGGGATTGTTACGTCATTGTTAGATCGGATCAGCATGTCCAGACTGAGGTGGTTTGGGCATGTAATAAAGATGGAGCCAACAAGGGCAGCATATGTTAACTTGGAGCGACATGTGGCAGGGAAACGGATGGTGAGAAGACCAAGAACTCACTAGATGGACATTGTAAAGATGGACATTGCAGATCGGGGAAGGACACTGGAGGACGTCATTACCAACAGAACGTATCGCAATAAGACAGAATGGAAGAGGCTCGCTAGCAGTACCCAGGAAACTGGAACTGTAAAATGATGATGATGATTCAAACCAGGAGAGGAGAGGTCCGTTAATTCCATAACCTGTTAGTTTTTGCAGCAAGATATCATGGTCAACAGTGTCAAAAGCTTTTGAGAAGTCTATAAATGCAATCCACCTGAGTTCCCTATTACATCCAGGAGGAACGAATAGAATAAAAGAAGATTGCTGCAGGTTGACTGTCCTGTAAAGCATCCATGGTGTTCATCAATGATGATGATGATGATGATGATCATCATCATTTGCAGTTTCCAGCTGGTGGCCGGGTCTGCTTGGAACATAAGCCTCTCCGTCTCCTCTTGTCTTCCCACCACTTCTCCCTAGTCACTCTTGCCCAGTCCTCACCTCTTCTCTGTACACACTCTTCCACTCCTTTTATCCACCTGTTTCTTGGTCTTCCTCTTGGTCGTTTACCTGTTATCTCCATTTCGTGCATCCTCCTCGGTATCCTTTCCTCTTGAAATAATAACATTAAGTTATTTATTAGACCACCTAATCAATACAAAATCGTCTTGGATGATTTACATAAATTTGTTAACTAATAGTGGTACATGTTTCGCCTTCCCTGAAGGCATCATCAGCCATAGTCTTAACCTTAAATTCAAAATAAGCATCTAAATAACATGTAATAATGAAATGAATTTTAAAATCTTGAAGAGATTTGAAGTAAAATAACATTAAAAATAACAATGATTGTTTAAAAATACAATGTGATGAAATATAATAGTGGAAGTAACATTAGAAGGCTGCTAAAATAAGTGCAATGGATAAAACAACAGATTGTTATACAAGTAGTAAGATTGCATAAAAATAAAGTTGATAGTCTGGCGGTTATAATTAGACGATGGCGAAAAATCGTATATAATCAAAGTAAAGAAGAGAGAATAAAGGTCAAAGTTAATCGAGAGATCCGAAGTTAATCATGATCTTGAAGATAAAAGACGAAAGTCAGAGGCATATTTGCAACAGTAGACTTCTAACTCATAATGTTACAAGCTATCTTTGTCACCGTCAAATGATTCCACTATTATATGCTTTTTCAACTAGAATATCTACAAACTCACAATTTACAACATTTGAGCATTACTTCAAATTTTGAGATGGTCCATAGAGATCCTATTTGAAACTGTTCTTCAACTTCTATTCTACAACTTCATATCCTCGACGTGTTCTACAACTTCACCATATGCCTCTGACTTGCGTCTTTTATCTTCAAGATCATGATTAACTTCGGATCTCTCGACAAACTTTGACCTTTATTCTCTCTCCTTTACTTTGATTATATACGATTTTTCGCCATCGTCTAATTATAACCGCCAGACTATCAACTTTATTTTTATGCAATCTTACTACTTGTTGTATAACAATCTGTTGTTTTATCCATTGTACTTATTTTAGCAGCCTTCTAATGTTAATTTTGTTAATACTTCCACTATTATATCTCATCACATTGTATTTTTAAACCATCATTGTTATTTTTAATGTTATTTTACTTCAAATCTCTTCAAAATTTTGAAATTCATTTCATTATTACATGTTATTTAGACGCTTATTTTGAATTTAAGGTTAAGACTATGGCTGATGATGCCTTCAGGGAAGGCGAAACATGTACCACTATTAGTTAACAAATTTATGTAAATCATCCAAGACGATTTTGTATTGATTAGGTGGTCTAATAAATAACTTATTGTTATTATTTCAATCAAATATCATCAATACGGACCAAAAATGATATTTATTACATGTAATGTAAAATCCTTTCCTCTGTCGTTCTCTTCATGTGCCCATACCATCTAAGTCTAGATTTCTCTATCATATTCTGTAGTGGCTCTTCTTTTACTGTATCTCGAACCTTCTCATTTCTCATCTTATCCCATCTTGTCACTCCTATCCTGCTTCTCAGAAATTTCATTTCACTTGCCTGTGTGCTATTCACTGCTCTCTGCCTCATTACCCAAGTCTCAGCTGCGTATGTCAGAATAGGTATGTAGTACATCCTGTATATCACCCTTTTGCTTCTCTTAGAGACATCCTTGCTCCAAACCAGGCTTCTGACACTTTTCAGGAATGCTCCTACTTGTCTTCCATGCTCGATTATTTCCTTATAATTTCTTCCACTTTCCTCTATGATACGTCCCAAGTACTTGAAACTGTCTACCTTCCTAAGCTGTTCCCCTCCAAGCAATATCCCTCTCGTAGGTGTCTCCTTTTTTCTAGTTGTGATCACTGTCTTGCTCTTTAGGGCATTAAATTTCATTCTATATTGTTCCACCTCATCTACCCAAGCATCTAACTGTTCCTGGATATCCTCTTCCTTTTCTCCCCAGACTAAAAAGTCATCTGCAAATATCATCACTTTCATTTTTTTCCCTCCAATTTTTCTTGCCACTTTTGTCATTATCTCGTCCATTGTTACTACGAAGAGCAAAGGTGACAGAACACTTCCTTGTTTTAATCTACCTTTTTGCTCAAACCAGCCTGTTCTCTCTCCTATTTTCACACAACTGACACTCCCATTTTACATCAATCAGTCAATACTGATCTGCATTTAGGGCAGTCGCCCAGGTGGCAGATTCCCTATCTGTTGTTTTCCTAGCCTTTTCTTAAATGATTGCAAAGAAATTGGAAATTTATTGAACATCTCCCGTGGTAAGTTATTCCCATCCCTAACTCCCCTTCCTATAAACGAATATTTGTCTCAATTTGTTCTCTTGAATTCCAACTTTATCTTCATACTAGCGATGTACCCGTGCTTTGCTACAGAATTCTACATTGTATACAGTATTCTAGGTTAGGTAAAGTACACGTGAGCAAAACTGTATTAAATTGCATAGCTCTTAACTCTACCCTAGAAACGCGACGGAGAAATACCAAACGTCTTTTCTCATACAGGGTGGTGCACGAAATGTCATACATCGGAAATGTTTCATAAAATGTGTAAACCTGGGCTTACAACCATGTCCTTTCGTGAACAGAAACCTTATTTCATGGGTGATCCAACAGGCAGCACCACATGTCGCGCATGGGTTCCGGCTGCCAGTTATACAGCATGGCGGACAAAGTGAGATTGACGCGTGAACAGAAGGTGAAGATAGTGTTGTTTTATGCAGAAGAAAAGAGCGTAGCTCGGACCCAGGAAAGGTTTCGTGTTCATTTCTTTACTCAGTGGGCTCATTGCCGGCAGACGGTAAACAGACTGGCCAGGCAATTTGAAACAGAAGGCATCATACTGGAGAGAAAACGGCCCCGCTTCAAGCCATTCCGCTCACCGGAGAATGTTGCTGCTGTGAGAGCGTCTCTGGCTCGGAGCCCCTCCAAATCCACCAGAACTGCATATGTTCAGCTGGGGATTTCTCGTCGTTCAATTCAGCGAATACTGCAGCCTGACCTTGACGTGTTTCCATACAAAACGACAACAGTTCATAAACTAAATTAGCTTGACAAACAACAGCGAGTACAGTTTGCTACGTGGGCTATTGCAGAAGGTGATCCCGTATTGCACAACACATGGTTGAGTGATGAGGCACATGTCTATCTCAATGGTGCAGTGAACAAACAGAATGTCCGGTTTTGGGCGAAAGAACGGCCTGCTATTATGCACGAGGTTGAAAGTCATGGTGTGAAAGTGTGTGTGTGTGTGGGCTGCAATTTGCAGTCATGAAATTATTGGGCCAAACTTTTTTAATGACACAGTCAATAGTGCGCGTTACTTGGACATGTTGACAAACAGTTTCCTTCCAGAACTCTTTGCATCATGACTACAAATAGAGACACAATGGTTCATGCAAGAAGGAGCTCGTCCGCACACAGCAAATGTTGTTCTGGACTTCTTGAATGAACATTTCGAGCCCCGTGTGATGTCCCACCGATATCCCGAGTGTCTTCAGAGCGGCTCAATGTGGCCACCGCATAGCCCCGATCTCAATCCTTGCGACTTCTTCCTGTGGGGATATTTGAAGGAGACAATCTACCGCCATAAACCAGAAAATGTACAGCAATTGCAAGCGGCCATTATGAATTTCTTCCGAGGGCTGAGTGAGGACTTGTGTCGTGGAGTGATCACGAGTATGCGGGTTCGTCTCGAAGCTGTTGTACACCGAGAAGGTGGACATATTGAACATGTCCTGCACACGGACTAACCATGCACGTCAGTGAATGTTGTAACGCCATTTTGTATTCAGTATGTTGTATATTACATTTTCTATAAACAATTTCCAGTGTATGACATTTCGTGCGCCACCCTGTATAAAGACTGCGTTAGGGAATTTTCATTGTAATGGTAGGCCCACTTGCCTACCATCAGTCCCAATCAGGTTAGGGAATTGCATTATAATGGCAGACACTCACTCTCCACCTGCCTTTTTACATCAACAGAAATACTGTCGTAGTGGTTTTTCCCAACTGAAATGAACATAGGTCAGTAGGAATGGCACGAGTAAAAGCAATGATTTCACATGAAATACTCGATCAAATGAAAAACCATACATTTCCTTACTTTTAATGTACAGTACTACACTGCTGATCTAACAGTCCAAAGTTCCAGAGCTGGAATGACCAGGCCCGGGGACAGCCGTGATCTGTGAACACTCTTAGTCTTTTTTCAGGGGGGTCGAATATTGGAGAGTCCCAGAGCAAGAACTATGCCCTTTTACCAATCTGTTTCCTAGGAGTACCCGATGAGTTGGAAAATCTCATTTCACTACACTGGCAGTGGAAAAATCTATCTGAATTGGAAACAATTTTTTCCTCCAAGCCAGAGAAGAAACCCCCTCTTCACTGCTAATTTTGAATAAAATGAATGTAGAATTTAATGAAAGTGAAGAGGAAGAAGCTCTTTTTAAGAAACGGCTCTTTTCAGGGTTGAATTTTGAGTTATTTAGTGAATTGTGGTGCTATAATTTGGAATATGCCTAAATTGTAATTCTAGACCAGGTCATACTACTACTACTACTACTACTACTACTACTACTACTACTACTACTACTACTACTACTACGTGAGCCTCTGCCTTAAGAGTGCACACTGCTCATTCAAAACAGCGCGTCAGAGTAGGGATCGAATAGCTGGAATACTACGATGAACCAGTGGTTACGTACCAGCAGTACGGTATCAGAAAATGGATGCAATAGAGGAATGACATGCTAAAGAAGAAAGTTTTCTAACTTCTCAGCTATTTCCCGCCAATATTCAGTCAGGCTGTTTCATTCGGTACGCAGCAGTAATCCCATCTGTCGGAGTTGAGAGGCAGCATAAGAGACAAAGAACATCACCACAAACAATGGTCAATGTAATGTTATTGTTGATCAGTGTTATGCGCTTTCAATATTGTAGGTCTTCATATTTAGTTTTCTTCCGACTCTGAAATACCACTCTTATCATCGTCGGTACGGTTAAATTGAATAAAACATAAATTGTCGGAAATTGTATTCTCTATAACTTTTGTTATGTAGTACTTTTCGATAGGACAAATAACATAGGTATTTAAAAATTAAATTTTAGACGCCTTCCCCTAAACTACAATTTCATACAGGGCAAATAAAATTATGTATAACTTAGACTGTAGTTTCTTATTCCCCGACTCTATATATCGACTTTCATTAAATTCTGTTAATCCATTTTCTCGTGGCTCGGCGTTGATATGGACTTGGCAACAAAAATACAAATTCATGAATATCTGTGTTATCAAAGCCAGTACGGTAACAATGTATGACATAAATGATCGGAAATTTAATTCTTTATAACCTTAGTTATGTAGTATTTATCGATAGGACCACTAATAATATAAATATTTGAGAATTAAATTTTAGGTCTTCCCCTAGGCTACCATTTCACTCAGCATAAGAAAAATGATTTATAGCCTAGATTACCGTGCCTCATCCCCTGACTTCACATACCGATTTTCATTAAATTCTCTTCAGCCGTTTTTTCGTGATGCGTGTACATACATACAGAGAGAAATTACGGAAAAGTAAAAAGTGCCTTTCCTTGTTACTATGGACATGACTGATACAGAAATACCATTGTTTTCAAATTCTACTTTTAAAGACACCTCTCAAGCTTATTCGTCTACTGATGTCCTCCCACGCCATCTCTCCACTGACAGCTCAGAACATACCTCTTAGTCGAGCAGCTCGTCTCCTTTCTCCCAAGTTTTCCCAGCCCAAACTTTGCAACATTTTTGTAACGCTACTCTTTTGTCGGAAATCGCCCAGAAAAAGTCAAGCTGCTTTTCTTTGGACTTTCTCCAGTTCCTGAATCAAGTAATCCTGGTGAGGGTCCCATACACTGGAACCATACTCTAGTTGAGGTCTCACCAGAGACAAATATGCTCTATCCTTTACATCCTTACTACAACCCCTAAATACCCTCATAACCATGTGCAGAGATCTGTACCCTTTATTTACAATCATATTGATGTGATTATCCCAATGAAGATCTTTCCTTATATTAATACCTAGGTACTTACAATAATCCCCAAAGGGAACTTTAACCCCATCAACGCAGTAATTAAAACTGAGAGGACTTTTTCCTATTTGTGAAACTCACAACCTTTTATCCCCGTTTATCATCATACCATTGCCTACTGTCCATCTCACAACATTGAGGTCATTTTGCAGTTGCTCACAATCTTGTAACTTATTTATTACTCTGTACAGAATAACATCATCTGCGAAAAGCCTTATCTCTGATTCCACTTCTTTACACATATCATTGATATATATAAGAAAACATAAAGGTCCAATATTACTGCCTTGAGGAATTCCCCTGCTAATTATTACAGGGACAGATAAAGCTTCACCTACTGTAATTCTCTGAGTTCTATTTTCTAGAAATAGAGCCACCCATTCAGTCACTCTTTTGTCAAGTCCAATTGCACTCATTTTTGCCAGTAGTCTCCCATGATCTACCCTATCAAATGCCTTGGACAGGTCAATCGCAATACAGTCCAATTGACCTCCTGAATCCAGGATATCTGCTGTAAATTGCTGGAATCCTACAAGTTGGGCTTCAATGGAATAAACTTTCCTAAACCCAAACTGCCTTCTATCACACCAATAATTAATTTTGCAAATATGTCTTATATAATCAGAAAGAGTGCTTTCCCAAAGCTTACATACAATGCATGTCAAACTGACTGGCCTGTAATTTTCAGCTTTATGTCTATCACTCTTTCCATTATATACAGGGGCTACTATAGCAACTCTCCATTCATTTGGTAAAGTTCCTTCATGCAAGCAATAATCAAACAAGTACTTCACATATGGTACTATATCCCAACCCATTGTCTTTAGTATATCCCCCGAAACGTTATCAATTCCAGCAGCTTTTCTAGTTGTCAGCTTTTGCATCTTACTCTAAATGTCATTGCTGTCATAGGTAAATTTTAATATTTGTTTAGTGTTAGTCATCTTCTTCACTCTTTCTACGGTCTGTTCCTCGACACCTTTTCTCTGTACGCCTTCCCATACCTTGTTTCTACACATACTGTCATAAGCTTTCTCAAAGTCCACGAAGGCCATCACAAGTTCCTTACCCCATTTGAAATGACGCTCTTGTAGCTGTCTTAACTGTGAATATAAGGTCTACTGTAGACCTTCCTAATCTGAAGCCATGCTACTCTTAACTTTTCTTCCACCCTCTTTCTGGTTCTATTCTCCAGAATCTTCTCAAGCACCTTTGCACAGTGGCATATCACTGTGACTCCCCTATAGTTCTTAAACTCTTTTCTATTCCCCTTTTTGAAAATGGGTTTGATTACTCCCTTCTTCCAATCTTCAGGGGTCTTCCTTTCCTTCCATACTACTTTCAACACATGATAAAGCCACTGTTTCCCTACCTCTCCTGCTGCCTTCACCATCTCAATACTCACTTCATCTAACACCGAGCTCAATGGCTGCAGTCGCACCAGTAATCGGGAGATAGTGGGTTTGAACCCCACTGTCGGTAGCCCTGAAGATGGTTTTCCGTTGTTTCCCATTTTCACACCAGGCAAATGCTGGGGCTGAACCTTAATTAAGGCCACGGACATTTCCTTCCCATTCCTATCCCATCGTCGCCATAAGACCTATCTGTGTCGATGCGACGTAAAGCAACTAGAAAAAAAAATCATCTCCTTTCATCTTGTCCAGTGCCAGCTCCACTTCTGCCCATGTTGTCTTTTTTTTTTTTCCTCCATATTTCTTACTTCCACCCTGCTTCTACTTTCTCTGTGCATCATTCTGGGTTTAGTAAATCTTCAAAATACTCAATCAATGATGATGTTTCTAAAGAGAGGTGTGATCTTGTCAAGAATTATTGAGTCAAAATTTTGGAAATATGTGGAGAAATTGTAACTGGTCTATATTGTTTTATGTCAGTTTTATCACCATTTTTGAAAACTGGACTAACATCCTTTCTTTCAATCCTCTGGGAAAACACCTTGGTTTAATGATAAATTGAACAGATAAAAGAGTGCTTTACATAACACAAATGAGCAGTACTTGAGAAGGTAAGTTGAAACACCATCAGGTCCAGCTGTTTTCTTTAATTCCAGAGATATTAGTTTGTTGTAAATTTCTGCCTTACTAATGTTGATAACTGACAGATTGACAGAAAAATGATTATCGTATGCCATACTAATCTGATAAGAAGAATAAACAAATGAAAAGTGTTTAGCAAAAAGATTGGCAATATTTTCTCCAGTATCTGCTGTAACTTCCTTAAGATGCACTGTTGAAGGAATATTACTACATGACCTTTTAGATTGCAAGAATTTCTGTGGATTGGAACTAATACTTTGTTCACAGTTGGAGACATTAGTTTGTATAGCAAGATTTGGATTCAGACTTGCATTCATTCACACCAGGCAAATGCTGGGACTGAGCCTTAATTAAGGCCAGGGCCGCTTCCTTCCCACTCGTAGCCCTTTCCTATCCCATTGTCGCCAAAAGACCTATCTGTGTCAGTGGGACGTAAAGCCAATTGTAAGAAAATAGGAAGAAAGCAGAACAGTTATGGAATAGGGGTAAAAGTATCAGGAAATGAAAAGAAGGTAGTAAGTGAAGAAACAATGACAAGCTGGAAAGGATTTACACGAGAGTGGAAGAGGGTGTGTATAGCGATGAAAGGATGCTATTTGCAGTTGTAAGAAGGAAGAGAAAAGAAAGTCTATACAAAGCAGGTGAAGGGGGAAAAAGGAGAGAAAATAATGCAACCAGAGGAAATAATGGAACAGGTGAACTTCTGAATTTAGAATAGAATGTATTTATCTGCTACAGGATGTCCCAATTACAGATGATGTAATAGAAAATTAAATAAAAAATAAAATAAAAATTAAATAATATATATATATATATATATATACAAACAAACCGATATAAGTCGTCACATGTTTTCTACAGATTTTTTTACATATTTAAAAAATTAGCATGTTCCATCCTTGAGAAGAGCTTTCTGAATTGCAGTGGAATGGTGGTGAAAAATGTTGAGTGACCCAGCTGATTTATGGTCCTAAGGGCTTTCATGAACCAAGAATTTTCATATGCAACCGTCCTACATTTGGGCAGGTGGAATGTACAAATCTGCCTTGTTTGCCTGCTTGGAACATGAAGTGGGATCAACCCCAGTATAGCCGGACAGTCCACTTTACTCTTCAAGCATTTAATCGCTAACATTGCATTTGCACTTTTGTGGCGCATTGCCAGCGTATTCATTCCTAGAATGTTTACAGATTCTTCATACCTGCTTGAAGAGAGTGACATGCCAAGGAATCTAAAAATAATCCACTTCATGAACCTTATCTGTACTCTCTCGAGACGGTATATGTGGCCTTTCTGATACGGGAGCCACACCTCACAACCATACTTGAGAGAGCGTCTTACCGGGGAACAAAAGTATTTTGGCACATGCAATATTACTGAAATCTTTAAGATTCCTTTTGACAAACCCCAGGAGTCTGAAAGATTTCTTTATATTACTATCGATGTGTTTCTCAAAGGATAAGCCATTCCTGTTACTAAGAATTATATCTAGGTCATTAAACTCCTCCACGCGATTCAAACTTTTTCCACTGATTTCATATCTGTAAAATACAGGTGTTCATTTTTGAGTAAATGACATGACACCACACTTGACTTTATTCACTTTAAGGGACCACTTACCACACCACTCGCATATTTGCTTCAGATCTTCTTGTAGATAATCGCCATCACTGTCTTCTTCTACGACTTTGTATAGTTTCAAGTCATCAGCGTACAAGAGACATTCACTGCTCTGAATGACTGTAGTAATATAATTTATAATCAAAACAAATAGAAGAGGCCCTAACAGTGATCCCTGTGGGATGCCAGATGAAGGTTGATAGGGGTTAGAAATCAAACCCTCGGACTTGACAAACATATTTGTTTTGTCAAGTAGCTCTTTAGCCACTCGAAAATACTCCCTGTCACTCCATACGCTGACAAATTTCTCAACAAGGCTTCGTATTGTAAAGAGTAGAACCTGTTTACCTTTTACATCAACCTGTTTACCTTTGCCCGATGCATCTGAAATTGAAGATAAATAAACTGCCAGATTGGTAACAGTTGACCTGCCTTTAACAAATCCATGCTGTGATGGGTCTATGTACCGACTAAAAGAGTCACACAGGCGATTATATATGACTTTCTCCGCCACCTTAGATAAAAGTGAGAGCAGCACTACTGGTCTATAATTATCAAACAACACCTTATCACCTTTCTTAAAGATAGGGATTACGTAACACTTTTTCCAATCAGTCGGAAAACACCCACACTTAAATTGTTTATTTATAATTTCACATAGTGGAATTGCCAGTTGGGAAGCGCGTTCACGGAGGACGATGCCAGGTATCTCGTCAGGCCCACATTATTTGTTGATATCCACCGATGACAGGATCCGTATCACTTCTGCCACAGAAGTTTGAATAGACACTGGATCTATTGAAAATGGGGGAGAAAAGGTTGCTTTCAAGGGCTCAGAAGGAGAATAGTACTTTACGAAATTTTGTGCAAATGTGTTTTAGAATTTTATCTTTTTCGTAAATTTCAGTTCCGTTTATTAGCATAGTGCGAGGCAGGCGGGAAGATTTTCTTTTACTATTAATGAAATTCCAAAAGCCATCTTCTACCGACATAACGTACTCCCTGTACTTAGCACGCTGCAGTCTTTTACATTCACTTCGTAATGTGGAAAACTGCACATAGTCGCACTCTTGACTTGATCTTTTGTATTTCCTTCTCATGGTGCTCATAGCTTCATCCACAGAGTGGGACTCTTTAATCATATCCCAGGGGCACGGGGATAAAAGGTCCCTCATTAAAGAAAAATCAGCTTTCTTCAATGCAAATATGACTTCGTTTTGCGCTTTGAAGCAAAATATCCTTGGCATAGGCAGGAAGATTTCTTTGGCTTGGTGATCAGAGGAATAACTTTTTCAGTTTTTACGCACTCTCCACTCCGAAGTAATTCGTTTGAGACTAAAATTAAGTCTAGAAAATTATCATTCCTAGTAGGGAAATTCATTAATAATTTCTAGAAAAAAGAAAGACTTAAACCGGCCGCTTATTTCACCTTCACATTTAATGAGGACATATATAGTGTTGTAAATATCTTCAAGAAGCATAACATGAGGATTTCCTATAGAACTAACAACAGGAACTTGGAAATTATGCACAATTTCAAGTCAGTTAACAAAACCAATATCTTCTCAAGGTCAGGTCTACCGTTTTAGATGCAATGGCTGTGAATCCTCATACATCGGACAGACTGGACGCAACTTTAAAATTAGATACATGGAACATGTCAATGCCATCAACATAACAGGTTTTCAGCAGTGAGTCAACATATTCATGAATCAAAACACAATTTTTGTATTATAGATCAGGATATGGAAATTCTTAGGAACATAAGCAGAGGCCCAACTTGAAGTAAGTGACTGTCAAACATTCTGAGAACTATCAGTGCACTGTACACTTGAAAATCGTTTGTGAATGCCATTATGTTATTGTTTACAACATATCAGTGCTATGGTGGGTAAGTTTCCTTGTGTCATCAAACCCCCCATCCCCAGTTAATCTGATGGTAATATTGAAAGTTAGAAACTTCATTTTGTTCTGTATTGAACTGGGATTACAGTAAAATGAAAATTTTAAAGGTCCACCTTTTCAATACCATGAATGTTTATTGATGTGAATATATATCACATAACGTCTAGAGAAGGTTGGTACTAGTTTCGACACTCATTGCGCGTCATCATCAGCTAACAAATCAATTGAGCAAAATGCAACTTATCGAATAGCAATATATAACACATGATAGCACCTACAAGACAAATGTTAAACTATGACTAGTTGAAATATAAAACACATGGCAGCAAATACAAGGATTAATGTTGAAAGCTAAATTGTCAAAAGTTAAAACAATGAAATCAAAACAGAGAAGGTAACAATAGTTAGGGTATGATACACGAGAAAGTAGTCCAGCTTGAGGTTTGTAGAACATAAGGCGTATCTATATGCATTTAAATGCACCAACTAAGGCAAATTTTATATGTAACATTAAAATGATGAGGGTATAGTGCGTATAACCATCTAAAACATATGACAGCACCTATAAAGTCACTGTTAGATTATAACCAGTTGAAATGATGTGGTGTGTCTGACTGTTAAACATAACATTTTTGAGAAGGTATCCCAGTTGTTGAGTCTTGATAAACAAGAGAATAGTCCAGCTTGAAGTGCATAAATCATAAGGCCACTTCTTCCACCTTTACTTTCAACAAAGATGTCTACAAAATCACCAATCTCTTCAGTAAACATAACGTAAAAATTTCTTTCAGAACAAATAACAGGAACTCTGAAATTCTGCACAATTCCCCATCAGTTAACATGACCAATACTTTCTTAAAGCCCGGAATCTACAGATTCAAATGCAATGACTGCAATTCCTCATACGTCGGGCAAACAGGACACAGTTTCACCACTAGATATTCAGAGCACGTCAACGCTATAAGATACAATAGGTTTTCAGCAATAGGTCAACACATCTCTGACTCCAACCACAAGTTTACCGACATTGAACACGATTTAGAGATCCTTCAAATGGCCAATAAAGGGCCTCTCATGAACATAATCGAAAATTGTTTCATCCATTTTGATCAATACTTTAATCCTAACTTCAACTTAAATGGAATCTCTGACAAGCCTAATATCCTTTTCGATTTCTTAATTTAACTTGTTTAAAAATATCAGATTTCCAAACACTAGCGCTATCTTTCAAGCCATGTGCAATCCACATCCCAGTCACTTACCGCCACTACCTCATCCCTCTGCCCCACCATAGCCCTACTCCTCAGCTTTAGCTCCTCCTTTTCCCCCTTCCCCTCCCCTCCATTATTGCTCTTTTCATTAGCCCAGCTCCCCTCCTTTCAACATTTATGCCATCACGCTACTCAAGGTGAGTTCGCCTCCTTTCCCTTATATTTCTTTTGGCTGTGTACATTTATATCGCACCTAATTTGGCTTTCAATCTTTTCGTCAGGTCTCCACGTTTCCATACTGAACTGGGAATCATGACGTTAATTCAAATTATGATCTTCACAAGACCACATTTTTGGCTTCAATACCACCTGAATTAAGCCTGTTAATTACCGCAACTTAAGAGAACAAGATTATTCTTCCCACTGATAACATATGAGGTCTTATGATTTATGCACTTCAAGCTGGACTATTCTCTTGTTTATCAAGACTCAACAACTGGGAAACCTTCTCAAAAATGTTATGTTTAACAGTCAGACACACGACATCATTTCAACTGGTTATAATCTAACAGTGACTTTATAGGTGCTGTCATATGTTTTAGATCAGGCCTTTCCAACTCGAGCACTTAGTGCCGGGGCGCACCAACGCTGCACTCAGCAGCACCGTTCCCCTCCTTCCCCACCTACCCCGCGCAGTGGTCGATGCATGTGTGCGTAAGAGACAGTACATTCATTCTCATTCTTTCTCTGTGTGTGTCATTCTCAGTAGAATCTACTCGATAGAACAGACAGTGCAGCAGTTGGTTTCAACTTCGTTAAAAGTGTCGTTTAATCCTTCATATGGGTGGATTCATATTTTGTTCTCACTACCGAAGGGAAAGCTCACTGTTTAATTTGTCATGTCATTTTAAGCGCAAAGTCTTCAACCGTGCGACGACACTACCACAATAAACATGTTTCCACCTATGATACATTGTTGGCGCATCAAGAACCGAACAAATTGCTAAGTTAAAATCGGAATTGCTAAGTTCTTTAGGGATACGTTATAACTTACTCATTAGGAGTTGTTTTACATGCAATTTAGGAGATTTGTTTTCGTTTTTGGTTTTGTATTATTAAGAACTGTTTAGAATTAGACTTAGATGTGCTGCTAAGAAAAAACACCAGGTGAGTTGGTGGCGCGGTTAGGGGCGCTCAGCTGTAAGCTTGCATTCGGGAGATACTGGGTTCGAACCCCACTGTCGGCAGCGCTGAAGATGGTTTTCCATGGTTTCCCATTTTCAAACCAAGAAAATGCTGGGGCTGTTCCTTAATTAAGGCCACGGTTGCTTCCTTCCCATTCATAGCCTTTTCCTATCCCATCATCGCCATAAGACCTATTGCAAAAAAGAACCCACAAAGATAATTATTTTAATTAGTTTATCTCCCTGTCCCACAGATACTTGAACCCAATACTTCAGAAGGTGCAGTTCGAGCACGTTATGGGCTATTGTTGCTCTGAAGATTGCAAAAAACAGATGTTTTCAGTTCTGAATTTAAATAAATGGAGAACTAGGACATCTCTGTCTGATGCAAACTTAGAGGCTGTACTTAGAATTTCTACTGCCAAATGAATTGTACCCATTATTGGTAAATTAGTTGCCGCAAAACGATGTCAGCAATTGACTTAAACGCTAAATGTACATTAAGGCAAACGCAAAGTCGTACAGAATAAATTGTGTGTTTATGTGTTCACAGAACTGTCATAAATAATATTGTTTTCATAAGCTCCGCGCTGACTTGACGACCTGTGGTTCTGCCTCTGTCACTTCCTCCACCACCTCAACGGTGCTATAGCACAGCACCGGGGCTGCTGACGGGACCGGCCGGGGCCGTGGGGGCACCTCAGTTGGAATCGCTTGTTTTAGATGGTTGTACGCACCATACCCTCATCATTTTAATGTAACATTTAAAATTTGCCTTAGTTGGTGCATTTAAATGTATATAGATACGCCTTATGTTCTACAAACCTCAAGCTGGACTACTTTCTCGTGTATCGTACCCTAACTATTGTTACCTTCTCTGTTTTGATTTCATTGTTTTAACTTTTGACAATTTAGCTTTCAACATTAATCCTTGTATTTGCTGCCATGTGTTTTATATTTCGACTAATCATAGTTTAACATTTGTCTTGTAGGTGCTATCATGTGTTATATATTGCTATTCGATAAGTTGCATTTTGCTCAATTGATTTGTTAGCTGATGATGACGCGCAATGAGCGTCGAAACTAGTACCAACCTTCTCTAGACGTTATGTGATATATATTCATATCAATAAACATTCATGCTATTGAAAAGGTGGACCTTTAACATTTTCATTTTACTGATGGTAATAGTCGAGCATAGCTCGATTTTCGGGGGGGGGGGGGGGGGGAGGAAGAATGAGACCTGTTGAATATGTCTCTTTCAAAGAAATATTTACTAAATGGTGTAAAATATTATTGTAGAATATTTTATTTGTATTCCTTTCATCTAATCTAAATTTGTAAATGTAACTACTAAGTTGTAAATAATTGTTATTGTTGAGTGATATTTCGGAATGTTCTGGAAATTTTCATCACGCAGACTTTCGGAACAGGGTGTGTCTGCCCCTGTTGATTCTAGAAGCATGTTTTTACTAATTTTGGAAGATGGAAAGTTCGCGATTAGGGTTAGGCGATGTTCTGGAATATTGTGAAAACATCGCGGCTTGGTAAGGGGTTTTGATTGGTGGATCTGTGTGGCGAGAGGGAAACACGTGGTTCCCTTGGGGTTTGCCTCCAGTAACCTTGTATCACGTGACGCACGCTAGTTTTTCCTCTGCCCCGCATCGGAAGTGTTTTTGGTGTGGAAGGAAGTTGAACTGGCCTCTGCGTCAAGTTTAAGTATTTCTGATTTTCCTCGTGTTTCAGTTTTGTGGCACGATTGTCTGAAAGCGCGTTAACTGTCACTTAATGTTGTATTTGTAAAAACCTTTGGCAATTTACATCTAATTTGTTGTTTTGAGACATCGTACCTGGACTTTTGAATTGATGGATTTTGTTTCGAATTTTCTTTGTAATGTTTATTTTGGAAAATAATATCGCAGATCAAGAGATCACCATTGGTTTTTTGAAACCTGCAACCTACGTATCCCAGAGGCCCTGGTGTAGTTCCCATGCCGCTCCACTCCCTTTCTATAGTCGTCACGTTGCCCAACCTGATGTTCATTTGTTTGTTCTTGATGCAGTTCATCTAAAGTTTTGTTTTGTGCTAAAGGTGTTAAAGTGCCGTGTAATTTAATTTTTCCTTTTCTTTACTGTGTATCGTGTAACCACTGGAAACTGGTTACACAGTTAACAAAACCAATATCTTCTCAAGGTCAGGTGTCTACTGTTTTAGATGCAATGGCTGTAAATCCTCATACATCCGACAGACTGGACACAACTTTAAAATTAGATACGTGGAACATGTCAATGCCATCAAACATAACAGGTTTTCAGCAGGGGGTCAACATATTCATGAATCAAAACACAACTTTTGTACTATAGATCAGGATATGGAAATTCTTAGGAACATAAGTAAAGGCCCCCTCCTTGACACTACAGAAAAATGTTTTATTCACTTGGACCAGTTTTTCAACCCTAATTCAAATCTTAATGAAATTTTGGAAAAAGCTAACATCCTCTTTGACTTCTGAATTAGTCTTTAAAAGCATCAAGCTTTCAAATAGGCGTACAATCTTTCATGCTATAAATAATACCCTCTTGCGCATCACGCTCCTACCTCACCGCCCTCCTGACCCGCTTTGAACACCTTCTGCTTCCCCTTCCTAACCCTCACTCCTCCCACCTTCCCCACCTTCCCCAGCACATCCGACCAACTTGTGCTAACACACACACACTCTCCATTTCACTCCTCCTCTCAACACGACAAGCTGCAAGGCACACTGCACAATATATATCTTCATATATCTGCATTATGCACACGGCCTAACCACCCAAAAGCTGGTTCTATTGCTGTGAATATATATCTTACTACACAGGTTTCACGTTTGTCTTGCCCCATCTTAAATTTATAACCATCTAAACAGGCTTCTTTTTCTTATAGGCTTGGCAAGCCCTATTGGACTGGGAAAAACAGCGGCCTAAACAACTGAGGCCTACTTGTATAATCCCACCACCTCATAATGTGCCGGTAATACAAAGAATTTGAAGAACCTGCTTAACAACAAAAAATGTTCTTCCACACGTTTACTAGAAGAACATGATTTTAACACGTTGATCAAGATTTTAATTTGTACATCAGACTTTTAACCTATATTTAATCACATCTTGGTTTCCATTACCAGTATTCTTAATAGCACAAAAAGCCATATAAGACTATTTCACATTGTAAAGAAAACACGTGCCACATATTTCATATTATTTGAACTTTAGTATGTAATTCTGTAACGTGTCATTTGTGTACATTGTAAAGACAATTTAGTATGTGTTTTTGCTTGGTTACAATTTTAGGCTGATGATGACACCATATACAGGCGTCAAAACTGGTACCTTAAATAAAATATATTGTAAATAACAATCTTATACAACACATATTGTATTGAAAATGTGGAGCTTTTACCCAAATTTTAACATTGTAAGAATACCTCCTCACTTCTCTGTTTGATAATGTGTTGTACTTTTGACGATTCATCAGTTTTCCAAGCTAATTGGTTCAAGTTAAAATCGCCGCACACAATAACAGTGTCCCGTGAGTTGAGAACAGATGTAATGTTTCCCAATGTTTTGACGTAGGTTGCTAAGCCGGTCGTTCACTTCATCTGGAGGCAGGTAGCAGCACACAATGATGACAACACGACTGGGTTGAGGGTTGACATTCACTACTTGACACTCGCAGTTCCCAGCAAGCTCAGGTTTCGACACTGGTCCAAGGTCAGGCTTTACAGCTAGTAAAACACCTTCACCATCCAGTTTTGAAGTGTTCACGGAATTTCTGTCCTAACGAAATACAGTGTAACTGTCTGTTAATATTTCAGTATCAGCTACTGTTTGTTAAGTTAACTTTCGCTGTTACCAATACAGTCATAGTTCCCTTCACTTAGTCCAGCACCGAGCTCGATAGCTGCAGTTGCTTAAGTGTGGCCAGTATCCAGTGTTCGGGAGATAGTGGGTTCGAACCCCACTGTCGGCAGCCCTGAGGATGGTTTTCCGTGGTTTCCCATTTTTACACCAGGCAAATGGTGGGGCTGTACCTTAATTAAGGCCACGGCCTCTTCTTTCCCAGTCCTAGCCCTTTCCTGTCCCACTGTCGCCATAAGACCTATCTGTGTCGTTGCAACGTAAAGTCAATAGCAAAAATAAAAATAAAAAATCCAGCATTAAAGTCAGTAGCCAGTTACGCATACTCCTCACATTTTGATAGAAAAATGTCATACCTTCAATGCTTTGGTTGGGTCCTGGGTTCGTTTGTAGATCTCCGGAGAGCGCTAGCATTAGGATGGCTAGTACATGGCTGGATACCTGCGGACGATCTGGCCTCCCTTGGCCGCGGGGGCACCTTTTACTTCAGTGTGGCCACACCAAGTACCTCGAGCCGTTGAGAGAACCCACGAGGCCAGATAAACTGTATTTATTAATTACTAGGACTCTTTCCCAAACTGTCTCTCACGCACTGTCAAACTTAAGAGTACTGTAATTACATCGGCACAAACGAACCGGACCGCAGGCGTATTTAACTATCGAAAACACAAGTATTACTCGGACAACTACCGACACCTGAATGTAACAAGCAGCCATCTTTGAGGTGGAGTGTAGATGAGATGATAGAGGTAGAGTGTGAGTATATAGAACCCATAAGCAATCACAATGGAAGAGGTGAAAATTACTTTCAAATGAACGAAAGTGGGGAAATGCAGCGACCTGTAGGTCTACAATGGCTGTATAAGCAGTTTAAGTGTATTTGGAAATTAAAACCTGTACCAAATGACTGGAGTAATGGAGTGATAATACCTACAGTATGTTAAGAAGCGGGACAAGAAGATATGTGATAATTATCGAGGAATCACACTCATATCTCAGGTAGGAAAAATGTCTGTAAGGATACTAAAAAAAGAAAAAACAGGTGAGTTGGCCATGCAGTTAGGGGCGCACGGCTATGAGTTTGCATCCGGGAAATAGTGGGTTCGAATCCCACTGTCGGCAGCCCTGAAGATGGTTTTCCGTGGTTTCTCATTTTCACACCAGGCAAATGCTGGGGTTGTATGTTAATTAAGGCCACGGCCGCTTCCTTCCGACTCCTAGGCCTTTCCTATTCCATCGTCACCATAAGACCTATCTGTGTCGGTGCGACGTAAAGCCACTAGCAGTTCCAGTGGGGAGGGATGCTAGAAAAGAGAATGAGGAGGAGGGTGGAAGGACAATTGCAAGAAGAGCAATATAGCATATGAAATGGAAGATCAACACTGGACCCTATGAGGCAGTTAATGGAAAACATTGGGTGTTTGGAAGAGAGATGGCGATGGCATTCCGTGATCTAGGAAAGGCATATGATAATGTACCCAGTGAGAAGTAATGCAACAGAACGGATTTTGAAATCAAATGATAGAATATGTGCTAGCAATGTACAAAAATGTTTGCACCATTGTCCAGACACCTGTGGGAAGGATACAATGTTTTTGGAATGAAATTGGGCTACGACAAGGAAGTGTGCTGTCACCACTGTCATTCGTAATAGTTATGAATAAAATAATGAAGGAGACAAAGGTAATATATGGGGACAGGAAGATGAAGATAATACTGTTTGCGTACAAAATTGTAGTGTGGGGAGCAAACAGTGAGGAAATACAAGGGCAACTTGACATTGAGTGAGTTTATTGAAAATTATGGGATGATAATCAGGGTGGAAAAGAGTAAGACAATCATGTTCACTAGATGAGAAAGGGAAGGAAAAGGCATTATACAAATAAAGGGACAAAACCTTGAAATTGTGGGGAGATTCAAGTACTTTGAAAGCATATTGATGCAGGATGCATGGCTGGACATGGAGATCAGTAAAAGGAATGAACAGGGAAATGCATTTTATCAGAGTGTGAGAAACCTGGTGTGGAGGAAGGAAGTACCAGTGAAGTGTATAGAGGTGATGTATAAAATATTCTGTTACCCAATACTGACATGTTTGGTGGAGGCCTGGACATTGACAAAAAGACAGGAGAATAAAATCCACACCAGTAGAATTACATTTATAAGAAGTATTATAGGAAGGACACGAAAGGGCGGAGTAAGAAACAACGCCGTCTGAGTGGAGAGGCTTTACGACAGAATGGAGAGGGATAAAGGTAGGTAGTTTGGACATATGAGAATGGAAAAAGGATGGATGCTGAAGCAGGTGATGGAGACTCAGATAGGAGGAGGGAGGGTAAGAATGGGACCCAGACTACGATGATTGAAACAAATCAAGAATAGTATAATTAGAAGAACCCTGGATTGGAACACATTTGAGGAGGAATAATGGTGGTTGGATAGAGGAAGATGGAAGGGTGCCAAAAACATCCAACCTGACAGGAGCTGGACGAGGGAAATGGCTTTTGAGGTGTATGAAGCTTATTGCAGATTAGCTGAGACCATGACAACACTGGGCAAACTATGTGTTCCAGGTGGCTAATCCGTCATCCACTCGCCCCAACACAACACGTGGAAACAGGGCATAACTAAAAACATGGCTGAGGCTTGCTCTGTGTTAGATGGGAGAAATATCTTTCCTTTTGTTGAAACTTTGCTTATGCAGGTATACAAATCCTTTTCAGTGGTACGATAAGTGTTCTTTTTAAAATCTTTTTTAGACAAAATAGTGTATTCTTTTTATTTAGTACATTTGCTGCAACAGTTGTAATGTGAACTTTTTTATTTTGTAGGAACTGCATGCTCACCTCAATGGATCGCTGAGCAACCAAACTATTAAGGAGCTGCATAAAACTAGTGGTAAACCTTCCACAGAAGATAATGATCATTGGAAAAGCTGGGAGAAAATTACAAACCAAATTGAGGGACACTCACTTGAAGAGTATGTAATTCTTATTCTTTTCAGGGAGCTGGGAAAATTAGTTCAGGTTATGGAACTGAAATCCATCATTCCAAACATGAATCATTCTACTTCAAGTGTTAACCCCTCAATGCAGGAGCATTCACAGTGCACGTCACTTGCTAGTTTGGGAGGAGGATGCTACTCAGCGCTAGTTATGAGTGTAAAATGTGTGAAATAGGAACCACTGTAACTAGATAGTTTTGGTATGTACACACACAAAATTTTTCAAGGTGTGATAAGAATACAGGAAGCCGGAAGTCAAGTAAGAATGACATGAAGGTGTTGGTGTTGAACTGTAGAAATATTGTAAAGAAAATAGTAGAATGAAGTAATTTAATATATATATTTACCAGATATTGTTATTGGAGTTTGCTCATGGCTGACAAGTGATGTTATGGATGTGGAACATTCTTCATGGAACTGGAGTGTTTTTTGAAGAGACAGGATAGGAATGGTAGGAGGGGGAATATTCATACTAGCGAAAAAAGAATATGTAACCTATAAAAATATTATGAAAGAGAAACATGAAATTCTATGTTTTGGCTCATCTCTAGAAATAATAGACAACACAATGTTTGTGGTTTATACAGATCTGGAAAGTATGATGCAGATGCAGAATTACTTGATAAGATGGTCAGTTATATGGGAAAAGACACAGAAAGGAATGTTATTGTAACAGGTGATCTGTTTAGAAATATTAACAACTGGGAA
Organism: Anabrus simplex; assembly: GCF_040414725.1. NCBI lineage: Eukaryota > Metazoa > Arthropoda > Insecta > Orthoptera > Tettigoniidae > Anabrus > Anabrus simplex. The sequence continues at coordinate 131,997,348 of NC_090266.1, read as the reverse complement.
AGAAATGTTAATGACAGGAAACATGACCAGCAGTTGGTAAATAACTTAATCTGGGTAGGACAGCTGAATCAGAAAGTGACAACCAGCTAGAGGGAAGAATTTTCTGGATGTTGTGTGTCTAAAACCAGATGAACTTCATGGAGAAACTGAAGTGGTAGTTTGTATAAGTGATCACAAAGCAGTTTTTCTTGTAGTTAAAAATAAATGCAGTAAAAAGGAAGGTTATACAAGTAGGAATATCAGGCAACACCATATGGTTTATAAGCAAGAGGGAGTTTTCAAAAAGCAATTATTATTGGTAGAAAATGGTTAGTAAAAATGTAAACAGTCTGTGAGATTAAAAGAAAAATTGTTTTACATTGCACCGACAGAGATAGGTCTTATGGCGACAATGGGATAGAAGTGGGAAGGAAGTGGCCATGGCCATAATTAAGGTACAGCCCCAGCATTTGTCTGGTGTGAAAATGGGAAACCACGGAAAACCACCTTCAGGGCTGCTGACAGTATGGCTCGAACTCACTGTCCCCCAGATGCAAGCTCACAGCTGCGCGCCCCTAACCGCACAGCCAACTCACCCAGTTGGGATGGGTTTAAAGCAGTAGGTGAGGAATGTGAAATCGTGAATGTACCTATAAAGGCAGCAAGGAAAGGTAAAGATCCAGTATATATTAACAGAGAAATAGAGAGACTAAGAAGGAGGTGCAGGTTAGAAAGCAATAGAGTTGGGAATGGTTATGGAAGTAAAAAGAAATTGAAAGAACTTACTAGGAAATTGAATCTAGAAAGAAGTCAGCTAAGGTCAACATGATGGCTAGCATAATTGGCAATCATTTGAATTTTAGTGGAAAATGGAAGAGAATACTTCATGGCAGAAACTGGTTCAAAAAAGTACATGCAACAAATAATTAATGAACAAGGGGATTGTATATGTGAGAATTTACAGCAGGCAGAAGAAGTCGGTCATCGGTATGTAAAGATTGTTGGATACAAGGATAATGTCCAGGTAGAGAAGATGGGAAATACAAATGAAGTACTGAAATTTACCTGTGATATTTAAGATATTGTCCCGTTATACATACCACATTTTTAGTTGCCCCAAGCTAGTCAGCAGATCCCAGGTGTGTTCAGTTCGCATGCGATAAAATCATAATCATCATCATTTTCATTTCCCCTTGTCCAGCTCTTGCCAGGTTGTGGTGTTGATGGCGCTTCTCCACCATTGCCTCTCCTTCCACCACTTCTCTTCTGTAATTGTATTCCGGTCCAGTCGTCTTTTTCTTATACTGTTCATGACAGCCTGTCCATCTTGCTCTGGGCTTCTTTCTTGCCCTTTTTCCTTCTATCTTAGCCCCCAACACTTGTTGTGGTTTCCTTCCCTCCTCCATCCTCATAACATGTCCAAACCATCTCAATTTATTCTTCTCCATCCTATCACTCAGTTTTTCTACCCCTATATCTTTTCTGACCTCAACATTTCTTAATCTGTGTTTCCTTGTCTTCCCTACCATACTCCTCAGTAACTTCATCTCACTGGCCTGAATTTTACTCTCATTCCTTGCTGTCAGTAGCCTAAAATGAGTGATGGGTAGTGGCTAACTTCAATTGCATCCTGAATTTGTGATGGGGAACATATGTTTATTAGAATGGACAAGACAAGGAAACTATAGCTATAAATAATGTTAGGCAGACCACGATGTAATATTGAGGAAATTATTTATTACACAATCAAATAAGATGTTAAAATTTTCAAAATACTGTAACATGTGACATGAATAAAATTTATCTTTCCATGTTCTAGAATAAAGTTCATCTTGATGTAAAAGGAAACAACAGCAGCAATTATGCATCGACATACACATTTACCACAAATTACATTTATTTTGGTTTGCAAAATTTCACTTACTCCTGACTCGCTTTGTTTATTAGTTTAATTTTAAGAATGAGTATGGGTTTCACTCATGCATACTCATCGCAGTAGAAGCGCTAGTCTTACACATTACCTAATTGCTTTGGGGAAAATCCTATGCTAACTGTACACAAGAGCCCAAGTGGGGTGGCTAGTTCACGTATACAGAGTCCTTCAGAACACTGTATACACTCCTTAACGGAACGAAAACTAACTAACTAACTAACTAACTAACTAACTAACTAACTAACTAACTAACTAACTAACTAACTAACTAACTAACTATCTATTTATTTATTTATTTATTTATTTATTTATTTATTTATTTATTTATTTATTTATTTATTTATTTATTTATTTATTTATTTATTTATTTATTTATTTATTTATTTATTTATTTATTTATTTATTTATTTATTTATTTATTTATTTATTTATTTATTTATTTATTTATTTATTTATTTATTTATTTATTTATTTATTTATTTATTTATTTATTTATTTATTTATTTATTTATTAATTAATTAATTAATTAATTAATTAATTACTGTCTTCAGTTAAGCAGATAGTTACATTAGATGTTCCCCGCAATTGCACTGGAGATCGCTGCACATGCCCCTGTACTCTCCTGGCAAACAGCCTCCAGCATGTGTACATCTTACGTTGATAGACTTGATCATTCACAGTTCCCCACAAGTAAAAGTCCATAGGGGTAAGATCTGGTGACTGTGTGGGGAACTCAATGGGCCCTCTTCGTGTAATCCTATGTCCCTCCAGATTTTCATCCAGGAAAGTTTGTACTGCTACATGGTAGTGTAGTGGCACCTCATTTTGTTGGTAGAAGACCTCATCATCAGCTCCATAGGACGCACGTACAGCTGGTTAAATTAATGTACGTAACATTTTCAAGTACACTTCTCCAGTGACATACCATCAAAGTAAAAGGGTCCTACTAAACTTCTTGATGGTAGTCTACACCAGACATTACCCCCTGGTAGAATGACCCCCTTATCCACATGAACATGCGGATTTCCCGGTACCCGGTAGACACAGTTATATCGATTCACTGTTCCATTAAATTTAAACTGGGACTCATCAGACAACACTGCCATCCTCAGAAAGTGTTCATCTTGACTTACCATTTGTTGATACGATTAGAAAAATTGCAGTCGACGATCAGGATCATCATCATTAAGCGCATGCAATAAACATGGGATGTAAACTTTCCACTTAGCTGCTCTCAAAATTTGTCGTACACTTGTGCTGCTAATCCCTATTTCCCATGCACATTGCTTAGCAGATTTCTGTGGAGAAGTAGCAAACCTTTCCAACACGAGACCCTTATGATCTTCCTTTGGGAATATCACAAATCGTTTCACATGTCTCAAACATATCATTAATGCGTTTAATTGTTAGGTGTGTTTGGAGGTTCTGTTTCAAACTCTCTTCTCCACTGACGTTGCGCTTCAACAGTATTATCAACCTGATAAACCACTTCAGAATGCATTTTCGCTGCTTGACGTCAAACGTGCTCCAGCCATTTTGTTTTCCTGCTATCATGATGCAAGTGCCGTCATCTGTTGGACAAAAGACCATACTACAACATACTGGTACTTCAAAACATTTGACAATGTCAGTATCCCAATACAGTGTTACGATTGTATACATTTTTTGGCAGACTCTGTATACAACTCCCGTGGAAGTAAACAAACATTAATGAAAGCAAACTTGGATTGAAACCACACACAATAAAATTGTGCAAACAAAATCAAAGAACATTCACATGTTATCATATTTTCCGCACAAATTTAGCATGCAGCATTCATGCTAAGTCAGTTGAAACAGCTCTCCATAGAAGGAAACCAAATAAAAACACTCCCTGTAATAAACACACCTTACCCAAGAAACATCAGACAACTGAGTAAAACTCAATCCCTATTCACCGTGGGTGCACTGAAATCAAATACGACAGAAAACAAATCGCAGTAGACCTTAAATCAATCATAAATTCAACGTTAGTTTCCTGAGAATAAATTACATAACGCCAGGTATGTCGCACATTATTCTACAATTAAATTTGATTACTCAAATAATAAACACGCACAATAGTCGTCGGCTGTAACTCAATCTGAGTATATCACCTTAAGTGCCACATATGCAGTAAAAAATATTTCCATCCAGGCCATTCTTTTTTTTTCTTTTGTTTTCTATAGAGTATAAAATAGTGAAACTTATTACAGAAATGTTCCTTTTAGTCATCTTGGGTCAAAATTGTAGTCATACCATAGTGTTGAAATTGTGGTGACACATTGGTCTCACGTGGCCACTGACACTACGTTCCAGCTGTATAGGCCGCGTGAGACCAATGTGTCACCACGTATCCTAGCACAGTTCTCACCTTCCTGATCCACTTGTCTTTACCCAACTCTGCTCGGGAATTTCCACGCTTCCTGTTGCTGCCTGCCTCCCTTCCCCTCCCTCCTTCCGACATCTGTCCGGCTCTGACTCAAGCATTTCTGCTTACTTTTGTGTGTTCCACTGTGTAGAGTAGACTGTGCGTCTTGCTGTTGAAAGTAATGTGTAAGTAGTTGTGCAGTGATTTGTTCGCTATTTCATCATGGCAAGAAACTGCGAAGAAGAACAAGAGCATATAAATAAACTGTGGCAAGAACTTATGTTGGAAGACGACGACGACGACGACGAAGAAGAAGAAGAAGAAGAAGAAGAAGAAGAAGAAGAAGAAGACATTGCAGACCTTGTACTTGGCAATACTTACCTATCTGATGGGTACCAGCCTTCTTCAAACGGAGACTCTACCGATGAGGAGGACAAACAACCAAGAAGAAAGAAGAGTAAAGTAAGTCAGAATTATATGAAATCTACTGTAAACGTGACTAATGTAGACTGCACAGTTTCTAGTGCGTTCACTAGTGTAAAAAAAATGACGTTATTCCTGCTACCATTATCACACATTCCAGCATTCCTGTACCTCCTACACATACTACAGTTCCAAATCAGAGAGTTGATACAATAAGTGAAGCCATAGAATCTGTTGTAAGAGAATGTGTGCATAGCTTATCTGACAGTGACAATGATGACAGTTTCCCAACCTGCAGTAATATTACATGGAACACCGTGACAGGTCGCTATTTGCAAGATTTTGATTTTACAGAACCCAATCCTGGCTTGAGTCAAAATGTAATCAACAATTTGACAGGAAAAAATCCTTACGAAGTCTATAGATATTTTGTGAGTAACGAGGTGCTGCAACTACTTGTACGCGAAACTAACAGGTATGCTGAACAAACTATTCAATAGGGCATTTCTCCTAAATCCTGCCTAACTCGATGGAAGGAAACTGATGTTGAAAAAATGGAAAGATTTCTGGGTATTTTGATTTGGATGGGGTTGTGCCAATTTCCATCCTTACAATCATATTGGTCAACCAAGAAAGTGTATAGTAATGAAATGAAAAGGGTGATGTCAAGGAACCGATTTCAGATACTCCTGAAGCACTTGCATTTCAGTGACAATGAAAATGCAAATAATGACTATAGACTTTATAAGGTAACTCCTTTAATTGATATAATGAAGGAAATCAACAAAAATGCTGTTATACCGGGAGAGACTGTTTGCATTGATGAGTCGCTTGTGCCATTTCGGGGCCGTTTGAAATTCAAACAATACATTCCAAACAAACGGCACAAGTTTGGTATTAAAATTTTTAAAGTCTGTCTAAAGGGAGGGTACACTTACGATTTTAGAGTGTACTGTGGGCGAGAGAAAAATGATAGCACTTCAGTCCCAACAAAAGTGGTCATGGCTCTTATGGATGGTTTATTAGGTAAAGGCCGTTCATTGTGCACCGATAATTGGTATACGTCTGTCTCATTAGCTCATGAACTAATACAGAATAAAACTTATATCTTTGGAACGCTGAAATCTAATCGGAAGTATAATCGAACCGATGTTACTAAAAGGAAGTTAGCAAGAGGAGAGAGAATAGCCCGTGAAAGTAACAGCGGTGTGGTTGTTCAGAAATGGCATGATAAAAGGGACGTGTTAATTTTGACAACTAAACACACTGATGAGATGGTCACTATTCAGAGGAGGGATGGTGAAGTGCGAAAACCACGGAGTGTTATAGAGTATAACAAATCCAAACCGTACATTGATTTATCAGATCAGAAAAAGAGTTATAGTACTTCCCTGAGACGGGGAGTAAAATGGTACAGAAAACTAGCTATAGAGATATTGATCGGCACAAGTATAGTAAATGCCATCTATATTTACAATCAACTTGGGAATGAGAGTATATCTGTTACCCAGTTCAAAGAGGACATTGTTGAACAGTTAACAGGTAACAGTATCAAAGATTTTCACATTCCCCCACAAGTACCAGAAGAACAGGTATTACCCCACCGACTGGAGGATGTAGGCCGGCAGGGAAGACGGAGATGCAGTAAGTGTTATGAAGATATCCATCGGGAATCAGGAAGGCAATATGCCATGAGGAAAACTCCACAGTCTAAGTTCAAATGCCCAGCCTGTGAAAAATTCTTCTGTTTGGACTGTTTCTTCAAAGTGCACAGATTTGTAGTGTGATTGTGAAACACAGTTTGAACTATAATTCTTCAGAAAGTCTCATTTGTTATACTCTAAATCCATATGCAAAAAGTGTACCAATTTGTGGTGTGATTGCGAATGAGACAAAGTTGCAAATATTATTTTTCCAGGAAGTTCATGTAATTTTTATGTACTATGTTTTCAGTTTGTATATAGACCCTGATATGAGACAATAAATACACTATACAGTACAATATTTTGTTATTTGTACACATGACACAATCTGAAAACAATAAATGATGTCATCATAATTTTTTTGTTTTGGTTGATATATTATAGTGACATACAGGCTACGTGGTGCCACATCAGACCTGCAAATGAACAGGCCAAGAATAGATTCATGATGTACTGGCCACCTGCTTTCATTTAACATGCGTTTACATGCCAAGTATGATAACAGTATGGCGCCACGGGGCCTGAGACTTGGAGAGTGCGCGAGTCCACAGCGGACTCACGCGGCCCAAATGGCATTAAGCTCTGCGAGTCAATGTTGGTCTCACGTGGCACTCAAGGTGATATATAACTTCTTCCTGCATACATTGACCAGTTCAATTCAGTTTATGGATGTGTTTACGATGACTAAACAGACCAATCCTGGCATAAAACATACGCCCACACAAATCACACTGAATGGATGGAGGAGGGCAGGGTTGTAATTGAAGGAGTTTTCTTGCTTGTCGCTTGTCCTCTTGATGTCTGCGGCGTTCTCTTTCAAACAAGTTGACAGTGGTGGATGTAGTGTTCCGCCACAGTGAGCGGTCCACAGCACATTCTTCCCATGCCTGTATAATAGATACTAGTTCTTTATGATGTGTGTCCTTAAACGCTTAAGAGGGGTTCCTTGAGGTCTACTGCCGGAGCAAAGTTCACCATAAAGAATTTGGCGTGGAAGCCTGGTATCACCCATGCGGTGAACATGGCCTAACCATCTCAGTTGATGAGCGATGATTGTTGCCTCAATGCTATTTAGCTGCGCTTTGTCGAGAACTTCTTGATTTATGAATTTCATTTTCCGTATTGACATTTACCCTTCATAGGTCGAAACCGGTCCTAGATTGTAATACTTTACGAGAAAATAAATGTATTGATTAGGTGGAATTTTTCTTTCCTTTTATGACGATTGTCGAGAACTGCCGTGTTGGTCACATAGTCCTCCCACTTAATATTCAAGATGAATCTCATTTTCTGTTGGTGAAAGTGCTCAAGTTTATTGATATCTTGGCGATAGTGTGTCCAAGTTTCACAGCCATACAGCAGCGTGGAAATGACAACAGCTTTGTACACCATGAGTTTGGTATGCAGTTTTAGATCTTTATTCATGAAGACTCTGTGCATTAACGGTTCGAATGTTGCACGAGCAGCCCCAATTCTTTTATCAACGTCTTGTTCACAGGTGCACCGTTTAGACAAGATGCTTCCAAGATATGTTCCTGTTGTGTCTGAGGTGGAAATACTGATCTCAAGAAGTATTAATCCTGGGACAAGTTGTGCAAGTACCTTCGCTTTTTTCGCATTAATGGCAAGACTAAAGTGATCACATGCAGTTTTAAAGCAGTTGACTGACTGTTGTAGTTCTGCAGGAGATGCAGTGTAATCGGCATACTGCAGATCTGTCACCCGGGTAACCAGAGTATGTCTTTGTGAGTGAAGTCTTGCTAGATTGAAAAGGTCTCCATCAAAATGAAATTTAATATCCATGCCTAAGTTGTTTGCAGATGATTCATGCAGCATGGCAGCCATCTACAGTGCAAAGAGTGTAGGAGCAAGCACACAGCCTTGTTTCAATCCATGAGTTATTGGAAACGAATCTGATACTGAGTTACCATGAAGAACCTGTCCAAGCATGCCATCATGAAGAGCTTGAACCAATTCTGCATAACGTTCAGGACATCCAAAATATCTCAACACTTTCCACATAGCAGATCTTGGTACTGAATCAAAGGCTTTTTCCAGATCATAGAAAACTAAATACAGAGGCTGCTGCTGTTCTCTGCATTTTTCCTGGAGTTGTCTAGCACAGAAGATCATATCTGTTGTGCCTCTGGAGGTTCGGAAACCACATTGAGACTCGTGTAAAATCCTCTGTGAGATAACTGCAATTGACAAAAGCGATATACCACGGTAGTCCCACATACACTACGATCGACTTTCTTGAAGATAGTTATGATGATAGCATTCTTCAAGTCGTCAGGCACTTCTCGAGTTTCCCAAATAAAGAGGATGAGTGTGAAAAGTATAGTCTTTAAGGGTATACCTCCATTTTGTATCAGCTCCAAAGGGATGTTATTAGGACCAGGAGCCTTTCTTGGTTTTAGTTGATTGAGTGCTTTGGTGAAGTCTCTGTATGTAGATGGAACTGCCATCCGTGGTTGTTGGGGCTGATGAGGGACATTACAAATGAAGTCTTCAGCAACACTGAAGACACGATTTAGAAGTGAAGAGAAATGATCCTTCCAATGCTCTAAAATTTCTCCATTATCAGTTAAAATGATGGAGTTGTCAGCAGTCTTCAATGACCCTGATGAAGATCGAATTGGACCATATATCTCCTTTATGCCAGCATAGAAGTTTTGCAGGTCACGGGCATCTGATAGTCTTTGCAGTTCTTCAGCTTTTTGTTGCCACCAGTTATTCTTAATTTCCCTAATTTGTGCCTGACATTTTCCTTTAAATTCCAAGAAATGTGTTTTCTTCACTTTGGAAGACGGATCTTGAAGATAGGATAGGTGAGCTTCCCGTTTGGCATTTGATCAGACATTTAATTTCCTCATTATTTTCATCAAACCAGTCCTGTCTTTTTTTTCCCTCAAAAAACCAATTGTTTCCTCAGCTGACTCAGTGATGTCCTTCTGAAGCGTGGCCCATTCGTGATTTGTACTATCATTGCTGACTGGATGACTAGCCAGTTTGTTTGAGATTGCATTTTTGTAATCTGTAGCAATGGATTCAATGTGAAGTTTAGAAGTTTCAAATTTCTTTCTGGGCAGGTTATGGATGGAACTTTTTGGTTTGCGACAGATTGAGATTCTCAGCCGGCAAAAAGGGAGCTTATGATATGCCGAGCAGTCATCTACGTTTCTTGCGGTCCTTGTAACAAGGACATCTTTTTTATCACATTGCCTGGTGATGATATAATCAAGGATGTGCCAGTGCTTTGAGCGAGGATGCATCCAAGTGGTCTTGTAGCGATTAGGCAGACGGAACTGGGTATTAGTAATGAAGAGTTCATGTTCAGCACATAAACCAAGGAGCAGTAGACCATTGGCATTACAGTTGCCAAGTCCATGTTTTCCCATCACATTGCCCCATAATTGGTGATCTTTACCAACTTTGGCGTTGAAATCGCCAAGTAGTAATGTTTGTTTCTTTGTGGTATTTTGGTGATGGTAGTGCTCAGCAGATTGTAGAATTGGTCTTATAGCTTCTACATCAGCATCCAAGGTGGGATCATATGCAGAGATGAGTGTCATAGATTTGGCTCCAGAAAGTGGGATTCGGAGAGTCATAATTCTTTCACTCACTGCGGTTGGAGTTAGCTGATAATCATTCACCAATCATTTACAGTGAATCCCACACTTTGAATACGGTGTTCTCCCTCATCTTTTCCCTTCCAGAAGATTGTGTAGCCTGAGCTGAACTCTGTAAGTTTCCTTCACTGGACAGTATGGTTTCACTTAAAGCAGCAATATCAATGTTCATTCATCCAAGCTCATGGGTGACAAGTGCTGCTCCTCTCTCAGGTCTGTTATTGTCTTTCAAATCAAATAGGGTTCGAACATTCCAGGTTCCTATAATCAAAGTTTTGGTAATCTTCGTTTTTCAACCGCATAAGGGGTGACCCGCTGGGTGCGGCCTCTCAGCCGGCTGAGAGTGTGACTACCGATGATTAGCCCACATTTTCTAGGGCCTTCCCCATTCAGGGTGGGCAGCGGTGATCCTAAATAGTTTTTTTATTATTTAACGTTAAGAATTTCATACTTAGGTTCCGTATTGAAACAAGATTTACATCAAGGAAAGGACAATAATTTCCACCTTTTCAATACTATATATTGTGTGAAAGTTTTACATAACAGTTAAAACATCACAACTTTTGTACATTCGGTACCGGTTTCGACAGATTCCCTGTCATCATCAGCCAAGAATAATTAAACAAAGACAAGTATAGATCATGACTCTTATGGTGTGATTACAATGGTGGATTAAAAATATACATTATATGTTTAAAATAGTATATACATACCCAAATTGAGGTCAGTAAAATAGGCATATTTCTATAAGGTGTACACCTTAATATTTCTAATTAAAAGGTTAGCTTGTTGATGTAATATATAGTAAAATTTGATTGTAGGCTTAAATCTGTAATATTTTAACTTTTTGACCTGTCGATTCTCCAAAGGAAAAGATGGCTGTTGAAAACGAACCCAGGAAAGATTTAAATGATCGGTTTATGATCAGAATAAGTACATCGAAAATCTACAGCCTGTTTCCAGTCATTCGACAGGGTTAGGAATAGAATGAATAAAGCCCCATCTAGCGGCGACAATAGAAATTGTGCCGGCTCCCAAAGCACACCTCTGGGGCAATGATCGATGAATGACAAATGAAATGAAATATTGGACAGTGTTGCTGGAATGAATGATGACAGGGAAAACCGGAGTATCCGGAGAAAAACCTGTCCCGCCTCCGTTTTGTCCAGCGCGAATGTCACATGAAGTGACCGGGATTTGAACCACGGAACCCAGCTGTGAGAGGCTGGCGCGCTGCCGCCTGAGCAACAGAGGCTCCGTATAAGTACATTATGAACAGTAAAATCAATTGGTCTCGCCTCCTTTTACACCCCACTGCTGTTAAGTTTATTTACCCCCCCCCCCCCCAAAAGAAAAATTAAAAGGAGGCCTGTTTCTTTATGTTTAAAGGAGATTCCAAACACCAATGTTCACGTCTATTACCGTCAGTTTTGAGATATAAGTATCCCCATAAAAATAATTAACTTTTTTTCACTTCCTTTCACACTCCCCTCCCCCCACGTGAATTTTCCAGCAAAAAATACTTGTTTCTTTAATAGTAAAGGATCTTCTAAATACCAATTATTATGAATCTAACTTCTTCAGTTTTTGATGTATGTGTCCTCATGAAAGGAATTCAACTCCTTTTCACTCCCGCCCCCCAAGATGGTTTCCCACCAAAACGCGTTTTTCTTTGTTTTTAAAGCAGATCCAAATACCAATTTTCACGTCTGTAACAAGTTTAGTTTTTATTAGATGTATGTATTCTCATACAATTAAGTCTATTAATTTTTCAATTCTTTCACCCCCCCCCCCCCCCTTATTTGGGTTTTCCGTGAATACGTGTTTCTTTACTTTTAAAGCAGATTCCAAATATCAAATTTCACGTCTGTAACATCTTCATTTTTGAGATATCAGTAGCCTAATAATTCAACACCATTTTCAGTCACTTTTACCCCCCCCCCCCTCTTCCGCCCAAGTGGTATTTCCGAAAACTAAAAATACACGTTTCTTTATTCTTAATAGAGATAAAAAGTACCATTTTTTCACTTCTGTAACATGTTCGGTTTTTTGAGATATACTGTAGTAATTCTCATTTTAAAATTTCACCCCTTTTTAGTTCCCCTTAAGTGGAGTATCCAAAAACAAATCACCTATGTTTCTTTACATTTACAGGAGGTTCCAAATACCCACTTTTTACGTCTGTAACATTTTGCGTTTCTCAGATATTTTGTAGATATAGTCTTTCAAAAAATTCACCCCCAATTTGTCACTCCTGTTTAACCGCCATTAATTGAATTTTCCAAAAACAAAAAATGTGTTTCTTTATTTTTAAAGGAGATTCCATATACAAATTTTCAGTTCTGTTATATCTTCACATTCTGTGATATATGTATCCTCATTAAAGGCATTCAACCCATTATTCGCCCTTTTACACCCCTCCTATTGGGATTTACAGAAAACAAAAAATACGTGTTCCTTTATTTTTAAAGGAGATTCTAAATACCAATTTTTACATATGTAAACTTTTAAAGTTTTAAAATGTAGACACACTCATTTTAAAAATTCACCCCCCTTTTCACCCCCCCCCCCATTATTTGGATTTTTCAAAAACGAAAAAATATCTGTTTCTTTATTTTTAAAGTAGATCCCAAATACCAATTTTTAGGTCTGTAATATCTTCAGGTTCTGAAATATAAGTAGCTTCATTAAAGGCATTCAACCACTTTCTTACCCTTTTCCACACTTCCTATTGGGATTTTCCAAAAACAAAAAACAAAAAAGTGTTTCTTTATTTTTAAAGGAGATCCCAAACACCAATTTTCAGGTCTGTAATATCTTCAGTTATTGAGATATAAGTATCCTCATTAAAGGCATTCAACCCCCTTTTCACCCCTTTTCATCCCTCCTATTGGGATTTTCCGAAAACGACAATATACGTCTTTCTTTATTTTTAATGAAGATTCTAAATACCAATTTTTACATCTGTAAACTTTTAGAGTTTTGAGATATAGATGCACTCATTTTAAAAATTCAACCCCCTTCTCACCCCCTTAGCGATGGAATATCCAAAAATCCTCTCTTAGCGAGCACCTACATCTTAATATGAATATATCCCCAAAATTTCATTTCTTTATGTCCAGTAGTTTTGGCTCGGCGATGATGAATCAGCCAGCCAGTCAGTCAGTCAGTCAGTCAGTCAGGACAAGTTATTTTATATATATAGATGTATTTATTCAATCATATCAAAGAAAGAACTTATTTAAAAGTTATGAATTTTGCTTACAATTGTTTGCCGGTCGTTGTCCAGTGCATTGTTTAACAAGGTAGCTTTAGTAGCGCTTACGATATTTTGGAGGGATTGGTTTGAAGGAATATAAAGCATGAGAATAATAAATGATTGTATTAAGAAATGTAGATAAAAACAACAGCAAAATTGTCGTACTGCACTACAATAAGAGAATCAAAGTGAAAATTACACTGATTACAGTACAATATTTACTCATCACCCTGTCTTGTGTAACGTTCTAATCTCCTTGTTAGGTATCAGTCGGCAGAAAGACACTTGGTTTCTGCAGCAACTCACTCACAAAAATTCACAAGATAACTACTGTCATGTCATGGCGTGTTGCCTCCAGAGAGGCCTGGTACAGGTCTTTTGATTTGACGCTGTATAAGCGATCTCGTTTAGAACCCTATGGCAACCGCCTTGAAAACCAATCATCTCTCATAACACAGGTCGTAATTTAGATATTGGTGGAGTTGTTTTCTGAAGAATGTAAAATTCTTGGATTGAAATCCGTTACAAGCTTTTTCCCTTTCCTTGTTGTTCCTGGTGTAACAAATGAAGTTTCTTCAGTCTCGTGCTATCTCTATTCTAGTAATTGTGTGTTCCTAGTTTTATGAATAAGAAATATGAGGACAGGAAGAATAAAACACAAGAACAGTATAGATTGTTGGAAGTAAAACAAAAAAATAGCAGATGCAACAAAAGTATTGTAGAGGATGGTCAAGAGAATATAGGACACTATTGAAGCAAATGGTAATGAATAGGTGGACCCTTCTCTACCCTTTGATAGTGACCAATTGTCAATACAGACCATAATTAAATTCATAACTTATAATTATTTTTGTTACTTGTTTAATGTCACACTAACACATTGAATGTTTTTGGCAATGGAGACCTGGGAAAGGTCTAGAATTGGGAAGGTGGTAGCTGTGGCTTTAATTAAGGTGCAACCCCAACATTTGCCTGGTGTGAAAATGGAAAACCAACTTCACGGTTACTGACGATGGGATTCGAACCCACTACCTCCCAAATGCAAACACACAGCTGTGCGACTATAACCGCATGGCCAACTTGCTCGGTTAAAATTCTCTTGACTGTCCTCTACAACACTTTGGTTGTATCTGCTATTTTTATGTTGTACTTTCAGCAATTCCCTTCTCTACTGTTCTTGTGTTTTATTGTTTCTGTCCTCAGCTTCCTTATTCATAAAACTATGAACACTGAACAATCTCTTGCGTTTCTCCTCTTGTTGTCGCAGACTTCAGTTTGGAATTTTCAGTGGCATATTTCACTTTGTGCATGAACGGTAGGAATATGTACTGACAATGAACCGATTTGTTTAACTACTGACCGTACTTACTCAGTCAAGTCTGTCACAAGAAGCAGCCCCTTCTCTTTCCTTCCGCCCCTCTTCTGCATTCCACTAGTATACTAGCTGTCAATCAACATGCGATAGGTCCACCAGTAGACTTTACCTTACCGAGCTCGATAGCTGCAGTCGCTTAAGTGCGGGCAGTATCCAGTATTCAGGAGATAGTAGGTTCGAACCCTACTGTCGGCAGCCCTGAAAATGGTTTTCTGTGGTTTCCCATTTTCACACCAGGCAAATGCTGGGGCTGTACTTAAGGCCACAGCCGCTTCCTTCCCACTCCTAGCCCTTTCCTGTTCCATCGTCGCCATAAGACCTATCTGTGTCGGTGCGACGTAAAGCAAGTAGCAAAAAAAGACTTTACCTTATGTTTCTAGTTCAAAATTGATATGAGGCAGTTATAATGCGTGTACTACAACAATGAAACTGGAAATTGGATTTCAGAATAAGATGTTATTATATTAATAAAACCACCTTTCCAATACACAATAGTCCTTTATATTTAGATAAAACCATTTAATTGCTAGTAGGACATGTTTCCCTCAATCTTAGTGAGCATCATCAGCTATAGCATAATTCATGGTGGGTCAGGGCCCTGATCCTGGTATATATAACAAAAAAAGTCTAATATACATTGATAAAATTTGAATTTTAACAATTTAAAAATAATCAATAATATTATATTATGTCTATTAAAACAAATATTGATCATTAAAATTGCTTAAAATGTAAGTGGAATGAATGACATGAAATGTTACTATAGTATGTAGTGATTAAATGTTCGTATACAGTAAAACCTGTCTTAACGGACACCTCTCACCGGCAGACACCCCTCATTGGCGGACGATTTTCTAGGTCCGTAATTAAATGCCATGTTGTGTATGAGTAATTTACCCCTCTTATATGGACACCCTTTATTACGGACACACCATAGCCATGAGAAACCCCAAGTAAACCTCTCCTAACGGACACTTTCTTTTTCAAAAAATTCTGTATTTGTGTCCTGTACAGTATGTATTCGCTTACTTTTTGCACAGCCGGTACTTCCAAGAATCACAGACACCGTAACTTTTGATCCTGGCTGTACACATTCTTGGAAGGCAACACTATGCTACGCTATCACTTCCGGAAGTTGTGTGATCTGACATGCTCGACAGCCCTGGAATTCGTACCTTCACTGTCAGGTTACTTTTCATTGACTCGTGGGCTTTTGATGTGTTCAATTTTACGTTAGTAAGTGTGTGTAAACATGGCTCCGAGGACGTTTTTAACTTTAAAAGAAAAGGTCGCATAATAGATTATCATAAACGTGAGAAGTGTGGTGTGCGTAAAATGTCCGAAGTGTTTAAGATTGGAAAGACACAGGCAGCTGAAATTGTGAAAAAGCAAGAGGAACTAGTGAAAGAATGGCATTTAAATGGCAACGAACAGCGCATTAAACTGTTTCAAAGTGGTAGTGGAGCTCTCATTGACAAGGCAACGCTAGAGTGGTTCGCTAAAATAATAAGTCAGAACCAATGATACAAGCAAAAGCGTTAGAATTCGCGACAGAATTAGGTATTGGAGATTTCAAAGCCTCGAATGGCTGGCTAGAAAGATTCAGAAAGCGACATGGTATCAACTTCAGAGTGATTTGCGGAGAATCATCCAGTGTTAATATGGAGGTTGTTGACAACTGGCAAGAAAAAATACCTTCAATCATAGACGGGTATGCTCCGGAAAATATTTTGAATGCCGATGAAACTGGATTATTTTTCCGTGCTTTACCCGACAAAACTTTGTGTTTCAAAGGAAATCGTTGTACTGGTGGAAAAGTTGCGAAAGAACGTCTTACGGTCTTGTTATGTGCAAGTATGAGTGGAGAACGGGAGGAGCCCCTTGTGATAGGAAAAGCTGCAAAACCAAGGTGTTTTAAAAATATGGACGTTATGAAGTTTGGCATTGAATGGAAAGCGAATAGGAAAGCATGGATGACCAGAGAAATAATGACAGAGTGACTAGGGCAATTGGACAGAAAAATGATACGCCAGGGGGGAAAAGTGTTATTATTCCTCGATAATGCAGCATCGCATCCGGATACAATTAAGTTGCAAAATGTGAAGATCGTCTTTCTCCCACCAAATGTAACATCAGTTTCTCAGCCGCTTGACCAAGGAGTGATTCAGAACTTCAAGGTTATGTACAGACAGTTAGTGATGAAGCACATAGTATCAGAACTTAACGGGAATGAAGTAACCCTTCAAACACTGACAAAGGGGCTGAACGTTCGCCAAGCAATTTCATGGATAACCAATGCATGGAAAAACGTCACGGCCTCAACAATTCGTAACTGCTTTCTGAAAGCTGGGTTTCCCGCTAGTGGTGCCCGAAATAGAATCGGATACCCTTCCTGACAGCATGGAAACAACACAAGAGTTGATTAATGCAGCAGGTTACAGTGTACAAGTGAACACTAATATCGAAATTGATTCAGATATTCCAACAGAGTGTGAGTGTGGAGACACGAAAACGATTCTTCAGTCAATCCAAGGGAAGAGGGACAAAAATGAAGATTCTGACGAAAGCGGGAGTGAAGATGATGCTAATGACGACTTTGAAGAAAATACGGAAATGAATGTGCTGCCAGTAACCTCGTACAGTGAGGCTCTCGACATTGTTAAGCGACTGAAAGAATTTTATTGTAAACAAAACGATGAAAAAATTGTAAATTTGAGTCAGGATTTAATTGCACATAGTGAAAACATCATTGCTAAACCGAAATGGACAAAACAAACGAACATTAAGGATTTTTTCAAGTGCTAATGTTTTACTGTACTGTGCTAGATATTGCTACATCTACATACTGATTTGACGTTTCAAAAACTCATACGTTCTTTTTAATTTTACCATGGTGAACGGTAATAATGTACAGTGTGCTCAATAGAGGTTTCCATAGAAGTGTTTTTGTCTCTTTAATACAGTGCATCGCAGCTGCAGCAGCCCATCTACAACTTTCTCATGTGAGTACAGTGCAGTATATTGTACAATACTGTATACAGTATACAATTAAAGGTACATTTGCGAGAATTGTTAACACATACTATACATGGGTTATTGTGTTCCAACTTATGTTTAATGGTACCGGTTTCATAACCTCTCGCGGGCGGACACCCCTTCATAACGGACATTTTTTTCGGTCCCGAAGGTGTCCGTTATAGGGAGGTTTTACTGTAAATCAATGACCATAATAATCTTCGCTCAATTGCATTAGACTGTTTATGATTAAAAACAGTTATTCACATAAGGGTGAGCTCTTGTAATGAACTATGATGTTGTTTTTTAAAATAAACATGATGAGGAATGCTAAAATCACATATATTGGTTGAAAAACAAACTGCACTGATGATAAAACATTGTCTGGATCAGCGTAAATAACCTTATGGGACTTCCTCGTGTTGTGTTTCAAACATTATTATATTTTGTGCAGTAGTGATAATATTGGGCTTCAAATGGAGAACTACTGATCTCCTAGGTGAAATAATATAAATCGGGTGTATCCTGTAAAAAAAAAAAAAAAAGAAAAAAAAAGAAAAAGGAAGAATAGTATGTGTGTCAGTTGCTGGAATTTAAAGGCTGTACTACTGTAAGGAAATAATAACGGAAGGCGCTTACCCGTGTATTGAGGGGAGATTAGTCCCTTGGTTGTTTACTGAGGTTTGATGGTCACTGACTTGCTGCTACGTGTGTTGTATGAATGCGAACGTCGAGACGGGTAAGATAAGGGGAAGGGGGGACGGGACGTTATGCGAGTTGTCGGCCAATGGAGGGGATGCAGTGCTAGGAGGCGTTGTAGGTGTGGCTACTGTTGCTGTTGTTACTACAGGAGGATTGAAAGCATGTTTATAATGGAAAATCTTCATGAAATTTTTAGCATTGATTCTGAAGTTAGCAATTAGATTGGGGATTTGCTCAATTATGGGGCTATTAATGTCCAAGACGTCATTTAAATTACTATTTTTATTAAAGTACTGGTCCAAGGAAATGTAAGCGTTTTCATACCCGGTCATTAGACTGCTTTTATTTGAGTATTTGCATATCTTGATCGATAGTACTGAAATTATGCCCTGTGTCCCTCATATGAATACTCATGGCGGAATGCTTTTTGTGTTTCAAGGCATTATAATGTTCTAAATATCTTATTCTAAAGCTACAGCCAGTTTGCCCTATATAAGAAAAATTGCACTGTGTGCATCTGAGTCTATATATTCCCGAGTTTGAGAATCTGTCGTAAATTGTATTAACTGAGTTGGAATTGAATAAAATATTACGGTTGGTGTTGCGGATCCGGTATGCAATGTTAATATTGTGCTTTTTTAATGGTTTAGTGACATTGTGAATAGCTGGGTTGGTGAAAGTAAAAATAGCAAAATTTGTTGTTTTTTTTTTGTTTTTTTGGGAACTAATGTAGTTGTACTCTTCGATCTAATTTTACCTATGATTCTGGTGATCATATCAGGTTTAAAACAATTCATCATGGCTAATTCTTTGATGAAACGTAGTTCTTTTTCTCGATTAGCATTAGAAAGAAGAATGTTCATGGCCCTGTGAATCAAGCTGTAAAATGTAGCCTGCTTATGGGAGTGGGGGTGCAAGGATTCGCTTTTTATTGTTATAGGAGTGGCAGATGGTTTCCTGTAAATTTGGTAAATGAACTTATCTTTATCTCTAGTCAAAGTTAAGTCTAAAGAGTTTAAGGAGTTTTTGACCTCGTCCTCTTTAGTAAACTGAATACTGTGGTTAAGGTTGTTAAGGAGCCTGAGTACGTTGTCACTATTATTCAATTGTTTATCTATGATCACGGATGTATTGCCCACAAATCTTAGCCTGAGACTTACGCCGTTAATTTTATTAATTATTAATTTGGATTCCATATCGTCCATAAAGATGTTGGCAAGAATGCCGGAAATTGGGTCGCCCATTGCTAAGCCTTTTTGATGATATATTTTATTATTGAATGTGAAATAGTTATTAAGTACGAATTTCAATAAATTAATAAAATCGTCTATTTCATATCTGCTTAGACTGTTACGTTTCAAAAGGTTAGATTTTACAATGTTAATTGTGTCATTTACGGGTATGTTCGAATACATGTTAGTGATATTATATGATACCATAACATGATTATCTGTTAGCTTGAATGTGGACAATTTGTTGCAGAAGTCGACAGAATTCTTTATGTAGGCTTTATTATTGAATTTATAATGCTTGTATAGGAAACGATGCAAAAATTTTGAAACGTTATATGTGGGACTATTTCTACAATTTATAATGGGGCTCATTGGTATCCCTTGTTTATGTATTTTTGGTAGAGCTCTGGCTGTGGGTAACTTAGGGTTCATTATGGTAAGTTTCTGTTGTTCATACTCTTGTAAAAGAAAAGAAGACTTTTTTAACAGGTTCTTAAGATCTCGTTGGATTTTTAATGTGGGGTCTTTTTCCACTATATTATAAGTTTCAGCAGAAAAGAAATCTTCGGTTTTGCTAATGTATTCTTCTTTATTCATTAGAACCGTTGTGGGACCTTTGTCCGCTTTTGTGACTATGATATTGTTATTTTTGATTTTACTATTGATTCCAGTTATCTGTTTCTTAAAGTTTGATATTGACTTGGATTTCAATTCATTAACTAAAGAGGGGAGGTTCTTCTTTACTTCGTATTTCACGTCATTTTGATGTTCGATAGGGAGTTTTAAAATACTAGATTCAGCCTCGGCAATCTGGTAATGAGGTCATCAGACTTATTGGGGTTGGGCCAGTTAAATTTCATGCCTTTATTCAAGAGGTCCATTTTGCTACTAGTGAATGTGGTATCAGATAGATTCACAGTGGTGGGAGTATTGTTTAACTGGGGTGTATGTGAATTATTCATTCTGTGAGAGTTGACGGACTTTGTTTTTGAATCCTTGAGAAATTTTAGTTTTTTTTGCTCATTACAGCTGACACTTTCTCATTAACAAATTTAGAATAGGAGGCCCATTCTAATGGAGGCATGTTCGAAGAAATCTCTAAATGCGCATTATAGAGCTGTACATTAAAAAATGACTTTTTCTTATAATGTAATTTAATTTCGTTTTTCAACCAAATATCGTTTATTTTCTTTTGAGTATTCAGCAAAGTGGAAGAAAGAGGTTATTTACGCCGATCCAGATGACGTTTTATCATCAGCGCAGTTTGTTTTTCAACCAATATATGTGATTTTAGCATTCCTCATCATGTTTATTTTAAAAAACAACATCATAGTTCATTACAAGAGCTCACCCTTATGTGAATGACTGTTTTTAATCATAAACAGTCTAATGCAATTGAGCGAAGATTATTATGGTCATTGATTTATACAAACATTTAATCACTACATACTATAGTAACATTTCATGTCATTCATTCCACTTACATTTTAAGCAATTTTAATGATCAATATTTGTTTTAATAGACATGATATAATCTTACTGATTATTTTTAAATTGTTAAAATTCGTATTTTATCAATGTATATTAGACGGTTTTTTTTTGTTATATATACCAGGATCAGGGCCCTGACCCACCATGGATTATGTTATCTATAGCTGATGATGCTCACTAAGATTGAGGGAAACATGTCCTACTTGTAATTAAATGGTTTTATCCTAAATATAAAGGACTATTGTGTATTGGAAAGGTGGTTTTATTAATATAATAACTTCTTAACCTGGTGTTCTCTATATTACTGATGGTGGTTACGATAATTTCATATTTTACATTGTTTTTACCTTCTAGATTCATTTGATGCTTACAGTACTTTGCCAGTGTGTGCAGTGGAGTCTGATTGACTAGTAAACATCGCAACCTCAATTTTGACGAAAATGTGACTACAACATAAAAATGATTTAGAAGCCTCCACCTTATCAATACAATATTTATTTACTATAATGCAGTAAATTCAGTACGTTTTCGACCCCTATGGGGTCATCCTCAGCTGACACACATTAAATTGGTTTCAAAAACATCACATGTAAGACAGTAAGACCTTCATACAACTGACCCAATTGAACCAAACATTAAAAAGTTGCTTATTAAAATAGTAAATGGATCTTTTTCTTTGGCTTAAAAAGTACTTGTTATGTGAGGCATATCACCTCATTGTGCCTAATCTATTGAACATCAAATGAAGTTTACACTTGTTTACACTAGTGTTTGTAAAATTGTTACATATTTACAGCATTTATCATCTTTAAGAATATGTATACATAAAAAGTTTTAGACCCGATGTAACAGGCCGGTTAAAAATGGATGAAATGGTGAAAACAAATAAAATGGGTCCAATTTTTTGTTCTAATTTGTACTGTTTGTTATTGCTGCATTGTACTTGTAAATTGGTAAGTACACGGTGTATATATGCTAAAGTTGAGGCTTATAATTTTTCATTCGTTCCAATTTTCCTTGACTACTGCTAGTATCCAGGTGATGAAGTTATCTTGATATACAGATGTTTTTGTCAAGAATTGCGTGTGCCATTATTAAGTTAAATAGTGCCTATTATGAACTGAATATCATTTGATATGCCGTACATCTTGAAGTAAGGTTTAAATTATGTCGATGTTAGCCAATGTACATTTGTTCTGGTGATAGCGTGAGGGCTTCTTTTATGTTGTAGAATATGATATCTGTAAGTAGAAATAATTTGTATGAGTACTTACGTTGAGTGTTGGCACTGTGTGCGCTGCACGGCTGCACGTCGAGATCTGTTACGTGTTATTCTGGGGCTGTAGTTCGCGGCTGCGGGGGAGAGGTTTGGAGGGATGGGTGGAGCGCCTGTGGAGGAAGCGGGGCTAGAATAGGGGAAGTCTTTAAGTGGTTCATTTGTATGTGTGAGTTGTTGTTTCTTAATTCTTTTCAAATAATAATTTTTTAGAAGGGGAATGACTGTATCGAAAAGAATGTTGGCTTTTTCTGTGATTTCATTTAAGTTGAAATTTGGGTTGACGTATTGGTCTAAGTTTATGTAGAATTCTTCCAATATACTGAGCAAGGGACTCTTAGGGTTGTATTCAGAATTTGCATGTCATTGTTAATATTTGTGAATCTATGTTTTTGGTCATTAATATGTTGTCCCATGGCTGAAAAATGTCTATGTTTAACTGCATTTATTTGTTCGTTATATCGTATCTGAAAGTTTTTCCCGGTATGCCTTATGTAGCTGGCCTCGCAGTCATTACATTTCAGGTGGTAGACACCTGAGTGGTTGTATTGATTTATGTTGTTGACTGATTTGGAATTGTGTAAGATGTTAGTATTGTTATAGTAGCAATCAATACGGAAATGAAGCTAATAGATTATGAAAATGTGACTTACAACACTTTACCTTTCCAGGGACGATATCATTTAAACAACGCACTTATAAAAAGCGGGGCGAGTAGAAGCAAGATATTTCGCTGATAAATAACTGATCAGAATTTGCATGTTTATTGATGTGGCTGAGGGAGACATCTACAACTTGGATCAGTGGAGTATTTGGCCCAGGAGAAAAATCTCTGCGATTGTCAAATGGATTGAGTGTGCAGTAGTTGTCTGAAAGAGAAAAGATAAAGAACTGATTTGAAAAAGGAGCTAATGTTAGAGGGGACAATGCAGAATAAAGAAGAAACAAAACATGAAGCTGCTTGAGACTTGCCCCCTAATGCATTGTCTGATGTTTCTATAAGCTACGGAAGCTTTTGCCGGACTGAATATAATTACATAATTGAAATATATTGAATAGGTGGACCCTTTTCTACTTTACCATGTGATTAATTGTCAATACGATTAAAAAATGAAATTCATTACTTATGAAAACCTCAGATAACGAACATATTAAATCAGAATTGGATTCTAATATCTCAGAGTTGAAATCTATTTGGATAAGTGCAAATTATCATCAGCAGTCGGTTTACTCATTGCTGAGCGCCGTGACCTCATTTCTTCACTTCATTAGTAACTGCATCCTTAACAAGATTTTTCCATACTCAGTGGTCTTCAGCTCTTCTGAAGGTATTTTAAACAGGTAGACCAGTGATCTTCTTTGCTTGGTCTAACCCTTTACTTGTTGTTCTGTCTCTTGATCTGGTGCTTCAATTTTGCCTTGCAGAATGGTCTTTACTAAATTGTCTCCTTCTCTCCTCAAAGTGTGTCCCAGGAACTGGAGGTAACTAACGCAGGAAGATAGAAGTTTTGTGATGCTCACTTCTTCTATAATGGAAGCATTTGTTCTTCTTTCTGTCCATGGTATACGGAGCATTCTCCGCCAACACATCTCAAAGGCATCTACTCGGTTCTTGTCACTAGCCTTCACAGTCCAGGTCTCACAACTGTACAGGAAAACAGTAAACACCAATGATTCCACCAATCTTATTTTCACTGTTTTGGATAATGCCTGGTTCTGCCAGATCTTTGTAAGTTTAACCATTGTGGCACGACCTAGGACAATACGTCGTTTTATTTCTTTATCACAATTTCGTCTGTTACTGATTATGGAGCCCAGCTATACACAATCATTCACCAACTCCAAATCTTTCAGGCATCCTGTCATTTGGATTGGGATTTGACTTTGTCGGTTGATAACTGTTATTGTGGTCTTTATCATGTTAATTTCTTGACCAAAATCCAAACTAATGAGTTTTGCTCTAGAGAGAAATTTATCAAGTTCTTGTCCACTTCTTGCAATGAGTGTAGTATCATCAGCGAAGCGTAAATTGTTGTTTTTCCTACCACCGATTGAAATTCCATTATCCCAGCCATCCACTGTTCTTCTCATTACATACTCTGCGTAGATGTTGTAGAGTTGGGGTGACAATATGCAACCTTGCCTGACTCATTTGTCACATTGAAAAATTCTCAGCATTCACCATCCACTTTTACGGTTGCATTATGACTGTTATAAAGACCTTTCCGTAATGACGGTAAGTGTTTTGGGACTCTACATTCATTGAGCACTTCCCACAACTTGTCCCACTTGACACAGTCGAAGGCCTTTTTATAATCAAAGAAACAAATATAGGCAGGGACACAGAACTCGCGGCATTTTTCAGTTATCTGCCTCATGTTTGTTATTGACTCTCGTGTGCAAATTAAGTGTTCTGAAAATGTGCATATTCAGGAATGTCAGGCTGTTTTCACACATTGTTGAAGGGTCATCTGTCAAGACTTGACAAGAATAGTTAGGCCATCCTGTAAAACAGGAGGAAGAAGATAACAGTCTTAAAAATGCTTCTAAATAAATTCAGCATAATGGAGGACCATCCTGCAGTATTAATAAGGATTATGTCAGTGATAGCGATGATAGAAGACAATGTAATTTTCTCCATGTTTTGGAACATTATTTTAAAATGTATTTCGCTCTTGTAAGTGCTGTAAAAATTGTTGTATTTTCTTTATGATCAATATTTGAAAAGTAGGTAAACATTGTTGTGTTGAAACCATTTAAATGTTCATAAATGTCACTCAAATCATACATCAATAAATGATTTAGTTCTGAAATGACCTAACTCAAACTTACACGAAATTTTTACGATCATTTCCATTGATAAGAGGTTTCTAAAACACAGTGTCATGATGTGTATAGAAATATTGAATGAATTAATTCATATTCATATCTGAATTTAATTATAAGAAAATAAAAAATTGTGGTTTATGAAGCTTTGCATTTCATGGATTTACATCACTTTGGAAATAAACTCTTCAGTTCTGGTCTTGAACATTCACATTTTTCCTTTTCCTTGAGAGAGAATTATCAATTTACTAAGAGTTGTCTTTTATTACAGGAGTATTTTGGCTGCCTAAGCTGCCATGTTGAAGCCCTAAAAAGGAAGGATTTAAATTGTCTTTACATCGCACTGGCACGGATAGGTCATATGGTGACAGTGGAATGGGAAAGAGCAAAGAGTGGGAAGGAAGCGACCATGGCGTTAGTTAATGTGTAGCCCCAGCATTTGCCTGGTGTGAAATTGGAAGAGTGTAATGCAGTCAAACTGACCACAAAAGATTTTTTCTACTGATCGCACTTACGTTATAGGAGCTACAGTACAATAACTCTTACATTGTCCAGCACAACTAAACTGGAAGCTAATGGAGGGCTGGACCCAGTAATGGGCAGGGAAGGCCATAAATAGTAATAATGCAAGGCACTGTGTAGGCATCAGAGACCACTCCATATTAATCGAAGGCCCGTATTTATAGACATACACATCATAATACAGTTTTCAGTCTTTCGCCATGTTAAGAAAACAAGGAGAAATTCTTTACATTCCACGGAAACTTTTCTCTGCATCTTCAGAAGAAAACCTTGTCTGTCCACTCCGCAAATCATAAAGAAATTTCTCCCTGTTTTCTTGGCATGGCAAAAGCCCAGAAGCTGTATTATCATGTCGATAGATATACAGATAATTAAAAAGTTCTTTAAAGCCTTTATAGCCTATTATTTTCTAAGCTCACTTTAAGTATAGCATTGAGCACAATCAGGTAGTTAACATGAAGAACAGTCTGAATTACACTCCGTCTCTTTGCGTGATGCTTGTCTTTGCCATCTAACTTATTTGTGAATATCCTGTTCATTTTCTTGTTCGTGTGCAAAATTCAGGAGTTCTTGCCCTCACATTGGGAAAATGATTTCCCATTAATGTGCCTTTTTGAGTGTATCTGCTGGAATTTTGAAAATTATTTCTAGTCGCTTAAGTGCGGCCCGTGTCCAGTATTCGGGAGATAGTAGGTTCGAACCCCACTGTCGGCAGCCCTGAAAATGGTTTTCCGTGGTTTCCCATTTTCACACCAGGCAAATGCTGGGGCTGTACCTTAATTAAGGCCACGGCCGCTTCCTTCCCATTCCTAGCCCTCTCCTGTCCCATCGTCGCCATAAGACCTATCTGTGTCGGTGCGACGTAAAGCAAGTAGCAAAAAAAAAGAAAAAAAAAAAGATTTCTTCAGTAATATTCACAGTTGATAAAGCCTAAAGAGTTTGAATACTTTGTCATGTTTGCAGTCTGTGAAATTAAATTATGATTTCCTTCTGGGAACTTAAGTTTTGATCATTATTTCTTTGTTTTTCCTTTCCTCTTACAGATGTTTCCAATTATTCAATATTACTCAGTCATTAACATCACATCCAGCAGCTGTCTTCAAAGCCACACAAGATGTTATTCAAGAATTTGCCAATGATGGTGTGATTTATCTTGAACTAAGGAGCACTCCGCGTGAGGTACCTGGAGTGATGTCTAAACTGGAATACATTAAAACAATTGCTGAAGCAATACTGTAAGTGTAGCCTTATTTTACTTATTGTGTAAATGCTGGAAGTTTTTGATCAGACTTTTGGTGCTTTAGGGATATGGGGATTTCACTATGCTAACAATAAACTGTGAATCCTATAACTTCCTTCAACTAACTCAGTCTTATATTTTATTATTTAGAGGAACCAGAGAGTACAAGTCTAGCAGCAGTGACTTATGTGTATGGTCGCTGGGTTAGAATACAGATAAAGAAAAGGCTTAACTACCAATAAACTTGCCAAACAAATGTGTAGCCATCACAGTACATGCAAAACCACTAACATACATCTTCCTGTCCCCATTCACACCCGGCACCATCAAATCACGTTTGATGATATTTCACAGTTCAAGGCCTCGAACATTTATTCCTAACTTCCCACCGTCTCGTACATAGAGATTCCTAAGTTGGACATAAATTGGTGTTCAGGTCGAGGAAAGCACCCAGCGTAGACAACTGGCCCTGTTTTACATTATTTTGTCTGTCTGTCTGTCTGTCTGTCTGTCTGTCTGTCTGTCTGTCTGTCTGTCTGTCTGTCTGTCTGTCTGTCTGTCTGTCTCCCCACTCCCGTTTCCTCAGACAGCATCTACTTGCGAACAGTTATTCTATCCTCTAGTGACAAAGGTTGCAGCCAAAAATTTTGGACCCATGCATAAGGCTATTCACAGCTACACATGGGAGGCTAGGGGTACCAGATCCATAATAGACTATATTTTAACCGACTTCGAATTAAGGAAATCTGTTAGGAATGTACGAGTTTTCCGGGGATTTTTCGATGATACAGACCACTATCTGATCTGTAGTGAACTAAGTATCTCTAGGCCTAGAGTAGAGAAAGTGAAATCTGTCTGCAAACGAATAACGGTAGAAAATCTCCAGGACAACAAAATTAGACAGAAGTACATGGATATGATTAGTGAGAAGTTTCAAACAGTAGACAGTAAGCAGGTTCAGGATATAGAAAGAGAATGGGTGGCATACAAGGAAGCTGTAGTAGAAACAACAAGGGAATGGCTAGGAACAACTGTTTGTAAAGATGGGAAAAGGCGAACATCTTAGTGGAATGATGAAGTGAGAGCAGTTTGTAAATGTAAAAAGAAGGCTTATTAGAAATGGCTCCAAACAAGGGCCGAGGCAGACAGGCATTTGTACGTAGATGAAAGAAACAGAGCAAAACAAATATTTGTTGAATCCAAAAAGAAGTCATGGGAAGATTTTGGTAATGACCTGGAAAAGCTAGGTCAAGCAGCAGGGAAACCTATCTGGACAGTAAGAAAGAATCTTAGGAAGGGAGGGAAAAAGGAAATGAACAGTGTTTTGAGTAATTCAGGTGAACTCATAATAGATCCCAGGGAATCACTGGAGAGGTGGAGGGAATATTTTGAACATCATCTCAACGTAAAAGGAAAACATCCTGGTGGTGTTGTGAACAGCCAAGCTCATGGGGAGGAGGAAAATTATGTTGGTGAAATTATGCTTGAGGAAGTGGAAAGGATGGTAAATAAACTCCATTGTCATAAGGCAGCAGGAATAGATGAAATTAGACCTGAAATGGTGAAGAATAGTGGGAAGGCAGGGATGAAATGGCTTCATAGAGTAGTAAAATTAGCATGGAGTGTAGTTAAGGTACCTTCGGATTGGGCAAAAGCAGTAATTGCACCTATCTACAAGCAAGGGAACAGGAAGGATTGCAACAAATATCGAGGTATCCCATTGATTAGTATATCAGGCAATGTATTCACTGGCATCTTGGAAGGTAGGGTGTGATCAGTCGTTGAGAGGAAGTTGGATGAAAACCAGTGTGGTTTCAAACCACAGACAGGCTGTCAGGATCAGATTTTCAGTATGCGCCAGGTAATTGAAAAATGCTACGAGAAGAATAGGCAGTTGTGTTTATGTTTTGTAGATCTAGAGAAAGCTTATGACAGGGTACCGAGGGAAAAGATGTTTGCCATACTGGAGGACTATGGAAATAAAGGTAGGTTATTAAAATCAATCTAAGGCATTTATGTTGACAAATGGGCTTCAGTGAGAATTGATGGTAGAATGAGTTCTTGGTTCAGGGTACTTAAAGGGGTTAGACAAGGCTGTAATCTTTCACCTTTGCTGTTCGTAGTTTACATGGATCATCTGCTGAAAGGTATAAAATGGGAGGGAGGGAGGGATTCAGTTAGGTGGAAATTTAGTAAGCAGTCTGGCCTATGCTGACGACTTGGTCTTCATGGCAGATTGTGCCGAAAGCCTGCAGTCAAATATCTTCGTACTTGAAAATAGATGCAATGAGTATGGTATGAAAATTAACCTCTTGAAGACTAAATTGATGTCAGTAGGTAAGAAATTCAACAGAATTGAATGTCAGATTGGTGATACAAAGCTAGAACTGGTCGATAATTTCACGTATTTAGGTTGTGTGTTCTCCCAGGTTGGTAATGTAGTAAGTGAGATTGAATAAAGGTGTAGTAGAGCTAACGCAGTGAGCTCGCAGTTGCGACCAACAATATTCTGTAAGAAGGAAGTCTGCTCCCAGACGAAACTATCTTTACATCGGTCTGTTTTCAGACCAACTTTGCTTTACAGGAGCGAAAGCTGGGTGGACTCAGGATATCTTATTCGTAAGTTAGAAGTAACAGGCATGAAAGTAGCGAGAATGATTGCTGGTACAAACAGGTGGGAACAATGGCAGGAGGGTACTCAGAATGAAGAGATAAAGGCTAATTTAGGAATGAACCCGATGGATGAAGCTGTATGCATAAACCGTCTTCGGTGCTGGGGTCATGCGAGGCGAATGGAAGAGGATAGGTTACCTAGGAGAATAATGGACTCTGTTATGGAGGGTAAGAGAAGTAGAGGGAGACCAAGACGACGATGGTTAGACTCTTTTTCTAACTTTTTAAATGTAAGAGGTATAGAACTAAATGAGGCCACAGCACTAGTTGCAAATAGAGGATTGTGGCAACATTTAGTAAATTCACAGAGGCTTGCAGACTGAATGCTGAAAGGCGTAACAGTCTATAATGATAATATATGTATGTCTTTCTTTTATGTCTACTCTATCCACACATTCCTGCACTAAAGCTGCTGCTCTCCATCTGTTTCCTAGATATATATTTCGCTTTTGATAGCTGTCTTACCTGAGCATTTATAGAAAACAAATACTAATACATAGAGAGGTCAAGGAGCTGTTTAAGTCCTTGGCATGGGAAGCCATTTTCGGTCCCTGACACAAGGAATTGTGTGAGGTACTCCTTTGACACCGTTTCGATAGCTGGTCTGCTGCCTTCTGGTGCTATCTGAATTATCTTTTTAAGTTAACCCTAACTGCAGGTTCAGGTTTGCTGTGGCTTGTACAGCTTTTCTCTGTAGAGGAAATGTGATTGTGTTATTGGTTAGCATTCTACTTCCTTGGATTTTGTTATAGGCGTGGAGTTTAGGACTGTTTCATTCATGAACAGAACGGGTTCATTCTTTGCTCTGTCATTTCGACGGACCCAAGACCTTCCTCAGACAGTGTTTCGCTGGTGTTTTTGTTTTTGTTTTTACAATTGGCTTTACATCGCACTGACACAAATAGGTCTTATGGCAATGATAGGATATGCGTGGGAAGGAAACGACCATGGCCTTAATTAAGGTACAGCCCTAGCATTTGCCTGGTGTGAAAATGGGAAACTACGAAAAACCATCTTCAGGGCTGCTGAGAGTGGGGTTCAAACCCACTATCTCCCAAATACTAGCTTACAGCTGGGCTCCCCTTACCGCACAACCAACTTGCTCAGTGTGTTTCATACTATCAATCGTCCTCTCCTACCAGCCTCTCCACCAAGCAGACCTGGGAGGAATGAACCTCTACGTGATCCCATTTTCTGCAAGATGCCATTTGGGTTTTGGAGCAGTATAAGTGCCCCACTAATGAGTCAGTTCTCTGTTAGAGGTGTGAAACATCTTGTCATTGTCAGTGTAGGCAATGTTAGGCAAACCTCATATACAGTAGAAGTCCGCTATAGCGAGTACGTCATATAACGAGAACTCCTTCATAGCGACGACTTTTTCTGTCCCTCCAAAATTCCTATATTAAACTGTGTATCGTCCTTCGGTTACAGCGAGAACCCTATCACTGGAGCATCCGTTATTACGAGCGATTAAGCGCGGGCGATTTTTTTCCGTTACCGATATTAATGCACCCCAGCGATGATATTGCATGCGATCGATTACCTTCAGCATCGTTTCCTCGCTATGTACAGCAGCGATTTCTCTCATCGACATTCAACGGCGATGTCAGAGGCGATTAGTAATATCCGTCGACAGCTGTTCCGTGAAGAAAATTCGAAATGAAAGAGAACGTTTTTTCGTAATAAATGCGTAAGTAACGTGTCCGATAACGGTTGTTAACTCATTAAAAATTAAGGCTGACTAAACGACCGCTTAATTTTGAGGCTAAATACTGCAATTAAATAAGAATGGGATACACCTCGAGATATGGCAGAGTGCTTGATTGATTTCAGAGGTTAGTTTATATTTTGTCGCGTCTGGTTAAATTACGGAAAGGCTGTTATGAAAATTCATAGCGAGAAAGGTATAATTTCTCTACTGGCGCTTGAAGTGTGTTTTCATCATACGTATAGTACTGTTAATTTAGGATATGTGACGCTGTTTGAATAAGAAAACTGAAACGTTTGCAACAAAATGCGACCGATCATCTTCGGTACGGTATAGTTTTCTCACTTTGTGCATTTGCGAGCTCTCTCGTTGACATTCAAAGGCGATGGAGTTGATTGGTAATACCCATCGACTGCTGTTCTCTAAAGAAAATTCGAAATGAAAGAGGACAACACGTTTTTGTAATAAATGCGTAAATAACGTGGTCGATAGCAGTTGTTAACTCTTTAAAAATAAAGACTGAAGTAAACTATATCTTAATTTTAATGTTATATACGGAAATTAAGTAAGAATACGATACACCTCAAGATATGGCAGAGTACCGTACATCACTGATTTCAGAGGATATTTCATATCTTCTCGCGTCTAGTTACGGCGAGGAGTTTATTTCTCTACATGCGTTTCAAATGTTTTCATGATAGGCTACATACACGGTTAGGTTAGGTGACGCTGTTTGAAGAAGAAAGCTGAGGTGTTTGTTACAGAAATCTCTGGAGGATATTTCATATCTTCTCGCGTCTAGTTACGGCGAGGAGTTTATTTCTCTACATGCGTTTCAAATGTTTTCATGATAGGCTACATACACGGTTAGGTTAGGTGACGCTGTTTGAAGAAGAAAGCTGAGGTGTTTGTTACAGAAATCTCTGGAGTGATACCGTATTTCTCCGAATCCAAGACTTTTTTCTCTCAGAATCTCATGCGTAAACTCAAGGGTTGTTGTATTCGCGGCCTAACAGTAAGTTAATGGATACCACTGGCAACTACCGCGGTAACCACGCTGCTTCTTTTCACATGCGCACAGAACTCGTTCACAATAAACGACCGCCTCTTTACTACACATCGCTAGCCGCGACAATCGCTTGTACAGTGCCTGTGTGTTTCTCAAATCTGCAGAATGGCATCAAAACAGGCTACCCTTCGAATTCTTAGAAAAACCATAGCTACTCAGTGGAAGAGTCATAACGCGTCTATTGTACTTGACGCTTAGTAAAATTAAGGTTTATAGACAGCAGGAATATTTTCGTGATGGATAGTGGTATTGTAAAGAGACGTGGAAAAGCTATTGCCGGCAAATTTTCAACGGGCTCTAGTCGATATTATGATGCCAATTTTACGTTAATGTTTATTAAACACTCGGAATTGTAGAATAATTGTGCAGCCGCAAGAAAATACGGCATAGGCCTAACTAAAGCCAATATTTGGCGTTAGCGTGAAGACAAAGAGTTAAAGTAAATGCGTACTGTACAAAAAATACATTCAGTGGTCCGCAACAAGGACGCTTTAAAGAAGTCGAAGATGAAATTGTGAGGTATGTGCACGAAAAACGCAAGGGCGGAATGGACATACCGTGGCGCAGTAAACTCGTTCGTTGACTATCAACGTTCGCGATTAGGCCTATACATCGCTAGCCGCTGAATTTGGCCGAACCCGACAAGCGAGACGTGCGTTTAGCAGTAGCCGGTTATATCTGACGCTGCGTAAAAGTAACCGTTTTATAGACAGCAAGAATAATTTCCTGATAGATCGTTGTATTGTAGAGACGCATGGAGTAGGTATTTCCGGAAAATTTTCAACGAGTTCTCTTCGGTATTATGATGCCAATGTTAAGTTAATGGTCCTTAAACCCGCGGAAATAAAGAATAATTGTGCAGCCGCAAAAAAACAAAAAAAAAAAACAAATACGGCGTAACGAAAGTCAAAGTTTGCCGTCAAAAAATAATCTAAAATGCGTAAGACCACTGTACAAGAAGGCATTCATATGATTTTGCAAACATCTTTTTGAGCCTGATTTAAATTTTTTGAAGGAAAAAGTAGGGTTCATCTTGGATTCGGACAAATACTGTACTGGTACTTTTTTTCAGAATGTAATTAAACATACACTTTCACGTTGTATCGGATTACGAAAAATATCAAACAAGTAAGCCGTAGTATAGATATCATCTGCGAAAACGCAAGTTTTGAACAAACTGATTGCCGTTTCATACCTATTTTAATGTGCATGAAGGGTTTTCCGACTTTCATACAAAAATCGGATATAACGACAATCCGCTATAGCGAGTAAATTTTTCGCTGTTATGAATTCTCGCTATAAAGGACTTCTACTGTACCTGAGAATCACTGAGGTGTGGAGATGAAACTGTGCAAAGTGATGGAAGTACACAACTCTTGAGTTGTTGTGTATATGACTTCATGGTCTCTCATATAACTAAGACCAAACGCACCATGGGGCCGATGACCTAGATGTTAGGCCCCTTTAAACAACAAGCATCATCATCATCAAACGCACTATGTTTGTACTCTGCGCCACAGCAGCTGCCTCAGCCGAACTTATGTCGTGGGCGGCCGGCCTGCTTTAAGTGTGTATGCAATCTTGTATGAAATCTTACCTTATAAAAGATGCTGGAAGTGTCATACTTCCTGGGTTATACAGGCATTGTATCTGGTAACTACATTCTGGCTGACGTGAATTAGTTCTGTCACTGTAATGTTCCTGATTTCATTCATAATGTTTTTTTCAGTTCCTTCAGTGTGTGAGGATTTTTTCGATACACTTTTTCTTTCAGTTTACCTCACAAGTAAAAGTTAGATCTGGAGAATGAGGGGGAAATGGACCAGCACTGATCACTCTGTCTGCAAACACTTCTGAGGTTGTAAGGTTGTAAGGAGGGAATCTTCTGTTGTATGAGCTGGGGCTGAATCTTGTTGAAACTATCCGTGCAATTTTTCCTCTTCCGTTAATTGATGGAAGAATGGCATACACCAATCTTCCTATCATAATGAGGGACTTCATAAACACCATTAGGAATTTCTGCACACCAATAGCAAGAGTTATCACTGTTCACACGACCGTTAAGATGAAACCAAAAATTTTACATACGAAAATACGGTGTTGCAATGATAACTGTCTCACCATTATAACAGCTGAGATTCAGACTGGCGACTAATGCTTGCTATCTCGAACATGTGCAGGCTGCTTGCAGGGTCAAGAACTATGCATGCGCCTCCCATACGCATATTGGAGAATAAAAAACGCTGCTTCGACAGTTGTATTTTATATGAGAGACTCTGTATACATAGCCAGTTCTCACTGTCACATGAAAGAGGGGCTTCAATTGATTGTCCACAAGAGTTCTTTTCCATTTTGCTGGGAAGGCATTTCTTATCACACTTTTGATCTACATACGAGCACGAGCAATCTATGTTTCTCCCATTAGCTTGGCAGAACAATCCAAACACCCAGAAGAGAGATGCTGACATGGGTGATTTGTATCTTCAGGTGAACAAAGTGATGCTTCCCATCAAGTAGTATGGGGTGGTGTTCTTCTTAAGAGAGATGTTGGCAAACTGCAAACATCCACCAAGACGAATGAGTCAATCTTCTACAGATGGGTTAAATGGGAATTCTTAGGTAGTGGAAGATTGTGTTGAAGCATGAATTTCGGGAGGGTGAGATTCTCATTGAACAATCCCGTGGACTCTATTGGTGACAAGTTCTGATGCTACGGGTTGTCTAGAAATTTTGTCGCTTGTGTTCTGTGTGTTATTTGTGGAACAGAAGAGCCATGCTGTTGTGCAGAGGAGCTTCCAGTAGGAACTGTACCTATGAGTGTCAATGGGAGACACAACAGCATTTATCGTCAGTACTTGGCAAGTTGTTTTCCTTGCTTCGGGAAATATGTCATTGGAAATTTCATGTTGGGGCCAAGAATGTGGATGGTTCCTGAGCAATGGTAGTCCATACAACCACAACACAGACGTATGCAATTCAATGGGCGTAAGTCTTTCACATTTCCCGATCCAGGGCACTGTCGATATTGTACCAAAGCTAAGGTCAGCTGAATTTCTGTTACATGGTTGGTTTCTCCATAGCATTGCCTTATGCCTTAGTGCATCAAACTCAATAAATATTAGTCATTACAAAATCGTGGTATAACTTATACTGTGATATTGTCATAAAACCTGTGCACCATTGCTATTGCTTGGATTCAGTATCACAGTTTCTTGATGCTTGTTTTTCTCGCTATTATTACCCTAGGAAGCAATTCAAAGTAGTATCCAGAAGGCAGTGATAATTTTCCTTTAAAAAATAATATATATATTGGTCCAGGTATCATGCTATTTTTTTTTTCAACAAAAATTATTTTTGTGGTACTTATGATATTTCATCACTCTATCACTCTTATGTTTTCCATCAGTTTTAATAATGACTGTTAAAGTTTTGCACTACTCAATTGTGTATCTTCAAATGAAAGTGGCCTCTTGTTTACGCTATAATGTGCCTATGGATAAATGTAAATGTGTAAAAAGAATTATCTAAAATATAAAATACGTAAGAGGCAACAATCTCCTCTATATCCTTGTTTCCAAAATACAAATCACATTATGCAAGAAAACAAACACATAGTTTGCATTGTTTCTCTGCAATGTGTCATCATTGTAATTAACCTACTCTTTCTTTCTTTACCAAAATCCCTCATTGTGATAATAAGTGTTTAAGCCTAAGAACATGGCAATGAACCGTTATCCTCGTATGTCTCAGTCTGAGCGAATTCTCTTGTTAGCGAAGAATCAGATGGACTCCCTACCTAAGAACATAGCAATGGACCGTTATCCTAATATGTCTCGGTCTGAGCGAATTCTCTTGTTAGCGAAGAATCAGATGCTTAAAGGTAAGTAAAGCTCAATAATCTTCTGTTAATTCACAAATCAGTGCTTATAGGTATTGTTTAATGACTTTAAAATGCGTTCCTATCTTAGGAAGCTGAAGATGTTTCAGAGCGTCCCATCACACCTGCAATCGTTACGCCCGCTTCAATAAACGCAGATCACTGGCAGTCAACGACCAGCTTCATAACGCTGAGTCCACTGAAAGATAACCAAAATTCTTTGGTTACATTACGCAAATTTTTGATAAGTTGATGCGGCCTGTTACTGTTACACTTATTAGATATCATAATACGTCACGATACAATATGCTGTTGAAATACACTTCTGAATAAGAAATTTAAACTGCGTATGCATGTTTGCTAGCTTTCCCTAAAATATAAAGTGATTGTAATTGAAGAACCGCTATTCTAGGAAAATAATACAACAGAGGAAACTTTTCCAATCACTTTGGAAGAATTTTATGAGAAACAGGCAACTGTAGGTTTAGACCCCACAACATTGTCTCCAGCAGAAATTGGCCAACAACACTTGACTGCAGTTAACAGATTTCAGGTGTGTTAAATGCGTTACTAAAGATACTTACAGTTTAGCTGATTGGGGTTCCCAGTGACCTGGGAAGTCAGGGGAAGTCAGGGATCAGGGAATTACAAAATTGTCAGGGAAGTCTTTAAAAAATTGGCATGTGTCAGGGAAAGTCAGGGAAGTTGACTCAAATTTGTTATGTGTCAGATAATTCATACTGGTGACAAATTGCAACCTGTGAATCCTTTGAAGCAAGGAAAAGTGATCAATTGATGAGGTAAGTTGGATTTTATTTTTTTAAATTGTACATGTTTCAGGCTATGGCAGCATTAAAACAAGATGAGTTTGTTGAAATGCTGAACAGTGTGTGGCGGCTCTGGCCCTACCAAGCTGTACAGGTATATTTTTATCCCAACAAGATATCTTTACATTGCTGAGATAAATGTATTTGTGTTTTGATATAGTTTTTGTGTACAGTTAACATGCTTTTGTTTCAGATTAGGCCTATGCATTAGATAAGATGGCAAGAGAAACAACTTTCAACCATCAGTA
This sequence comes from Anabrus simplex, assembly GCF_040414725.1. Lineage (NCBI taxonomy): Eukaryota > Metazoa > Arthropoda > Insecta > Orthoptera > Tettigoniidae > Anabrus > Anabrus simplex. Next base: position 131,959,948 of record NC_090266.1, on the reverse strand, counting down.
GCTGGATTCAACCCTTAATCCAGAATTTGTAGATTGGCTCAGTGATGTAGCAGACAATAAATTTTAAGCCTACTGTAATGTGTGCAGAAAGAAGTTTAAACTCAGCCATCATTGTCATTATTTTTTGTCAAACCTAGCGCTAGTTCATCAGAATTAAGAAGTGTAGCTACTAGTTAAACAGAAACAAGAAGTATAGATGTTGGACATGGATCTCTTGATAATACCGCTGTCAAACCGTCTGTTAGTTAAACAGAAACTGTAAAGACTGAGCAGGGATAGAAAGTGGAAAGTTGGTACACTACTTCTTATTTTAATAAAGATGAAGTAGTCAAAGCAGAAATTTTATGGGCATTTAAAGTTGTTGCTAGTAAATACGATGTGAGTTCATGTGCAGATATATGTGAAATATTTTAACTTATGCTTCCAGATAGTGCAATTGCATCAAAATTCACCTTTGGTGAGTGTAAGTGTTCAAACGTGATTAATCATGGTATTGCACCACATTTCAGTGAGAGATTAACAAACAATTTGAAAACTTGTGAGGACTATGTAGTTTCTTTTGGTGAGTCACTCAATAAAGTAACACAACATGGACAAGTGGATCTCATTGTCAGATTTTTTTATATCACTCATAAAGTGGTTTCTAGATATTGGAAGTGTTTTCTTGGATCGTGCTACTGCCCAAGAACTGCTGCAGAAATTTAATCATGGACTGCAACCTCTTCAAGGAAAAAACTTGTTGGCAGGTCTCAATGGATGGACTTAATGTGAACTTAAGCTTTCTCAGGAAGCCTGAAGTGGAAATGGAGACAAAAAATCCTGATGGGAAAAGGTTATTGAACCTGGGGGAGTGTGTGGTTTGCATGTCATCAGTGGAGCTGTTAAAACTGGTTTAATGACCGTAAATTGGGAACTTAACTCATTCCTGCATAACATGTATTATTTATTCGAAGAATCACCAGCTCACTGGACCCAGTTCACTGCAGTGAGTGGTAGTACAGTGTTAAGACTGAAGTATTATACAGTACGATGGCTTGAAAATGTTCATTGTCTGGAACGAGCCTAAGAAGTATTTCACACCAGATCAAGGCATATTTTGCAAATGCTAATTTACCAGAAAGTAAGTCCTGTAAAAATATTAATATTATTATTGCACTAACACAAATGTGTGATTCCATTTTGTACTATGGAGGTGTCAGATGTGTACCAATTAATCATAGAATATTATCGGTGAGATGTGCTCATAAGAAATACCAGAATTACTTGGAGAAGACAAGCTTGAAGATCAAAGAAGAGGACAGAAAAAATGCTGAGAAACTAAGAATAAATGAGGAAATAAGAAATTTGGAAGAAGAAAAAAGTTAAAAGATTGCAGTCACAAGAATGTGAAGTCAGAATTGATGATAAAATATGCCTACTTGAAACAAAAAAAAAAAATGTGTGTAATTTTGTTGTGCTGCATTTTTCTTAACATTATTACCAACATTTTGCATTCATTAGTAATTTTAATAGACTTTCTTTATTCATGTATAAATAAAATGTATTAACATTTCTTATTATCTGGCAGATCATTATTAAATTGTATGTACTTTACTGTTCAGAATGTTGTATTTCATCATCATCATCATCATCATCATCATCATCATTTCCCCTTATCCAGCTCCTGCTGGGTTGGGTATTTATGGCACTTCTCCATCTTCCCCTTTGCTTCTACCATTCCTCTTCCACGAGCCTGTCCCAGTCTAAATTTTGTCTTTTTATGCCACTCTTCATTGATTCAGTCCACCTTGTTCCAGGTCTTCCTCTTGCTCTCTTGCCCTCACACTTTGCCTCCAGCATCGTCTTGGAATTCTATTCTCCTCCATCCTCTTTACATGTCCAAACCACCTTAGTTGATTCTTTTCAACTCTCTCATTTAGCTTTCCTATCCCAACTTCCTACCTAACATCTTCATATCTCACTCTGTCTCTCCTTGTCTTTTGTATCTTACTTCTTAGGCATTTCATCTCACTGGCTTGAATTCTACTCTCTTGCCTGCTAGTCAAAGTCCAAGTCTCAGCTGCATAAGTCAGTGTGGGTACACAGTACATTATCTCTTTACTTTTCCTTGGTACTTCTGTGCCCCAAACAAGTTTTCTTACACTTTGGTAGAACGCATTACCCTGCTGTACCCTCCTGCTAATCTCCATCTCCATTTTGTATTAATTAACTTCCTATGTATTTAAAGCTGTCCATGATTTCCAGACTTTGACTTCCAATTTTCACAGTGCCCTTTCCTTGCCTTTCCCCTCTCAACATCACCATAGTCTCTGTACTGATTTTCAAGCCTCATTCAGTATATCTAGTTGTTGTTGCACGTCTTTGCTGTTCTTTCCCCAGATTACATCATCATCATCTGCAAATAACAGTATCTTCATCTCTTTATCTCCATAGGCTTCCTTTGTTTCCTTTACAGTTTTGTTCATGACCATAATAAACAAAAGAGGTGACAGCACACTTCCCTGTCTTAGTCCAATCTTATTCCTAAACCATTCTCTCTTTCCAACTGGGGTCAGTACTCTGCTGATACAGTTGTACATTGCTTGCACCATTTCTAACATTTTTCTTCAGAGTCTCCTTTTAACCATGGTTTCCCAAACCTTCTCTCTGGGGACACTATCATGTACCTTTTCTATATCTATGAAAGTCAGGACCAGATCCTTTCCATATTCCCAGTTCTTTTCCATCAGCTGTCTCATGCTAAAGATAGTCCTTTGTAGATCTTCCACTCCTGAAACCATATTGTTTCTCTTGTAACTCTCCTTCAATCTTTCTTTTCATTCTTCTTTCTAATATCCTTTCCAGTCTTTTAACTACCTGCAATATAAGTGTGATTCCTCTATAGTTACCACAAACTTTCTTGTCCCTGTTCTTAAACACTGGTGTCATTATCCCTTTTTTCCACTCTTCTGGTACACATTTATGTTTCCACATACATTTTAGTAGACAGTACTACAATTGCATACCAACAGGTCCAGCAGCCTTTATCATTTCCACACTGATTTCATCCATCCCTGTTGCTTTCCCCATCTTCATCTTTTGTACCGCTAACTCCACCTCCAGCATTGTTATATCATCCTCTGTTGTTGAGTCCTCACACAGTATTGCTTCTGCCTCCCCTGTACAGTTGTTCACATTCAATAGCTTATCAGAATACTCCTTCTATCTTCTCTTTATCTCTTCTGGGTGTGTTAACAATTCTCCATCTTCCTTTTTCACTAGCTTTGTGATAACTCTTTCTGTCCTCTTACTTCTTGTAAGTTCATACAGCATCCTTTTACTGCCACTTACATCCACTTTCATTTTTTGTGTAAATTCTTCCCAACTCTGTTTTTCTTCTCCTACCACCTTTTTACATCTCCGTTTGCTGTTGAGATACTTTTGCCTTCTTTTGTTTGATCTCGGTTCCATTCTCGCCAGGCTGTCTTCTTTTCTTTCACCACTTTCCTCACTTCCTCATTCCATCATGGTGTTTCCCTTTCTTTCACTCTTGTAGATGTCCTGTCACAAGCACACTCTGCTGCACTGCCTTTTTAAAATTAGCCCACTCCTCTTTGCCACCACAACTCTATGGTCCCTATCAAATGCTTCTGGTAAAGCTGTCACATCCAACAATTTTCTGCGATTTGTCCTTTCCACCAAAAAGTAGTCAATTACTGATTTTGTTCTTCTGTCATCCCACCTATATCTCATAATTTTCGTGCTGTTTTTCTTTTGATACCATGTATTCCCCACTATATGTCAATTCCTTTCACAGAAGTCCACTAGATCCTCCTTCACAATTCCTTTTCCCATATCCATATGGTCCAGTGACTTCTTCCTTTCCTTGTCTCTCGTTTCTGACCTGTGCATTCAGATCTCCCATAATAACCACTTCCACACCTGAAATTTCTCTTTCTACTTTCTCCAAGAATCCTTCAATATCTTCTTCCCTGGTTCCCGTCTGTGGTGCATATACTTGTATGAAGTACATCACTTCATTCTTCATCTTCATTATTCTGTCACTCATACATTCTACCACTTCATCATACTCCTCCAGTTGCTTCAAAATGATAAGTCCCACTCCGTTTATTGCCTCTTGGCCACCACTCCAGTATAATGTGTATCCTTCCCTCAATTTCTTCCTTCCATTACCTTTCCACTTCACTTCACTCAGCCCCATCATTTCCACCTTCTCCTTCTCCATGAAATCTACTACTTCCTCTGCCTTTCCTGTCAGGGTCATAAGATTTACTATTCCTATCTTAATCTTGGTTACTGGTCACCCATTTCTCACAGTTCCCCCAAGTACCCTGAGAACTGCACATCGCCTTAAGCAGGGGATGCCCTAACGTTTTCCGAGCTTGATTTACTAGTACCATACTATATATAGGCTATTATTACGATGGGGTCACCACTCCCAGAGGCATTTTATACCTACTGCCAGGTGTTATTCTGTTCCACTCCAGTGGAGTACAGACGCCTTCTGTAGCCGCTCCTCTGGAGTACAGACGCTACAAGTTTCCCTCTTCCGCCATCGATGCCGTACCGAAGTCCACCTTCTCCGCCACTGATGCCATTGGGGTCTTCACCCATACCCTGGTCTTGGGCCCTCCATATTTATGTCACCTGGAGAGAGGGTGTCCCAGTATTTTAAAGCTCCCAGGAACTGGGCTGCCTGTTGATCCTCTGGTTGTATTGGGTATTTCATCCAGCCCTACTGAATTGTAAGGTCCCCCTATCTGCCACCCAGGGGTTAACTGGCTTCCTGTTTGAGTAATAAATATTGTGTACAGGTGTTTGACAGCTAATGGGGGTGGAGGAGGCTGTTAAAAATTGTGCAAATGCCAAATTTTTGTCAGGGAAAGTCAGGGAAATTAGTTCAACTTTCTGGCTGGGAACCTTGTTGATCTACGGTATGCGCCAAAATATACAGTACTCATTTTCGCATAGTGCGCATGCGCATGCCTGAGCATCTGCGTGTTGTTACATCGCCATGATGAATTATTAGTTGTGTAAAGAACGTTGTGCTCTGTGATTGGAAGTGACAATGGGTCTCGTGACGGAGGAAAAAGTGTTTATAGTGGAGTATTATTTTTGCTTGTACGGAAACGGTTATCAAGGTGGGCCGAGTTTAAAGTTAGTGGCGGAACAATATCGTGAACACTTCAATAAGCCAGCACCTAGCAGCACAGTTATGCTATCTATTGTTAAAAAATTTCATCGTACGGGTAGTGTATTGTGTCAACGCAAGGGAAGGTCTGGTAGGCCAGTAACTGTGTCTACAAATGAAAATCATGGACGTGTCCTCAATCAGGTGTTGCAGTCTCCACAGTAAAGTTTTCGGCGAACAGCCCAGAAATCACACATCAGCCCTACATTACTTCGATTGTTTAAAGATATAGGTGGATTTCTGTACTGAATACAGGTAGGGCAACGATTGGCGGAGCACGATAGGCATGTCAGGGTGGAATATTGTGCACGATTTTTGGCCATTGTGTACAAGGATCCAGATTTCTTGTTCAACGTGTGGTTCTCAGACGAAAGTCACATTCACTTGGATGGTTTTATCAATCGCCAAACAACTCGCTTTCTTGGTTTCGGGAAGCCAGACACTATAGTCCATAAACCACTACATAGTGTGCGTGTGACAATTTGGTGTGCAGTGTCAGGAAACGGTGTGCTAGGTCCGTATTTCATAGATAATGATGATGTTGCACCTCTTACTGTTAACCAGGAACGCTATAACATGTTGATCAGGCCATTTATTCAGTATCTAAGAAGGTTTTGTCGTGCCAGGAACATGCAGATGAATAGACAGTGGTTCCAACAAGACGGGGTGATCTGCCACACCACTCGACAGGCTATGGCTATGCTGCAAGAAACCTTTCCAGGACGAGTAATTTCCCACGGGGCTGAGTTTCTCTACCCATCACATTCCCCCGATCTCACACCACCTGATGCTTACATGTGGGGAATGTTAAAGGAACAAATTTTCAATTCTCCAGATCCACCCAAAACTGTGCCTGCATTACGTTAGAAGATCGTCTCGTTCTTCGGGACTCTGCAGCAACCTATGTTTCAGAATATGTTGGAAAATCTGCGTGATCGTTATGAACACTGCCTACAGCGCAATGGAGCACATTTTGAACATTTACACTATCATCTCGATAAGTAAGGTAATGACAATAACACTAACATAATTTCCAGTACTGTATATTTTGGTGCATACTGTATTTAAGTTTCTTTATGAAGATTTATAACCTTACATATTATTATTAATAGTTAGGATTTACTGTTTTTATTTAGGAGAAATCGGGGACAGAAACTGGTGATGAAACTGAACTATGCTCTGGAAGGCCAAAGAAAGAACGAAAAAGAAAATATCCCAGCCAAAGTAGGGAGACGAGATGAATGAAATGTATAAGGAATGAAACTTACATGACTCAGAGGGGAAAATTGAAGGAATCTAAGGAGTTTCATGAATATGTATGCCCTTGCAAATGGGTCTCCAAATTGTTGTTGTTGTTATTGTTGTTGTTGTTGTTGTTGTTGTTGTTGTTTGAGTTATCAGTCAATATACTGGTTTCATGCAGCCTTCCATGCCACCCTATCCTGTGCTAACCTTTTCATTTCTACGTAACTATTTCATCCCAAGTCTGCTCTAATCTGCTTGTCATATTCATACCTTGGTCTACCCATACCGTTCTTACCACCTTCACTTCCTTCAAAAACCAACTGAACAAGTCCTGAGTGTCTTAAGATGTGTCCTATCATTCTATCTCTTCTTCTCATCAAATTTAGCCAAATCGATCTCCTCTCACCAATTCCATTCATTATCTCTGCATTTGTGATTTGATCTATCCATCTCAGGTTCAGCATTCTTCTGTAACACCACATTTAGAAAGTTTCTCTTCTCTTTCTTTCTGAGCTATTTATCGTCCATGTTTCACTTCCATACAATGCCACGCTCCAGATGAAAGTCTTCAGAAACATCTTTCTAATTCCAAAATCAATCTTTGAAGTGAGCAAATTTCTTTTTTTAAGAAAGCTCTTCCTTGCTTATGCTAGTCTGCATTTTATGTCCTCCTTACTTTTGCTATCATTCGTTATTTTACTACCCAAGCAACAATATTCATCTACTTCCTTTAAGACTTCATTTCCTAATCTAATGTTTTGCATCACCTGTCTTTGTTTGATTGGACACCGTTACATTTGTTTTGCACTTATTCATTTTCATCTTGTACTCCTTATCCAAGACTTCATCCATACCTTTCAGCAACTTCTCGAGATCTTCTGCAGTCTCAGATAAAATAACAATATCATCGGCAAATCTTAAGGTTTTGATTTCCTCTCCTTGGATTGTGATTCCCTTTCCAAATTCCTCTTTGATTTCCTTTACTGCCTGTTCTATGTAATCATTGAAAAGGAGGGGGGACAAACTGCAGCCTTGCCTCACTTCTTTCTGGTTTGCTGCTTCTTTTTCAAAGCCCTCAATTCTTATCTCTGCAGACTGATCTTTATACAGATTGTAGATAATTCTTCGTTCTCAGCTTGGTCCAATCAACATTATCGAATGCCTTTTCTAGATCTACGAACGCCTTGTACGTGGGCTTGTTCTTCTTAATTCGATCCTCTATGATCTGACTAAAAGTCAGAATTACTTCACGTGTTCCTACATTTCTTCTGCAGCCAAATTGATCTTCTCCCTACTAAGCATCAACTTGTCCTTCCATTCTTCTGTAAATAATGTGTGTCAAATTTTGCAGGCATGAAATACTAAACTAATGGTGCAGTAGTTTTCACACTTGTCAGCACCAGCTTTCTTGGGAATAGGTATAATAACATTCTGCTGAAAATCGGATGGGACTTCTCCTGTCTCATACATCTTACACACTAAATGGAATAACCTTTCCATGCTGCTTTCTCCTAAGGCAGTTAGTAATTCAGAAGGAATGTCATCAATTCCAGGTGCCTTGTTCCTATTTAGGTCTCTCACAGCTTTGTCAAACTCTGGCTTCAAAATTGGGTCTCCCATTTCATCAGCATCAACAGCCTCTGCTTGTTCCAGAACATAAATCATCTACATCTTTACCTTGATACAACTATTGGATATGTTCCTGCCATCTTTCTGCTTTGTCTTCTTTCCCTATAAGTGGCTTTCCATCTGAGCTCTTAATATTCATACACCTAGATTTCCTATCTCCAAAGGTTTCCTTGATTTTTCTGTATGCAGCATCTACCTTTCCTAGGACTATACAACCTTCAACATTCTTGCACTACTCCTTAAGCATTCCTTCTTAGCTACCTTGCACTTTCTGTCCACTTCATTCTTTAATCGCCTGTATTCTTTTCTGCCCTCTTCATTTCTAGCATTCTTGTATTTTCATCGTTCATCAATCAGGTCTATTATCTCCTAAATTATCCACTGATTTGTAGATCTTTTCTTCCTTCCTAACATTTCTTCAGCAGCCCTACTGACTTCATTTTTCATGACTATCCACTCTTCCTCTATTGTGTTTCCTTCAGCCTTTTCATTTATGCCTTGTGCAATATGTTCCTTGAAACAATCCCTCACACTCTTTTCTTTCAACTTGTCTAGATCCCATCTCCTTGCATTCCTTCATTTCTTCAATTTCTTCAACTTGAGATGTCTCCAAATTAGGTGCTAAAAATGCTCCAAAGGGAATTTAAAAAATTATATTATACAGATTCTCACGATGCTCAAACAGCACTCATTTGTGCTATGGTGAGTAAGCGCGATATACAAAGGAAACGAGTGAAGGAATCGAAGGGAAAAACAGTGACCGGGAAGTACGTCATACGTGGAATTCAGGTTTGCTGCACTTTCTTTCCCCAGATCTTTAGAATATCCAGTGGCCGAGTACATCTAGCCTTAAATAATATAAAATTGCCAAAGGGCATAAGGGATCAATAACGAATCACTGGTGGAAAGAACAGGTACCCTCAGAATAAGTTTCAAGAAATAGTTGACCATATAAAAAAGTTTCCAAAATACAAATCACATTATGCAAGAGAACACACACAGGGAGAATTTCTGGCACCAGATACTAATATGAATGTGATGTACAATTTGTATAAGCAGGAGTACGAGAATCCTGTGTTACTTTCTTTGTATAAAAGGATATTGTTGCCATTGATGCTTTCACGGCCCGTAATTATAGATATGATACTGTACAGGCATTTGGGCTTATGCCGTGTCGAGAAAATAAGGTCAAATTCTTTACGTTTCGCAGAGAACTGTGCTCTGTGTCATCAGAAGTAATCTTGACTGTCCACGAGAAAGGCTTCTTAAACAATGACTCTTTAAATTTAGACGTTATAATAGAAGTGGAAATGGTACGTTCATTCGCCACCAGATGGCTCCCAGGACATGGCACAGCTCTAGCGTTCGAAGCAGAAGCTGACCGAACCATCAGAATCAGTCTAAGATGTTCACATAACATGTGTACGTAACATACGACATTGACACAAGCCTGGAATGAAACATCTGGCGATGAGGAACGTAATCTAACCGACACCGTCATCCAGGCCACCAAACCAGTCCTTTGGACGGTGGGCAGTAAAACCTTACACGCCTAGGAGAAATGCTCCCAGGTGAGAAGGTTGGTAGTGCAATCGCCCCCAAAGGGACTTAAAGCGAATACAAAAAAGAGAGAGAGAAAACACTGTCGGGTAAAAACAAACATATCACAGCATAAAATCACCAAAAGGAGAAAATCACACACTTACCAGAAACAGAGAAGGGAAGCGGCTTAAAGCCGTGGTTACAATTACCAAAAGGGACAGTGACTGTGCTCCGTTGAAAACGGTGAATGAAAAACAACACCTTGTTAACACAAGATAACTTTAATTTGTACCGAATTAGGTATAACAACTACAAGAGAAAAATAAAAATCCTAGCTGAAGTTAAATTTTATGAAAACCAAGGATTAATAGAGAAAAGAAAAATGGTTGCCAGAAAATAAATTCGATATCGTGTTGAGTTTAAATTAAATGAAAATAGTAAAGTGATTTGCAACCAAATAAATTAGAAAATATTTTTACTTAAATTAACTGAGAATAATGAAATGATTTGCAACCAATAAATCAGAAGATATGAAGATTAACTGATAATAATAAAAAGATTTGCAACCAATAAAACAGAAAATATTTTGATTTCAAATTAACCGATAATAATAAAATGATTTGCAATCAATAAATCAGAAAATACGTTGATTTCCGATTAACTTATAATAATAAAAAGATTTGCAACCAATAAATCAGAAAATATGTTGACCTCCATACCTTTCTACCAGAAGTTACTAATAACTAACATGAAATGTAATCTATCACCGGTATAAAATAAACTAAGCAAACTTTTAGTTCCAGTAAACAACATTACGGTTCAGCTAGATGCTAAGGCGATCACTTCGTCTTCGTCACCTCGAGTAATTAACACCATTACCACCATGGGGCTGTTCCCAAGGTAAGAAATAATTTATCAGAGACATTTAAACACGCGCCGCAACCAAACAAGGGAAAGACCAAAAGGTGGCGAAAATGGATTAATGAAACACAAATATCACTAACGAATTCCACCAAAACAAATAACATAATCAGAGATCAACGCAAAAGCACGCGTATCGGTTCACTCAATCCAATTCCCAACAACAATCCAAACAACCACCCGTTGCTAAGGTAACACTTAACAACGCAAGGCCTCCTTCCCGAGCGAGGGGGAATAGAAACCGCAGCAAGGATAAATATATCCTGAAAAACCCCAGGAGAAAAAAAAAACAACGTACAAACAGAGCAGAAAAGTACACAGAATTACAGACAGGAAACCCCAGAAAGAAAAGGTGATAAGCTCAATACCTTGGAAAAGCCACATTGGTTCACAAGAAAATATTACAATACGAACCAGAAATGAAAATTTTTAAATTTAAAATTAAATTTTTTGCCAACCAGTCCATTGTGCATTTTCCACGCTCCGAAGAATAATTGGTTAGAAGAACCCATCATTTAGAAACACGTTAGCACTCACAACGTCAAGTCTGAATTCGATGATATTATTATTATTATTATTATTATTATTATTATTATTATTATTATTATTATGCTCGAACGGATCAAAGTACTTTTGGCATACATCCACTTTTCTTCACAGGTTATGAGAAAATAATTGCACAGGTACATACCTTTTTCAGGTAAAATCCAAACCTGGTCATTGTTGATAGTGTTTACTACGAGGCAACTGAACTTAATCTCTCCACGGGGGCCGATGATCTCGATGTTAGGCCCCTTTAAACAGCAAGCATCATCATCATCATCATCATCATCATCATCATCATCAATCTCTCCACGAAGAATCCAGAAGAAGCTTTACGAAAAATAAGGTAGTTACAGAAAATGGTAGGTCAATCACAAACACAATGGAAAGAGATCCCCGTTGAAGGGGAATTCACCCAGGTTTTAGTGTAAAATCCCACACCATAGCGCAGAAAACATTTCCACTTTTACACATCATGGCTTTCCATTTCAAACTAACGCTTCGGCACGCCAGCTCAGAGCAGTCTCGCCAGGTAGCTCCCAGCGCATGCGCAGCTGAGCGAAGGCATTGCACATACCCAGTGCAAGAGCGAATGCCGTATTACGTGAAATAATTAGAGTTCTTTGGCATAAAGCCGGTTGACACGAATTTCGATAGTTATTATACCAATCCAAAAAAGTTGTTGGGGAGGTTCAATACTGTTAATACTGTCACAGTACGAATTTGGAAAACACCGAGACAAAATAACAATAGTGAAGGGACAGGGAAGGGAATTACCTACGTAAATTCTTAATGGTTGGCAACCAGGTATTACTTAACTGATAGCCGGTGTCCCTGCTGAAATTGTTAGGATTTCTACGTATTTCCACAGCTTCCCATATAATCCTGGATCTGTAGTGTCTAGTGTGGGTAAGAGCTCGAGCATCTTGGAACATGACATGACCCGACAATAGCTATTGCCGATTTGTCTGGTTGGTTGAGACGAATATTACGTTCGTGTTCTTTGATACAGGTACCAATGGACCGGCATGTTTGGCCGATGTATACCTTACTGCAAGTACAGGGAATTTCATATACCCCAGGATGTAAAAGTGGGGACAATTTGTCCTTGGTTTTACTCATACTGTGAGCAATTTTAGTGGCGGTGCCAAACACGGTTTTTATATTGTGTTTGCGGAGGACCTTGACAATTCGATCTGTTGTGTTGTGAATGTAAGGCAAGTAGGCAGTTCCCTTCACTTCTTCCTTCTGTGAACTTTGCTTGGTTGTTTCTCTGGGATGCAGTGCTCTATGAATCTTCAAATCGTTGTAACCATTACCCTTGAACGTGACTTTGAGCGTGTCCATCTCCACCTGGATATTTGATGTTTCACAAATTTGTCTCGCCCTCTTGGCGAGTGTTGCGAGTTTGCCTTGCTTATATGCTGGATGGTGGTGAGAATCTGCATGAAGATAGTGATTTGTGTGGGTAGGCTTACGATAGACGTTATATCCTAAGGAGCCGTCCGGTTTCTTTCTTTCTGGAACATCCAAGAAAGGAAGGCATCCGTCCGACTCCATCTACATCGTGAATTTTATTGAAGGATGTTGCTGATTTAGGTGGTTTAGAAATAGATGAAGTTTGTCAGGACCTTCTGTCCAGACCACAAATGCATTAACATACCTCCACCATATCATAGGTTTGACGGGCGCCGAAGCAATAGCCTCCTCCTCAAAATGTTCCATAAAGAAATTAGCCACTACGGGCGAAAGTGGAATTCCCATAGTCACTCCGTCCGTCTGTTCGTAAAAATTCCCACACCACAAGAAATAGCTGGAAGTCATGCAGTGGGTAAATAGCTTAGTAATGTCCTCAGGGAACAGGTGTTCAATGAGAGACATGTTCGAGTCAATCGGCACTTTAGTGAATAAGGACTCCTCATCAAAACTCACCAAAGGTGCATTAGGTTGAAGGGTTATGGTTGACAGCTTGTTGACAAAATACCGAGAGTCCCTGATGTATGATTCAGTACATCCTATGTATGGCTGAAGCAATTTGCTTGGTATTTAGCCAGAGCATACGTAGGAGAACCTATTGCACTAACAATAGGTCTGAGGGGAACATCCTTTTTATGGATCTTAGGCAGTCCATATAATCTAGGTGGCACTGCATCCCCCTGGGACAGATGTTTAACCTCCTCTTTTGGAATTGAAGATTGCCATAAGAACTTTACGGTGGCGTTGGACACGAGTGGTGGGGTCACGTGAGCTCAGTCTGTAAAAACAGGCTCTGACAATATAGCCGAGATCTTATTCTTATATTCGTCAGTGTCCATAACCACTGTCGCATTACCCTTATCAGCTGAGAGAATAGTCAGTTCAGAATCATCTCTAAGTTCCTTCAGAGCTCTCCTTTCGCCTCTTGGTAAATTGGGCGTGGGTACAACAGCGGACCTTATGAGTCTCACACATTTCTGTCTTAACTCCTCAGCCTCATCCATAGGTAGTTTGTGGATGGCTGCCTCAACGGAAGTAATTAACTCCTCAGTGGGAATTTTAGTTGAAGCGACAGCAAAATTAAGACCCCTAGCTAGAACTGCCGTTTCGTTCTCATCCAAGGATTTTTTGGAAAGATTGTCAACAGTTTTACTAGCATCTGGGTTCGTGCAAGAGACCGCCTGTTTCTGAACTAGACGGAGGAACTTTGATTTCTGTCTGAATGACACCTGGTTGAATTTTCGTTCAGCCTGTACAGTAGTAATGCGATCGAAAGTCAACCACAATTCCCGCGAGAGAGTGTTGCTTAACAGCAGGTGTAAACGAAACAACTCTTGGGAGACTGAATCCAGTTCCTACGAGTGTAATACAGGTTTTTTTTACAAGCACCAGTTGTGGTTATACAACTTAGGGATTAGTAGTGGGAGAGATAATAAAGGTCATTGTTATTTTGATTGGAAGGAGAAGCAGGACGAGGGGCTCAGTAGGAGAAGTCATATTGTGGTCAAATTCTTGCGGAGGCCAGAATCATAATATAAAGATTGTTCTGTTTCTGGAAACAGTTTTGGAGCAACACCCTACCATTGAAAAAATTACATAAAAGTTCTTGTTTCCAGGCCATAGTTTCCTCCCTAACGACAGCGACTTTGGGGGTGTAGAACGTGCTTTAAAATTTCAGCAGTGCCTCTATACCACCGAAAGCTCCATAAATGTAATGAAAATGTGCCAAAATAAGAACCTGCTTGTTGTGCACAGAATGACCGGACTGGATTTTCATAGTAAAGTTCATCTGGAGAAGCACATTTTAAATAGGAAGACAGGCACAAACACTGAGAAGGTAAACTGGCTGCATGTGAGAGAAATAGAATTGAAGAATGTTAAACCTTATAACATTTCTGAATGCAGAATGCACTGTTGAAGTGAACATTAAGGAATCTACAGTTGGTCGCCGGCTTCAGAATGAAAATGGATCAGCTCTACATGGTCTGCTCACTCTGTTATGGCCCAATGGAAAACCAGTTTCAAAAGCAAAGCTGAGCGACATGTACTCCCTCATGAAGTTAATTTTCAATGATGCTGAGCCTTTCAAAAGGGCATGTTTAGTGATTCTGGAATAGACGACGATATAGATGTGGAAATATGGATTTTGAACTCGAACATTCTAAAATCCTGCATTATATTACACTCGGAGAAACTGTGTGTTTATGATGCCTTAATACCACGATCTACCAGCATAATTTATATACTTTATTCTAAAATTCATGTTTTTTTTTCCATGTCCTGCTGTATGCTGTTATGTACGAGGGGCATACTGTTTTATTTTACACTTTATTATTTGTACGTCCGGGTATGGTTCGCATTTCACTTTTGAAGGTGGTGTCGTGTAACCAGTGTCTTGTTCCACCGTTCGGTAGCAGCAGACTCACAGGGGCCAACGAATGCACTCGTCGTAGCCATTTCATAACAACACTGTCAGCGTAGGAGCAGACAACATGGAAAGCAACCGTCAGACACAGCACTATACGACTTAGTTCCTATCCTCCTCAGTCCTGAGGGAAGGTTTGAATTTTATTTTTTTGTTTTTTTAATACTTCTTCTGGTGCCTGGGCAATATTGGCTGCTGTTGACCCTGTCACATTCCTTCCAGAGCTGGTTCCCTTGTCCACCGATGTGCGCCCTGTTTTCCAACCTTCCACTCAGTTGGAAGCTGTTTTCCGTGACAGTGCATGTTCTCCACAGACTGCCACCAAGCGCCAATGAATTTTACAGAACCTTGACCAAGTCTTTTCAGCTCTGCATCAGACTTGAAACTGATGTTTGAAGGGATCTGGAACTTCTTCAGTGTCCCTGTTGCTTGACATTGAGCCTTGCAATGGAGAACATCTAGTAATTGAACTGATGTAAAATACCGGTCCATATACAAACCACAACCTGGAGGCATATGTTCAGCCAGTCTCACAACTACTCTTCCGCCAAGATCTAAATGACTAATGTCAGGATCATTATGATCAGTGATTTGGTGTCCATGTCCTGCATAAACAAAAAAATCCAGCGGTAGACCATCCGGGGCAGTTGCTACGAAACATTTGAGACCACATGGGTTTGGCTTCCCTTTCACATACTGCCTTGCAGGTGCATGGCCATAGAAGGGAATCATCTGCTCATCGATGGCACATTAGAAGATCTTTCATTCAGCAAACATGCCGCTTCAATGTATTTCAGAAGAGGTCTTACTTTCCAAAATTTATCTTCAGCACGTTCATTGTCAGAAACTAGTAAATCATCCCTTAATTTTAAATTTCTCCTAATCAAGAAGTATCTTTCCCTCGACATGTTATCAGCAATTTCAGGAACTTTAGTTTTTCGGGCCCAGTACATGCGGATCCTGGGATACTTCAGATAGGACATAACTATTGTAATTCCTAAGAAAGTTGTTGTTTCTGTTTCTGTTAGACCTAAGTTCCTGCCCGTGCCTCTTAGATATCTCTGGTTTGTGTGCTGTGTTAGTGTTTTTATGAGATCATCTGGAATGTATTTATGGAAGTAGTGGTTGTGTAAACCTCCTCGAGAATGGATCTTGGAAAACAAATTCTCGAGCAAATCTTGGTTCAGTTATTTGGTTAAAATGTGCTTCATTCCTAGATTCTGAACTACTGAGATTATATATTTCAAGGAGATAGTCGCAAGGGCAGCTTTCTGGAACACTTGCTTCATTTTTTCTCCTTGCTGGTCTTTATGTTAATAAGGCCAGACATTTTATTTAAAATTTTGCCTTATTCTTTTCACTGAAGACCATTTACATTTTTGCTAGGGACTTTAAAAATGGCTAGACTGTATGAATTCATGAAATCGTACCAATTATCAACAGTTTCAATGAATTCACTCTTGCTTTCAGCAACAGTTGCATCATCTCCTAATTTGAAGTGATGTAATGCTGTACTACACTGTGTGACATTAATTCTACAGCTTTTTTGAAGTTAATCCTTTCAGTTCCCCTGCACTTTAGATGATGTAAATCAATTTTGAGACATGTTTTATTTTCATGCCTGTTATTCTTAACCAAGGCTTCCATGTAACAACTTTACCACCAGAAATTTTGAAGCTGGTGTCAAGAAATCAGTTCCTAATTAATTTCAAGAGTTGAAGGGATATATGCAAAGAAGTATACATGTTCTACTGGTCATGAGTTCAAAAACCATGTTTTCATTTCATCTATTTCATATGTTTTCCACAAGCATTGATTTGCTGCACACATATCACAGACATGCTATTATTCTGTACCCTACTTCTGAATGACTTGAAAGTAAATTGTCCAGTACCGAGCTCGATAGCTGCAGTCGCTTAAGTGCGGCCAGTATCCAGTATTCGGGAGATAGTAGGTTCGAGCCCAACTGTCGGCAGCCCTGAAAATGGTTTTCCGTGGTTTCCCATTTTCACACCAGGCAAATGCTGGGGCTGTACCTTAGTTAAGGCCACGGCCGCTTCCTTCCCACTCCTAGCCATTTCCTATCCCATCGTCGCCATGAGACCTATCTGTGTCGGTGCGACGTAAAGCAACTAGCAAAAAAAAAAAAAAAAAAAAAAAAATTGTCCAGTATATCTTTTGTCATCAAATCAGTGTAAATTACTTGCTTCCAATTTGTGAAAAATCCTCTCACCACCACAGCTTACAGTAATTGTGAACTGGGGCTTATAATTTTGTCCTTCAGGGGGTCATATTCGAAAGCACTTTTTTTTTTTTTTGCTAGTTGCTTTACGTCGCACCGACACAGATAGGTCTTATGGCGACGATGGGACAGGGAAGGGCTAGGAGTGGGAAGGAAGCGGCCGTGGCCTTAATTAAGGTACAGCCCCAGCATTTGCCTACTGTGAAAATGGGAAACCACGGAAAACCATTTTCAGGGCTGCCGACAGTGGGGTTCGAACCTACTATCTCCCGAATACTGGATACTGGCCGCATTTAAGCGACTGCAGCTATCGAGCTCGGTGAAAGCACTTTTGACACACATTTTGTCAAACTGGAGAACTGCAATTTTCTCACGGTCTTTATACAAGACAGCAGCTGTCTTCATCATAAATGCAGAATATCTTCCAGGATTCCACTTCCATTTCACACGTCAGTTTTGAAGCCCATTTTTCCAGTGTTGAAAGTCCAGGCAGAGGATAATGCCGTTTTTAAAATTTCCTTTACATTGCTCTGACACACATAGGTCTTATGGTGATGATGGAATAGGAAAGGGCTAGGAGCGGGAAGGAAGCGGCCGTGACCTCAATTAAGATTTGCATAGTGTGAAAATGCAGTTTTTCTCATATAAATATAAGCTTTCTTCCCTACTAGGTACTTTAAAGTGAAAGCCGACAATATGTCTTCTTCAGTCCAATTCACACATTTTTGCTGGTTTGAGAGTACCATTATTTGATTTTCAATAAAAATTCCTGATGATATATTGGTATTTGTAAGAATTCCTTTCATGCAGTTCACCAGTTTTTGTGGATGCTATGAACAGAATGTTTTTACCTCCTACATATAATTAACTCCTAATGCAAATTACTTATAGATGTGCAGCTTTGATGTAATTTGCTTTCCGCTGCCTCTGATTTCAGTTTTAAGGATATTGTTAGTTTTTCTTTCATCGTCTAACTGCTTTTCAACCTTTCAATTTCTTCAATCAGGGCCATATTATTATCACAGACCTGGGGAGGCGGAGTAGCTGGAAAAGGTGATGAACTTGCAATAGTTGTGTTATATTCTAAATCTTGTAACAATTCGTCAGCATTTTTTTTAACTTGCTTTATGTCGCACCGACACAGATAGATCTTACGGTGATAATGGGGTAGGAAAGGCCTAGGAGTGGGAAGGAATCGGCTGTGGCCTTAATTTGCCTGGTGTGGGTGTGAAAATGGGAAACCACGGAAAACCATCTTCAGAGCTGCCGACAGTGGAGTTCGAACCCACTATCTCCTGGATGCAAGCTCACAGCTTCGCACGCCTAACCGCACGGCCAATTCGCCCGGTAGCTGTTTTTTTATTGTGACCCTGTTCCTTCCTTCTTAATATGTAATGTGACACTTACTCTATGCTACACAAAACACCCAAATCTATACAGGAATCATTGTCTTTGTTAAGCATATGTTTGGGAGGAAACCCTCAAATTCGCCCTGTAGAATCTGTTCAGAATTTCTATGAGATAAATGTTCGGACCACACCTGGCATGAATTCACGTTCTACTTTCCATCGCACCTACATCTTGGATCCACTGCTTTCTTAGCGCCTCAAGTTTTTGGGAACCAAAGTATTTTATATGACTTTTGAAGGGATCTTTCCTGGTTTTTGCTCTGCTGATGTTGCACACAGCAACTGTACACCTCATACCAGGCATGTTTATATGCAACCCAAGACTTAAATCAAGTCAAGTCAAACTCAGAATAACACTGGAATAAGAAAGCAGCTATTCACTACAGGACGAGTCGCTAATTCATAGAAACCACCATGAAACTATAAAAGTTAAACTACAACTCACTTGCACATATTAAAGAAACTCACATGCTACTCACATGTTACTGCACAGACTCGTAGCATGACTGGTGGATGGTGGGATCCCACCGTCTCACTGTAATGTCATAACCCAAGTTTAGCCGAAGCCTTCCAAATGCAGAAACCTCTGTTATGGGGAACCTCTTGTACACCAACTTTGAGTTGATGTATGTGAAATAATGATTTTGTTCAGTGTTAAATTCTGTCAGTACTAGTAGGATTTTTAAAAACATATCTGAATTTTATTATTTCCTTTAAGGTTAGAACCATACGTAATGCAAGTACAACGTTGGTAGGATGCAGCAATAGTTGGACATTGCAGTTTTTCTCTTCATTGTAACCTGTTAGACAACAACATGTAAAACATGCTCCCGTAGGATGAGCCCACATGGACTTAGCAGAGGTAATTTCAGATGCTTATAGCTTCCTTGGTTTAGATCTGATCTCAATAAAAGAAACAGTATTCTTCACAGCAGTGGTGTCTCAGTTTAATTAAAAACATGTTTTCATCATAATTAATATTTATAGGTGTGACATCATCACACGTATAGACTGCAAAAATTGTTAGTCCGTAATTTTGAATATAAATTCTGATGTTGAAAACATATAGGAACAAATTAAGGGTTTTAGGACATTCATTGCAATTTTTTTAAATAGTCATAATTTTATATTCAAAGTTCAATCAATCAATACTGATCTGCATTTAGGGCAGCCGCTCAGGTGGCAGATTCCCTATCTGTTGCTTTCCTAGCCTTTTCCTTAATGATTTCAAAGAAATTGGAAATTTATTGAACATCTCCCTTGGTAAGTTATTCCAATCCCTAACTCCCCTTCCTATAAATGAATATTTGCCCTAGTTTGTCCTCTTGAATTCCAACTTTATCTTCATATTGTGATCTTTCCTACTTTTATAAACGCCATTCAAACTTATTCGTCTGCTAATGTCATTCCACGCCATCTCTCCGCTGACAGCCCGGAACATACCACTT
This sequence comes from Anabrus simplex, assembly GCF_040414725.1. NCBI lineage: Eukaryota > Metazoa > Arthropoda > Insecta > Orthoptera > Tettigoniidae > Anabrus > Anabrus simplex. Next base: position 131,939,877 of record NC_090266.1, on the reverse strand, counting down.
AGTTCAACAATGATAAAGGTGTTTTAATTTATTCCACCCATTCAATACTTATATTATCACGTATAGTTGTTGTATATATTAATTGAGGGCGAAACATGTCCCATGTAACTAAGAATTTAATTATGTAACAACTATACGTGATAATATAAGTATTGAATGGGTGGAATAAATTAAAACACCTTTATCATTGTTGAACTGTTAAATTTTCAATACGGACCTAAAATGAGGTTTATAACATGTAATGTGACAGCCAACCAGGCAAAATGTAGATTAAATAAGTTTCTCAATCTGAAAATGAAGATTTGTAAGTTAGGAAAAGATTTAGCTTTTCTTAAACAATGTCTGAGACTAAAACTTGTACCTACTTTTCTTAAATCAACACAACGTAAGAACATAAGCAATCCAAGCCATAATGTAACCCAAAATAAGGTAAATGAATTATGGCTTAAAAATGAAATCAAGGCATATTACAGGAAGAAGTCCAAATTGAATTTGCAATTATATAACGTTCACTTAGCGGTGACACAGGATTTAGCCCCATTAGAATGGCAGTCTTTTTATCAACACATGGAACACAAATTAACATACGCACTTAGTAAGAAACAGGATACATTGAATAAGAAATTAAATCATTTAATAGACACACAAATACGTCGTAGTAAACAAACGAAACAAGAACAAATTAAGGGCCCATCGGACAATGTTACTCCCACGGTAGTTAACTTGACCAAGGTAAAATTTACGGAAGGAGAGAATGACCTACTTAAAAGGGGTCCAAAATACAATTGGCCTAATAAAGATAGAGAAATAGATATCATTAACACAGTTGCAGAAGCGGAGGCGAACATATCAAAACTCCCACGCGATGTATAAGATGAAGTAAGATTGGAGTTAAAGAAGAAATTACCCAGACTGGCTAAAGAAATTTATTCCAATTTTGATCCCAAACAACAGAAAACAATAAAAAACATGAAATCGAAAATTGAAGATAACAATATTATAGTAACCAAGGCTGACAAGGGGGGTGCGATCGTTTTGATGGATAAAGATACATATATCAAGAAAACTGAAGATTTTTTTGATAATAATAAATACACATTAGTAACAAAAAATCCGCTAACTAAAATTCAACGCAACTTAAAAGCCTTACTTAAAAGATCCACATCTCTCTTTACTGAACAAGAACAATTAAAACTTGTCAATATGAATCCTAGGCTCCCGGAAACTAGAGCTATGCCCAAAATACATAAAAAAGATATTCCGATTCGTCCGATTATCAATTGCCGTAATTCTCCCACGTATAAAGTCTCCAAATACATTCACAATTTTTTGAAAAGACATTACACTTTTAATAATAAACAACCTTTAAGAAATTCCATTGACTTGTGTGACATTTTGCTTGGATTTGGCGTACTTCCAAACCAGATGATGTGTTCGTATGACGTAGTGAATATGTTCCCGAATATTCCGACAGATAAAACTGTTAATATCATTCATGATAATATTTGTAAACACAGTAATCTTAGTAAAATGGAAGTAGAAGAATTCACTAGATTGTTAAAGTTCGTATTAGACAATAACTACTTCACATTTAACAATAATATTTATAAACAGAATGGATTAGCAATGGGTGACCCAATATCGGGCATCCTTGCCGACATATTTATGGATTCAATCGAACACAATGAAATAATAGCAAAAATTAAAGGAATAGATTTATGGTTGAGATATGTAGATGATATATTTGTAATCATAAACAAAGATGTCACTAATAGTCAAGAAATCTTAAATAAATTAAATGAAATCGAACCTAATTTGAAATTCACGAAAGAGGACGAAGTCGATAACTCATTGAATTTTCTAGATATAACAGTTACGCGTAAGGTTAACACTTTTGATTTCCAAATATTTAGAAAACCGACACAATCATCTACAATTATAAACAATTCCTCTTTACACCCGAGTTCACATAAACAAGCATCTTTTCACAGTCTAATTTATAGAGCATTTAGAATCCCTCTATCTCCCATGAATTTGAAGAAAGAATTAAATTATATTAGATACCTCGCTAAACAAAATGGTTTCAAAATAGAAATGATCAACAAATTAATCAATAAAATTAAGAACAAATTATCTACGAATCTGATACCAGAAAAGACCAAAAAAACTGAGTATGCTACATTCACTTTTAATAATCCAGCTATACACCAGATTACTAGCGTATTCAAGAAACATAATTTTAATATAGCTTTTAAAACTACTAATACTAACCAGTCCATATTCTTTAATCATAAAAAAGTTAATTATGATAAGAATCGTTATTTAGGATCGGGAGTATACAGACTTAAATGTACTCAGTGTAATTTTTCATATGTTGGACAGACTGGGAGAAATTTTATGACAAGATACATGGAACATGTTAATGCGGAAAAACATAGGAAATACTCAGCGATGAGTTTGCATATGAGGGAGACTGGCCACAGATTTGAATCCATAGAGAAAGACTTAACGATAATTAGAAACATACAAAAAGGAAGAATGCTGAATGAATTAGAAAGTTTATACATCTATTTAGATCAGACGTACAATAAGCAAAAGAATCTCAATGAAACCACGGACAATAAAAGTATGTTACATGAATTAATGCCGAAATTATTAAAGTCAGTTAGTTCGAATAAATTTAGGATACCTAATATATTTAATTCTTCAAACCCTAATACTCCTCCCATACCTACAGATATTAGGCCTACTTCCAGCAATGCAGTTGACTCCGCCCCTTTGTCAGCCTCGTCACATTTGACTCCACCCATCCTCTCCTCCCTTCCGCACTCCCCTATTCCTTCCCCTCCGAGTTCGCTACCGCCTCTGCAGCACAGTTATAACACCAGACTTAGAGCCAACAGACGGGCAGCAACCAACTCAACAGTAGTTAAGAAATAACAACTTCCACTTACATGTAAGTCCACATCTGTTTCAAAATTATGTAAGACTGAATTCTCTCCTTACGTTCAATTTCTTATTTCTTCTTTTCCTTCTCTTACAGAAAACTTATTTCTGCATCTGTTGACATTTTCTGGCAAGGATTCAGCCATTTTATTACCTACCGGTGCTAACGACCTCTTACAATTTTTCAATAGACGCTTCTGCCTTACTTACTACGAATTTCATCAGCGGCCTTGAAAAGATTGTATTCATGACAATCAAGTTTATGCTTGTGTACACGCCCTCATGTCGTTGGCTTTTTATTACTACCACTTTGATTTTCCAATATTTTATATGAACTGTTTTAATTCGAATTTTAATAGAAGTTTTAGTCTCCGACAAGATTATAGTTTAATCATAAGACAGTTTTCCATTAGTATCTTTTTATTTTATCATTTTTCACAATTTTATTGTTCTGAATTTTAGGAACAGACTAAACTTTTAACTTCCACTTTTTATTTTAGTTGTATTTTTGATGATTGTATTTAACTTCCACTTTTAATTTAGTTGTATTTTTTATTATTGTATTTAGGCTGAAGATGCCCTTAATTGAGGGCGAAACATGTCCCATGTAACTAAGAATTTAATTATGTAACAACTATACGTGATAATATAAGTATTGAATGGGTGGAATAAATTAAAACACCTTTATCATTGTTGAACTGTTAAATTTTCAATACGGACCTAAAATGAGGTTTATAACATGTAACATACCACTTAGTCGAGCACTCTTCTTCTTTCTCTCAATTCTTCCCAACCCAAACATTGCAACATTTTTGTAACGCTACTCTTTTGTCGGAAATCGCCCAGAACAAATCGAGCTGCTTTTCTTTGGATTTTTTCCAGTTCTTGAATCAGGTAATCCTGGTGAGGGTCCCATACACTGGAACCATACTCTAGTTGGGGTCTTACCAGAGACTTATATGCCCTCTCCTTTACATCCTTACTACAACCCCTAACCACCCTCATAACCATGTGCAGAGATCTGTACCCTTTATTTACAATCCCATTTATGTGATTACCCCAATGAAGATCTTTCCTTATATTAACACCTAGATACTTACAATGATCCCCAAAAGGAACTTTCACCCCATCAACGCAGTATATAAAACTGAGAGGACTTTTCCTACTTGTAAAACTCACAAACTGACTTTTAACCCCATTTATCAACATACCATTGCCTGCTGTCCATCTCACAACATTTTCGAGGTCACGTTGCAGTTGGTCACAATCTTGTAACTTATTTATCACTCTATAGAGAATAACATCATCCGCAAAAAGCCTTACCTCCGATTCCACTCCTTTACTCATATCATTTATATTTATAAGAAAACATGAAGGTCCGATAATACTGCCTTGAGGAATTCCCCTCTTAATTATTACAGGGTCAGATAAAGCTTCACCTACCCTAATTCTCTGAGATCTATTTTCTAGAAATATAGCAACCCATTCAGTCACTCTTTTGTCTAGTCCAATTGCACTCATTTTTGCCAGTAGTCTCCCATGATCCACCCTATCAAATGCTTTAGACAGGTCAATCGCGATACAGTCCATTTGACCTCCAGAATCCAAGATATCTGCTATATCTTGCTGGAATCCTACAAGTTGAGCTTCAGTGGAATAACCTTTCCTAAAACCGAATTGCCTTCTATCGAACCAGTTATTAATTTCGCAAACATGTCTAATATAATCAGAAAGAATGCCTTCCCAAAGCTTACATACAATGCATGTCAAACTTACTGGCCTGTAATTTTCAGCTTTATGTCTATCACCCTTTCCTTTATACACAGGGGCTACTATAGCAACTCTCCATTCATCTGGTATAGCTCCTCCGACCAAACAATAATCAAATAAGTACTTCAGATATGGTACTATATCCCAACCCATTGTCTTTAGTATATCCCCAGAAATCTGATCAATTCCAGTCGCTTTTCTAGTTTTTAACTTTTGTATCTTATTGTAAATGTCATTGTTATCATATGTAAATTTTATTACTTCTTTGGCCTTAGTCTCCTCCTCTATCTCGACATTATCCTTGTAACCAACAATCTTTACATACTGCTGACTGAATACTTCTGCCTTTTGAAGATCCTCACATACACACTCCCCGTGTTCATTAATTATTCCTGGAATGTCCTTCTTGGAACCTGTTTCTGCCTTAAAATACCTATACATACCCTTCCATTTTTCACTAAAATTCGTATGACTGCCAATTATGCTTGCCATCATATTATCCTTAGCTGCCTTCTTTGCTAGATTCAATTTTCTAATAAGTTCCTTCAATTTCTCCTTACTTCCACAGCCATTTCTAACTCTATTTCTTTCCAGTCTGCACCTCCTTCTTAGTCTCTTTATTACCGGGCAAGTTGGCCGTGCGCGTAGAGGCGCGCGGCTGTGAGCTTGCATCCGGGAGATAGTAGGTTCAAATGCCACTATCGGCAGGCCTGAAAATGGTTTTCCGTGGTTTCCCATTTTCACACCAGGCAAATGCTGGGGCTGTACCTTAATTAAGGCCACGGCCGCTTCCTTCCAACTCCTAGGCCTTTCCTATCCCATCGTCGCCATAAGACCTATCTGTGTCGGTGCGACGTAAAGCCCCTAGCAAAAAAAAAGTCTCTTTATTTCTCTATTATAATAAGGTGGGTCTTTACCATTGCTTACCACCCTTAATGGTACAAACCTGTTTTCGCATTCCTCAACAATTTCTTTAAACCCATCCCAGAGTCTGTTTACATTTATATTTACCGTTTTCCACCGATCATAGTTACTGTTTAGAAACTGCCTCATGCCTGCTTTATCAGCCATATGGTACTGCCTAACAGTCCTACTTTTAAGACCTTCCTTTCTATCACATTTATTTTTAACTACCACAAAAACAGCTTCATGATCACTAATACCATCTATTACTTCAGTTTCCCTATAGAGCTCATCTGGTTTTATCAGCACGACGTCCAGGATATTTTTCCCTCTGGTTGGTTCCATCACTTTCTGAATCAGCTGTCCTTCCCATATTAACTTATTTGCCATTTGTTGCTCATGCTTCCTGTCGTTCGCATTTCCTTCCCAATTGACATCTGGCAAATTCAGATCTCCCGCTACAATCACATTTCTTTCCATGTCGTTTCCCACATAGCTGACTATCGTATCAAATAATTCCGAATCCGCGTCAGTGCTACCCTTTCCCGATCTGTACACTCCAAATATATCAAGTTGCCTATTATCTTTAGAAATGAGCCTTACACCTAGAATTTCATGTGTCTCATCTTTAACTTTTTCGTAGCTTACAAATTCTTCTTTCACCAGAATGAACACTCCGCCTCCCACCCTTCTTATCCTATCTCTACGATACACACTCCAGTGCCGTGAGAAAATTTCTGCATCCATTATATCATTTCGCAGCCATGATTCAACTCCTATTACAATATCTGGTGAATATATATCTATTAAATTATTTAATTCTATTCCTTTCCTTACAATACTTCTACAGTTCAACACTAACAATTTTATGTCATCCCTACTTGATTTCCAGTTCCCTGTTCTCTTATCACCGCTCCCTAGGCCATCCCGTTTCCCTGAATGTACCTCCCTATTACCCTTCCAAACAAATTTCCTAACTTATACGTACCACTGCGGTTTAAATGACGGCCATCTGAGCGCAGATCCCTATCTCCTACCCACCCATTAGGATCTAGAAATTTCACTCCATTTGGACATGAGAAACCTCTCCGCAAAATGGGTGCCGCGATTGCTCACGGTTGACCAAAAACGGAATCGTGTGAAGTGTTGCAAGGATGGTTTGCAGCTGTTCCAGAAGAATCCGGAGGGCTTTAAGCATCGTTTCGTCGCTGTGGATGAAACATGGATACATTACCATACTCCTGAGACCAAACAACAATCTAAACAATGGGTTACCAAGGGGGAATCTGCACCAAAAATGGCAAAGACCATTCCCTCAACCGGAAAGGTTATGGCGACTGTCTTTTGGGATTCGCAAGGGATAATCCTCATTGACTATCTGGAAAAGAGTAAAACTATTACAGGTGCATGTTATTCATCGTTATTGGACCATTTGAAAACCGAGCTGCAAGAAAAACGCGCACGATTGGCCCACAAGAAAGTTCTTTTCCATCACGACCATGCACCAGCACGCACCTCAGCAGTTGTGATGGCAAAATTAATGGAAATAGGATACCATCTCGTTTCACATCCCCCTATTCTGCAGACTTGGCTCCCTCGGACTACTATTTGTTGCCCAATTTGAAGAAATGGCTGGCGGGACAAAGATTTTATTCAAAACGAGGAGGTGATTGCAAACAATAATGGATATTTTGCAGACTTGGACAAATCCTATTATTCGGAAGGGATCAACAAACTAGAACATCGTTGGACAAAGTGTATAAGCCTGAAAGGAGACTATGTCGAAAAATAAAAAAAGTTTACCCCAAACAGGTATGTAGTTTTTATTTTTGCACGGACTTCTCAAACGCCCCTCGTAAGTTATTCCAATCACTCACTCCCCTTCCTATGAATGAATATTTGCCCCAATTTGTCCTCTTGAATTCCAACTTTATATTCATATTGTGATATTTCCTTCTTCTAAAGACGCCACTCAAACTTATTTGTCTACTAATGTCATTCACCGCCATCTCTCCGCTGACAGCTCAGAACATACCACGTAATTGAGCAGCTTGTCGTCTTTCTTCCAATTTTTCCCAGTCCAATCTTTGCAACATTTTTGTAATGGTACTCTTTTGTCAGAAATCACCCAGAACAAATTGAGCTGCTTTTCTTTGGATTTTTTCCAGTTCTTGAATCGGGTAATCCTGGTGAAGGTCCCATACACTGGAACCATACTCTAGTTGGGGTCTTACAAGAGATATATATGCCCTCTCCTTTACATCCTTACTACAACCCCTAAACTTCCTCATAACCATGTGCAGAGATCTGTACCCTTTATTTACAATCCCATTTATGTGATTACCCAAATGAAGATCTTTCCACCGATCTCGATAGCTGCAGTTGCTTAAGTGCGGCCAGTATCCAGTAATCGGGAGATAGTGGGTTCGAATCCCACTGTCGGCAGCCCTGAATGTGGTTTTTCGTGGTTTCCCATTTTCACACCAGTCAAATGCTGGGGCTGTACATTAATTAAGGCCACGGCCGCTTCCTTCCCATTCCTTGGCCTCTCCTATCCCATCGTCGCCATAAGACATATCTGTGTCAGTGCGACGTAAAGCAAAAAAAAAAAATAGAAGATCCTTCCTTATATTAACACCTAGATACCTACAATGATCCCCAAAACGAACTTTCACCCCATCAACGCAGTAATTAAAACTGACAGGACTTTTCCTATGTGTGAAACTCACGACCTGACTTTTAACTTGTTTATCAACATACTATTGCCTGCTGTCCATTGTAACTGTTCATTCTTCTCATCAAAACACTTGGGGAGATGAAAGTTATTACCTTGGGACACATGAATATCAAATAAACTATTTGTGGCTTGCCCGCAAATTGCCACGCAAATAGAAACAATTAACATTCCATGGTTTCCCATTTATCTATGTGATGTTTGGGCACCAGGGTTACAGTTTTAAACAAAACTGTAAACCAAAATTTATATTTACTAGCATAGAGACTTATACTTAAATCACAGGGATAGGATTTTAAATAATTAACCATTAAGTATCGCTTAAGAAAGAAAATTTATGCAATAAAAAATACAAATGAATTTATTATACAAAAAAATGAGATGAATCGGAAAAGTTCCTTAAAGCGTGGAGGAATTTAGAATTTACGTTACTGAAATTACTATCGCTTGCTTTATCTAATTGAAGCTCACCAATTGCAGCTTCCGTTGAAATCATCTGGTTTCCATGGTTACTCGTTCTCTCCTTCTCGATGTAAAATTTGCTACATGGGCATCCTTCCTTCCTTCTCTGATGTGGTACGGGCTATCTGGACTAGCACTCCCTAATTGCCTAGTCTTTAAATTAGACATTGGCCCTATACTTGTAAAAACTGATCAGCGTTGATCGTATGAGGAGAAAATTCAGAGATATGAATTTTTCCATATTAGTAGAAATCTCAATCCAACTGAACTATACTATTTATACGGTACAGACTTGTACCAAATTCCGTAGACTTGAACTAAACATAGTTCTTCGTCCAGAAGATTTGCTGAATATAATACAAGCCGTAAGCTTGTTTCGTCCCACGCAGATCCGATAACATAACCGCACCTAAGTTCTGTATCGAAGCGACAACACACTGTACAAAAATAACTATGTTGCGAAGCGAGCACATACCGTCTCAAAATCAATAACGTCGTTCACAGTAGATGTTCACAGTAGAAGTTCTAATAGTAGTTAGGATCACAGCAGGAGTAGTAGCTAGGTCCCGTTCTCGTGGTGAGAATCTCTATATATCCGGGCTCACCCCCACTCTTGGTAACAATTCAATCTCAAAACTCATATACAACTAAGTATCTGATTCGATAGATCGAATTATCAACTCCCCTTCTCTTCTTTCTTGACAAGTCCAGTAGGCGTGGCGATGATGTAGCTGACCAGCTTGCAAGCCTCGCGCGCGGGTCGCTGTTTACTAGCCTTGGCTCATGAGTTAAACATATGAATAGTAACACAGTAAAGGTTTCCACCTATTCAGTACTAATATGTATTTACAATGTTATAAATTACATTGAACTAGTTTCGACCCACCTAGGGGTCATCATCAGCCATATTAAATCATACATAAGTTTTTGTCGAATCCTAAAACATGTTATTTTAACTGTAATAATCGTATGGATTTATAATTTATAAAGTGAAGTGTGGTAATGAGTTGAGAAATGTTAGTATGGTACAGGTGAGTAGTACAGTACAGTAGTACAATAGTACAGTGAGGAGTACAGTGAGTGACGCTCACCTCGCAGCGACTAAACTACTTTCAAATGCACAATGGACACTTTTCTACGAACAAGTAGAGAACAAATTATTCCACGAACTAGCCAGAAAACAGTCAAACTAGGAGAATAAACTCAACAGGCTAAAAAACTCCAAACTACATAACATTCAAACTAGAAACTCCAACAGAAACATGTTCGATTGTTCGCAGCTTCATCCAGCAGTCGTAAATCTATCAAACACGCCCTTAAGTGATATTGAACACTCAACTTTATCCAAAGGACCGAAAGGGCCGATGACCTTCGATGTTAGGCCCCTTAAAACAACAAGCACAAGCAAAGGACCGAAACACAACTGGCCCAATTTGAACAGCCTCAACATAGCCACTACTATGATCACAGAATCGGAGCTAGCCATTAGCCAAATGCCGGAAGATAAGCAAAATGCCAGAAGATACGCAAAATGAGGTTAGAACCGATGTTAAAAGGAAACTGAACAATATCCTCTCCAACCTAACCAACCCCACAAATAAGCTCAATAATAGAGAAAAAATAGCTGAACAAAAGCGCATATACGCCCTCAAAAAGAAAATTAAAGACAACGAACTCATCGTAACCAAAGGTGACAAAGGCATGGATAAAAAAGCATATATTGTAAAAACAAAAAACTTTTTCACAGACAACTCATTTTCCATAATCAAAAAAGACCCCACCCAAAAAATTCAAAGACTACTTAAACAAACTCTTAAAAACACTTCATTATTATTTACTGAACAGGAAAAATCCAAACTCATACATATGAACCCAGGACTCCCCACTGCTAAAGCTCTCCCCAAGATACACAAAGCTGGAATTTCCATCCGCCCAATTGTCAACTATAGACCAAGCCCCTTATACAAATTATCACAATTTATCCAACGTTTCTTAAGAAAAAATTATCAATTTTTATCCAAAAAGTCCATTAAAAACACATCAGAGCTAGTAGAAAAACTTAACAATTTCAATTTGCAACCGGATTACTCCATCCACTCTTTCGATATTGTGAACATGTACCCAAGCATACAAGTATCAAAATTAATTCCAATAATTAAAAACAATTTAAACAAAAACAGCCACTTAAGCAAACTAGGGACACAAGACTTTATCAAAGTATTAAAACTAATCATCAACAACAACTTCTTCACTTTCGACAATGTTATATATCAACAAGATGGTTTGGCAATGGGGTCACCGGCCTCAGGCATCTTGGCAGAAATATACCTGGACTTCCTCGAACACACCAAAATTGACAATGAATTTGGAAACATTCTCTTCTGGGTCAGATATGTTGACGATGTCTTCGTAATCATGAATGAGCAATCAATTAATGCATCCACCACCCTCTTAAAACTCAACACTATTGACTCTCATATCAAATTCACACTAGAATCCGAATCAAATAAAAAAATCAACTTCCTAGATTTAACTATCACTAAAAACTCAGATTCTTTCAGTTATAAAATGTTCAGAAAACCTACTCAAACAGCCTCCACCATTCGCCAAGATTCAGTGCACCCCCAGTCCCACAAACGAGCCACATACAACAACCTAGTTCACCGAGCCTTCAGCATACCTATGTCCAAGAAAGATCTAAAGAACGAACTTAACACAATTCGCGGAATTGCAAAATACAACGGCTTCAGCAATCATTTTATAGAAAGGATAATCAATAAACACAAACACCGCCCTAAAACTACCCTCAAAAAAGAAGTGACTAAACCTCTAACATTTTCCACCTTCACGTTCAACAATGATATCTACAAGTTAACCAATATCTTCAAGAAACAAGGCATTAAAATAGCCTTCAAAACCAACAATAAGAACACGAACGTCTTACACAATACTTCACACATCAACAAGACCAGCAGTTTTTTAAAATCAGGTGTTTACAGGATCAAATGCAACACCTGTGAAAAATCCTACATCGGACAAACCGGTAGAAACTTCAATACCAGATACCACGAACACACTAATAAAATAAAATACAACAGGTTTTCAGCCATCGGCCAACACATGCATGATTAGAACCATAATTTCACCAATATCGAACAGGACATGGACATCCTCGAATTAGCAAACAAGGGCCCTTTACTCAACATAATGGAAAATTACTACATACACCTAGACCAATACTTCAACGCCAGTCACAATCTCAATGAAATATCAGAGAAACCCAACATACTCTTCGATCTATTCATCACTTTCCTCAGAAACAATAATGCAGCCAACCAAAACTCAATCCTAAGTCTAATCAAAGGTACTTTTCCGAGACAATTACCCTTTCTCCCGCACCCTTCAGCCCCGCCTTAAAAGCTTCCCACCCCCACCTCACCCCAAGCCACCCCCACTCTTCCTAACCCCCTCCTAACCCGCACGCGCCTGCCCTCCTCTCTGCCCACACTTCTCTCCCCGCCACCAATCGCACACCATCAGCTATACTACACACACCGCAGCGCGAGGTAAGCGTCCTTTCACTTTATGTTAACCTTTTCCTACCTCCATTTTTTGTTTTTACCGACTTTCTCCATTTAAACAGGTCCAATTTGGTTTCCGCTAAGAACTGAGAATCAATATATCCACGCGCAGTTTCCACCTTCTTCTCAACCAGAAATTCAAAAATAACTTCACGTCCAACAATCAACAACGCAACCGATCAACACAGCTTTAATACACCAAATGCCTAATTTCTCCGCTTAAGTGATCAGTGTCAAGCTGACTCGACATTAAAAAGAGTCTCACTCTTTACTCTCCAGACTTTGTACATACTTGTATGTATGTTTATATGTGTTATTTTACATTGATTCTTTAGTACGAGGACTACTGACATCCACGAGGTTATATTTTTACAACTCTAAGCACCCCACTTGTACTTTGTTCCAAACTTGTGTGTATATATATTGTTATTTGCTACTCACCTGTACCATACTAACATTTCTCATCTCATTACCACACTTCACTTTATAAATTATAAATCCATACAATTATTACAGTTAAAAATAACATGTTTTAGGATTCGACAAAAACTTATGTATGCTTTAATATGGCTGATGATGACCCCTAGGTGGGTCGAAACTAGTTCCATGTAATTTATAACATTGTAAATACATATTAGTACTGAATAGGTGGAAACCTTTACTGTGTTACTATTCATATGTTATTCTCAGTTCAGTACGGACCAACAACATGAAATTCATCATGAGTTAAACCCATGAGTCATGTAATTTTCCACGCTCAAGAATAACCTTTTCCGTATACACAAATATGAAATGAAATGACAACAACTATATTTCAACATATTAACCAAATCCAATACATAATAAATTCCTATCTTTCATAATATAATAATAAATAATAAATGATATTATAATATATAAATTATGATTGCAAAAACCTTATTTACAAATGCTTGACGTAGAATACATATGTTATTACGAATAATTGCCGATGGCGGATAAACTTGATATCAAATTATATCGCGTAAAATGATATTATATTAAATTAGTAGGGCTGGAGAAGCTTGGACGGTTACATACGCCCTCTTGTTATTTACAGATATAACATATAAGAAAATAACACACTACACCAATACGGCTGATATACTCATCATTACATCTTACAAACACTTAATAAAAAAAACATACATAATCAAATCTTGTATCTCACTGTAGAGTGTCTGTTTCAATGATACCAGATTACATTAGTAATAATTCCTGCCGATTTTCTTCCGAAAGTTTGTCAGCAACACTCATAATATTTACAACAAAAGAACAGGTAAATATATCTTTGCACTTCACCATCAAAGTGTTCGGCAGTTCCAGGTTATCTTATATATACACTACACACACACGTAGTCACACGTGGCTTACCTCTCTTAGATGGCCGCAAGCAATATCTTGTTTTCATTGCAAAAAAAAATATATATATAGTTAGAAAATTATTGCATTAATTTCCTTCCTTCTGCAGTTTCAAAACAAAATCCCAAGTTACTCATGGCTTCTGCAATGGTGTCAGGTCTAGGTTCACAACCTATACATGAATTCACGTTTTCTAACTCGAGTACATTTAATGTTATCAAAACAACATCTGGGAGACATTACACTTAATTCGCAGAAATATATCGTCTCAGAGAGCGAATATTATAAATGGCCAACATGACACGATTACCATCTTTCAATCTGTATGCACAAGGACCAACCCGACAATGAATCTGGAACGGACCCTGATACAACAAAAAGAATTTCTTTGTCACCTTCTCTTCACTGGATGAGAGCATGGGAACACACAACAGAACAGAATCTCCTACCTAAAATTCGTCTAACACCTGACGTTTCTGCTGTTTGCTACGCTTCTCAGCCGCTTTAATCAAATTCTCTCTCGCTAATCTGACATATATCTGAGAGTCCCGCTTAGGTTCCTGTGTAATACCTAGTACTTTTGTCAGCTCATTCCTTGGATTGCTGCCAAAATGAACCTCTAATGGAGTGAATTTCTTACTATCATGCTGAACCATGTTAATCCATTTCTCAATCAACGCTAAAGAAACAAACCACGCAGTGTGCTTGTCATGAACTAAAGATCTAAACATCCTACCTAACTCCTTCATCGTGCGTTCACACATATTCCCTTGTGGGTTCCTAATTGAGGAAAAAACATGTGTGATACCTAACTCTGTCATCACAGCCTTCCACTTCTTCGAGGTAAATTGAGATCCGCTATCCGATAATAACCTCCTAGGCGTACCTAATTCCTGAACATACTTGTCACTAATAATCTTACTGCAACTAAGACTTGTCGCTTTTCTCATCGGATACAATCCGACTAACTTGGAAAAAGCGTCAGTCACCACAAAAACGTATTGATAGCCACATTTATCACGAACTACGGGTCCAGATAAGTTAATACAAACAAGATCACTGGTTTTCTCAGTAATGACCGCTTGCCTAGGTCCTTCGAGGTACCTATTGGGAGCTTTACTTCATTGGCATAAATCACAAGAGGAAATAGTTTTCCTAATTTCCCTTCCCATCTTATCCCATACAAAACTTCTCTGAATCTCATACAACACTTTACTTGCACCAAAATGTCCCAACTCCTTATGAATGAACCAAATTAATTCCGTTCTCAAAGACTTAGGTACACATATACGCCAACGATCGTCACCACAATTCTTCGTTAAAAGTTGATCAACCATCCTATAGGTGTGTCTACCTTTTTTCACACTTTCCTGATCTCCGTTCTCAAGTTCACTTATCACATCTTTACATTCATTGTCCTGAGAATGTTCAAAACGCATCTTCTTTAATCTATTCAAGGCTTCCTTATTGTCTTTATGAAGACATGCACAGATTAAAATGCCTTCATGAGTCTTAATGACACTACCTTCATTACACAAATCTCGGTCTCTGGATAGCAAATCGGCTAACACATTGTTCTTGCCTTTAATGTGTACCACTTTAAAATCATACTCCTGTATTGCTAAAATCCATCTACTGACCCTGTTAGATGACAATTTGCAAGTAGAAATAAGAGATAGCGCATGATGGTCGGTCCAGATCTCAAATTTTGTACCCAACACGTACATCCTGAACTTCCTTAGAGAATAAATAATCGCTAAGAACTCTAATTCAGTAATCGTATAGCGTTTCTCAGCTGCACTAAGCCCTCTCGAAGCCAACGAAACAATCCCTAAGTTGTTCTCATCATCCTCCTGACATAGAACTCCAGCAATGCCACAGTGTGATGCATCAGTCATCATAACATACTTCTTATCTCCTCTAGGATATTTCAAAATCACAGCTTTCCTAAAACCATCTTTCAGCTCTTCAAATGCCTTCTCATGGTATTCTGCCCACTTCCACTTATTGCCAGCTTTCAGCAAATCTCTAAACGGCTCTAATAGGTAGGAAAATCTTAATACAAATCTTCTAAAAAAGTTACATACTCCAATGTAGGATCTCAATTCTTTTATATTCCTGGGCCTTTTTGCATTCAATATTTTCTCTATTCTCGTGCTTTCTGGAGTCACACCTACTGCAGATACACGGTGTCCTAAAAATATGACTTCGGGCTGACAAAAAATGCATTTCTCCAGTTTAAGAGTGAAATCTGCCTGTTCTAACTTGGTAAATACCCTGTCGAGTTGTTCTAAATGCTCTTCTAGACTGCTAGACGAAATTACTAAATCATCAATATAAATAGTGGCATAGTGATCGGCTTCGTTCCCCAGAGCAATATTCAAAGCACGAATTAAAGCAGAAGTAGTAGTACGAGTACCATATGGGACACGACAGAATTGATATAGATTACTCTTGTGACTGAAAGCTGTTAAAGGTCTATCTTCCTCCCTTAACGGAATCTGCCAGAAACTACTACGTAAATCTACAGTAGAAAACCAAACTTTCCCTTGAAAATCCTGTATCAGCTCCTCTACAGTTAACGATTTTAATTGATCAGCAGCAATACGTCTGTTCATCTCCCTCGCATGAATACACAAACGGACAGAACCGTCGTTCTTAGGCACAACCAATAAAGGATTGACACACTGACTACTCGAATCTTCAATAATACCATCCTCTAACATAGCTTCAATTTGATTGTCTACTGCTTTAGCATACTTATGTGGTATTGGATATCTCGGTCCAGCGAATATACTTTGATCCAGCACTGAAAATGAGTGTTCATACACATGTGTTTTGCCAGGTTTCGATGAAAATACTTCCTTGTGTTCTCTCAACACAGACAACAATCGGTCCCTCTGACCTTCTTCCAAATTGCTACTATCTACCGCTTCTCTCAAAGCATCATCGTGGTTCTCCTCTAACCACACTTCACACAACTTAAAATCCGCTCTCTCTTCTTCATCTTTTGAAACCTCATTAACACACCACGTTACAAACCTCCACTTTCGTCTGAACTTTGGCATCCCACGTGACTTTAACATCCTCATTATCCCACCTTAAATATACTATCGCCTCATTGTAATCTAACCGAGCTGAGTATAAACTTAGCCAGTCAGATCCCAAGATAACATCAAATATAAGATTCGGAATAACAAGACATATCTGAATTTTCGACTTCCCGTTAATACAAATAGGTATGGCAACTTGTTTACATATTTGCTTGGATCTTTTACCTACAGCAGTGACTATATATGTGCATTTCACAGGCATTTCTTCAATCTCAATATTCTCCTTTTTTCTGTCCTCATACCACTTCGAACTTACACATGACCTTTGACTGCCTGAGTCCAATAAAGCCTGATACTGCGCCCTCCATATAACGATCGTAACAACGGGGTTCTCACTTTTACTACCAACTTCGACTTGATTTACTTCCACCTCCCGTAATAACTCATCTCTAGCATCGAGATCATAATCCATGTGCGTCATTGCACAATTTCTCGCAACATGTACTGAAGACTGATAATCTGATCTCTCATTACCGTCTACTATCAGTTTAAATTACTTTGTCTCCTTGTATCCTGATTTCGGCTAGTGCCTCCTTCAACATTACGTTCTCTCTGAACATTCCTATTTTGCTGGTGTGACTGATTACCTATAGGTTGTTGTTTCGGTTGAAACTGACCACGGTGATTGTGTTCTTGTCTTCTGGGTGGTGTTTGATAGTTTGTGTGCTCTCGTGTACTATTACTATTTCCTAACGCATCGAAACTTGCTAGCAATCTTTCCATTCCCTGAATAGACTCTGTTGCATACAGCTAGCTTCGCGGATTTTGTTGGGAAAATGTCTGAGTAATAACTTCACAATATCTCTCTCCGCTGACATCCCATCTACGTTTTTACAAATCACAACGTGGGCCATAAAATATTCGGTCATAGAAACTCCTTCGTGTGGCTTAAATTTCCCAAAGACAATGCGTTCTCTTTCCCTGCTTTGTATAGTTTCACTATAAATTTTTCAGTGAAATATTTCTGGAATTCCACCATACTGGTCATGCTGCTCTTATATACCGCAAACCATGATTTCGTTTCCCCAATAAAAGTTTTACCAATTATTTCTAATGCTTCTTCCCATTCAACGATTCCTTCTTCTATTCGCTTTTCAAATCGTTTCTTAACAGTGTTTAAAAAATCTAAAGGGTTTGTCTGCCTCCCATTGAATTTAGGTAGTTCAGTTTCATATATGAAATTTGTACCATGGCACTGACTTCCTATATTACCTTGCTTTTCTCTGATTTCTTTATGTATTTGTGCCTCCGACCTATCAATACGTTCATTTATCCTTTTTACTTTAGTTTCTACGTCACTCACCAACATTTCATTACATATTTTAGCATTAGTCTCTGCCTTACCACACAATCATCGTATTGTTGTTGTACTTGTTCTCTAACTTTAGTAACTTCTCCTACTTGTTCCTGAATTTTACGGTTAATTCCTGTGATCTGCTGGTCTACTTCGCTCCTAACTTTACAGTTTTCTTTCTCTACCAACTCCATGACTTCGCTTCTATGTTCAGTTAACTTTCTTTCTACCACTTTCTCATGTTGGCTACGTCTCATCTCCTGTTCCGCTAACTGATTCTCAAAACGTTTCTGCTGCTCTAGTGATTCATCTAATCTATGATTTAAAGCATCCATCCTAGCATTAACTTCTCTGCTAATTTCAGTTTTCGTCTGTTCTATCTGCTTTCTGTTTTCTTTAATCTCTGTCTGCGTTTTCTCTACTTCCTTCCTAATTTCATACGTCTCCTTCCTAATTACAACTATCCCTTTCGTTTCCTTCCTAATTTCATCCGTTTCTTTCCTAATTTCATCCCTTTCTTTCCTAATTTCATCCGTTTCTTTCCTAATTTCATTCGTTTGTTCTAATATCCCTTGCATCATCACAAACAGTTGTTGAATATTCTTATCACTATTCGTATTACTTTCTTTCTCACCCTCCATCCTAGCTACATCAGATTCTTTGCTATTTTCCATGCTCCCACCACTCTCTACCGTTTTATCTACATCAATACTTTCATCTACAACATTCCTAGAATTCAGCGTCTCGCCTCCCTTTACTAAGTTTCCGCTACGTAATTTCATGTCCTTTTCACCTTGTGCAGCCATGATTCCCCCAAAATCACACATACGAATTATATGGACACTCACTTAACCCCCACAAACACAGACTCTACTTTACTGCTTTCTTTCCATGAATACTTAATGGTTTTCGAGCTCCACGTTGGTGCGACAAATGTAACTGTTTGCTCTCCTCATCAAGACACTTGGGGAGATGAAAGTTATTACCTTGGGACACATGAATATCAAATAAACTATTTGTGGCTTGCCCGCAAATTGCCACGCAAATAGAAACAATTAACATTCCATGGTTTCCCATTTCTCTATGTGATGTTTGGGTGCCAGAGTTACAGTTTTAAACAAAACTGTAAACCAAAATTTATATTTACTAGCATAGAGACTTATACTTAAATCACAGGGGTAGGATTTTAAATAATTAACCATTAAGTATCGCTTAAGAAATAAAATTTACGCAATATAAAATACAAATGAATTTGTTATACAAAAAAAATGAGATGAATTGGAAAAGTTCCTTAAAGCGTGGAGGAATTTAGAATTTCCGTTACTGAAATTACTATCGCTTGCTTTATCTAATTGAAGCTCACCAATTGCAGCTTCCGTTGAAATCATCTGGTTTCCATGGTTACTCGTTCTCTCCTTCTCGATGTAAAATTTGCTCCATGGGCATCCTTCCTTCCTTCTCTGATGTGGTACGGGCTATCTGGACTAGCACTCCCTAATTGCCTAGTCTTTAAATTAGACATTGGCCCTATACTTGTAAAAACTGATCAGCGTTGATCGTATGAGGAAAAAATTCAGAGATATGAATTTTTCCATATTAGTAGAAATCTCAATCCAACTGAACTATACTATTTATACGGTACAGACTTGTACCAAATTCCGTAGACTTGAACTAAACATAGTTCTTCGTCCAGAAGATTTGCTGAATATAATACAAGCCGTAAGCTTGTTTCGTCCCACGCAGATCCGATAACAAATCCGCACCTAAGTTCTGTATCGAAGCGACAACACACTGTACAAAAATAACTATGTTGCGAAGCGAGCACATACCGTCTCAAAATCAATAACGTCGTTCACAGTAGATGTTCACAGTAGAAGTTCTAATAGTAGTTAGGATCACAGCAGAAGTAGTAGCTAGGTCCCGTTCTCGTGGTGAGAATCTCTATATATCCGGGCTCACCCCCACTCTTGGTAACAGTTCAATCTCAAAACTCATATACAACAAAGTATCTGATTCGATAGATCGAATTATCAACTCCCCTTCTCTTCTTTCTTGACAAGTCCAGTAGGCTTGGCGATGATGTAGCTGACCAGCTTTTCAAGCCTCGCGCGCGGGTCGCTGTTTACTAGCCTTTGCTCATGAGTTAAACCCATGAGTCATGTAATTTTCCACGCTCAAGAATAACCTTTTCCGTATTCACAAATATGAGATGAAATGACAACTATATTTCAACATATTAACCAAATCCAATACATAATAAATTCCTATCTTTCATAATATAATAATAAATAATAAATGATGTTATAATATATACAGTATGATTGCAAAAACCTTATTTACAAATGCTTGATGTAGAATACACATGTTATTACGAATAATTGCCGATGGCAGATAAACTTGATATCAAATGATATCGCGTAAAATGATATTATATTAAATTAGTAGGGCTGGAGAAGCCTGGACGGTTACACCATCTTACAACATTATCGTGGTCACATTACAGTTGCTCACAATCTTGTAACTTATTTATTACTCTATACAGGATAAAATAATCCGCAAAAAGCCTTACCTCTGATTCCACTTGTTTACTCATATCATTTATATATATATAAGAAAACGTAAGGGTACAATAATACTGCCTTGAGGAATTCCCATCTTAATTATTACAGGGTCCGATAAAGCTTCGCCTACTCTAATTCTTTGAGATCTGTTTTCTAGAAATATAGCAACCCATTCAGTCACTCTTTTGTCTAGTCCAATTGCGGTCATTTTTGCCAGTAGTCTCCCATGATCCACCCTATCAGATGCTTTAGACAGGTCAATCGCGATACAGTCCATTTGACCTCCTGCATCCAAGATATCTGCTATATCTTGCTGGAATCCTACAAGTTGAGCTTCAGTGTAATGACCTTTCCTAAAACCGAACTGCCTTCTATCAAACCAGTTATTAATTTCGCAAACATGTCTAATCTAATCAGAAATAATGTCTTCCCAAAGCTTACATGCAACGCATGTCAAACTTGCTGGCCTGAAATTTTCAGCTTTATGACTATCAACCTTTCCTTTGTACACAGGGGCTACTATAGCAACTCTCCATTCATTTGGTATAGCTCCTTCAACCAAACAATAATCAGATAAGTACTTCAGATATGGTACTATATCCCAACCCATTGTCTTTAGTAGTGATGGGCAATGCTCTCGCTCGAGACTCTCACGAGAATTTCGAGACCGATCCTCCTGTATCGCAAGCTGTGCGACGTACCAGTAACTACGACTGTAAACTTGATAGTATATCATTGGCAGTTATTGCGTGAAATAACGTTCTCATATGAAAATGTGTGAACCAGGCATTTTGTCAAAAGCCTGGAAAGGTACTGCATGTTCAACTATGAACCCCTTAATACCGTTAACGAAAGTGAAAATGGAATGTCAGTATCTTAACTGTTCATGACTTATTTGTGGTGGACATCTTAGCTGAATAACCCTGCATAATTTGTGAATAACTGTAGATAGGATGTACACTTACTTGGATACTACAGGCATGCGTTATTCGAACGTGAGACGGGGAAGATGTGCTTTGCTAGGTATGCAACTCTCATTACACATGAGTGGAACGTGTAATCTAAAATACCTGACTTTGCTCTAGTTCTTTCAGCAGGGGTGATGGGCAACGCTCTCGAGACCGATTCTTGTGTGCTGCAAGCTGTGCGACGTCCCAGTAACTTCGAGTGTAACCTTGATAGTTATCATAATCAGTTCTCATATGGAAACGTGTATGACGATAAATTTTGTCAAAAGCCCAGGAAAGCACTGCATGTTGAACTATGAGCTCCTTAACACCATTAACGAAAGTGAAGACAGAATGCCAGTATCTTAAACTGTTCACGAGTTATGTCAGGTGGACTTCTTAGCTGAATAACCTGTGTAATTTGTTAATAACTGTCATTAGGATGTAAACTTACCTGGATGCCTCACAATCATTGTCGGCAGGGTAGCTTCTTGTGATTCAGACCAGGCCGGAGGTGTTCTGTGAATTCCTCTTCATTTATAATATGTGTTTTTAAGTGTCGATTTATCACAGAAGTATTTCTGCCGACATATTTTACTTCTTTTGAATAAGGAACACAGCGGACTGTTCTGTGTGTCATCTCTTCAAAATAACAGACATCCACGACTTACGTTGCGTTTCGGACATCGTCTTCAAGTTTTCGCATACAACTAGACACAATTTCACATTGCACCATCATATATCGAAGTATGTCATTATGACGCAAATACTCTATAACATTGTAAGGAATTATTTCCTTCCTCACCAAAATATTGGTAAACACAAGCAGTGGTCAAATGTTATTGAATGTGGGGTCTGATAACGATGTACGCCTACCTGTCGAAAGAATTGGAGCAAACTGAAGCATTTTAGATTACACATTCCACTAATGCGTAATGGTGGTTGCATATATATCAAGGCGCATCTTGCCTCGTCTGCGGTTCGAATAATGTACGCGTCCAGTATCCAGGTACGTGTACTGAAACTACTCATTTGTGTACCTACCAGTGCATACAATGCCAGAATTCGTATCCTTTATAGTTATGTTATACTGCGTCAAAATAGACCTGGGTAGAAATGAACGCCATAATCGCTTGTTGACACATATGTACGAAATTGAGAAGGCCTGTTAATGGCTATTTGCATACTCGGCACAAACAACATTCAGCTCCGACTACCTGTAGGCCTACGATACGCTGCTCGCCGCACAATGCGGGGACAACGCTCTCGAAATTTCTCCCGAGAAACAGTGCCTGCACTAGTCTCGAGAAATCTCGAGACCTCGTCTCAGACTGCCCATCACTAGTCTTTAGTATATCCCCAGAAATCTTATCAATTCCAGCCGCTTTTTTTGTTTTCAACTTTTGTACCTTATTGTAAATGTCATTGTTATCATATGTAAATTTTAATACTTCTTTAGCATTAGTCTCCTCCTCTATCTGGGCATTATCCTTGTAACCAACAATCTTTACATACTGCTAACTTTTGAAGATCCTCATATACACACTCCCCTTGTTCATTAATTATTCCTGGAATGTCCTTCTTGGAACCTGTTTCTGCCTTAAAATACCTATACATACCCTTCCATTTTTAACTAAAATTTGAATGATTGCCAATTATGCTTGCCATCATGTTATCCTTAGCTGCCTTCTTTGCTAGATTCAGTTTTCTAGAAGTTCCTTCAATTTCTCCTTACTTCCACAGCCATTTCTAACTCTGTTTCTTTCCAATCTGCACCTCCTTCTTAATCTCTTCACTTCTCTATTATAATAAGGTGGGTCCTTACCATTCCTTACCACCTTTTGAAGGTACAAACCTATTTTCACATTCCTCAACAATTGCTTTAAACCCATCCCATAATCTGTTTACTTTTTTTTTTTTTTTACCGTTATCCATTGGTCATAGTTACTCTTTAGAAACTGCCTCATGCCTGCTTTATCAGCGATATGGTACTGCCTAATAGTCCTACTTTTAAGACCTTCCTTTCTATCACATTTATTTTTAACTACGACAAAAACAGCTTCATGATCACTAATACCATCTATTACTTCGGTTTCTCTATAGAGCTCATGTGGTTTTACCAGCACCACATCCAGGATATTTTTCCCTCTAGTAGGTTCCATCACTTTATGAATCAACTGTCCTTCCCATATTAACTTATTTGCCATTTGTTGTTCATGCTTCCTGTTGTTCGCATTTCCTTCCCAATTGACACCTGGTAAATTCAGATCCCCCACTACAATCACATTCCTTTCCATGTCGTTTCCCACATAGCTGATTATCTTATCAAGTAATTCTGAATCCGTGTCAGCGCTACCCTTTCCCGGTCTGTACACTCCTAAAATATCAAGTTGCCTATTATCTTTAGAAATGAGCCTTACACCTAAAATTTCATGTTTTTCATCCTTAACTTTTTCGTAGCTTACAAATTCTTCTTTCACCAGAATGAATACTCCCCCACCCACCATTCCTATCCTATCTCTACGGTACACACTACAGTTAAAGTAGAACAGTAAAACTTTGATTTCCACCTATTCAATACTTTAAAAGCAATTATAAAATTAGGATCTCATCCTTATTTTATTGCTAAATTATTAAAAACATAGGACATGTTTTGTTCAATTATTGAACATCTTCAGCTATACACATTTTTAACAAGGTTAAAATCGGTAACATTATTCTTATAATTTGCAACTTATGTTTAACTGCTAACAGACTTAATCATAATAACTATTATAATACTTTTGAATATAAAACATTATCTATTACGTCGTCTTATTAAAACAATATCACTATTTTTAGTGTTCGAAACTTTAAAAACTTTGTTCTAAATTTGAAATACAATGTCACAAGTTAGTCAGATATAAATACATTTATAATCTGTTGAAGTTGTTGAATATCCTAAAATTATTTGTTGGATACACATTAAAATCTTTTTGCTACCATTGGCGTGAACTTTACCACGCTTTGTACCTTATATGAATATAAAATCTTAGTGCACTCTCAAAACAGTTGAGTTTGGGTGTGACTAACATTCTTTTCATCTGTAAATTAACCAAATGAAGCACACTGTTGATTATTATTTATAAATTTATTGTACTTTAAATCTTTAACGTCCAATTGTTCAAATTCACGATTTGATTGTAGCCTTTAGCAGTGTAGAGCAATTCTTCAAAACTTTAGCATGAAAAATGTGTATAGCTGAAGATGTTCAATAATTGAACGAAACATGTCCTATGTTTTTTATAATTCAGCAATAAAATAAGGATGAGATCCTAATTTTATAATTGCTTTTAAGGTATTGAATAGGTGGAAATCAAAGTTTTATTGTTCTACTTTAACTGACTTTCAATACGGAAAAATGAGGATAGTATCCTGTAACACACTACAGTTCCGTGAGAAAATTTCTGCATCCATTATATCATTTCTCAGCCATGATTCAACTCCTATTACAATATCTGTTAAGTATATATCTATTAAATTACTTAATTCTATTCCTTTCTTTACAATACTTCTACAGTTCAACACTAACATTTTTATGTCATCCCTACTTGACTTCCAGATCTCTGTACCCTTATCACCGCTCCCTACACAACCCCGTTTTCCTGAATGTACCTCCCTATTACCCTTCCAAACAAATTTCCTAACTCATATGTACCACTGCGGTTTAAGTGAAGGCCAGTTTCCCACAGACCCACTCCATAGTCTTATTTAAATCCCCAATCACCCTCCAGTCAGTATCCCTCCTACACAGTATTCCACTGATAACAATCTCCGCTTCCTTAAACTTCATCCGTGCTGCATTTACCAGATCCCACACATCTCCAACTATGTTGATACTTATATCAGCTTACCTTACGTTGTTGGTGCCAACGTGAAACACTACCACCTTTTCCTTCCGCTCCTCCCTCTCTTCTACTTCCCTCAACGTCTGCCTCAACCTAATTCCTGGATAACACTCTATCCTGGTTCCCTTTCCTGCACACGCTTTCCCCACATGTCTAATGATGGAATCCCCCATGACCAGAGCCTCAGTCCTACCCACCTCATATGATCCCCTCCCGTCCTGGTCAGCCCTATCTTTCCTGATAGCTGCAGAAGCTACTTCCTCCTCACTTTTCTCCTTCCTATGACCCTGTTCCACCTGTCTTCCTATCCTCTACTCTACATTTCCCTTTCCTACCTTTTCCCTTCCTCCTACTTCCACACATCTCAGCAACAGTTCCCTGTTCCTCATCTTCCCTCTGTTGTACTACCTGGAGTGACTCGTACCGATTTCGCACAGACACCTGTTCTGAATTCTAATCCTGAATAGAGCCCTTAGCCTACAATCTCCTTCCCCTTAGAACATTAGACCACCTGTCTTCTACAACTCTCCTGTTTCCTTCCCCTCCCTCTTGTACATCTACTGTAACTTGTACATTGTTTGAGTGAGGCCTATCTTCCTTCCTGTCTTCTGTCTTCTTTCTCAATAACCACCTCGTTCTGTTCACCTTTTTTTAACGCGATTACTGAAATATTTCCTCTTAATGTCCCACAGAGCCGGAAGGCTTCGATAAACTCCGAAATAAACTTTTTCACCACTGGTTTGTCTGCCATCATGATACGTTCTCCCCCCACTTTTTGATACCAACTGGCAGGAAGACACAATATTGCACAATATTGCCAATACACGGCACAGTATTTTGCGATTTGCGCAATATATTTCAAACTTTTTTTATTTCGTACAGTATATTGCACAACCTTTCAATATTAAATACACACTATCAATTATGACGCACAAACCGCGATTTTGTGCTATAATATTGCACGTCTATGGGCCCCTTAATAAAGGAAACTATTATGCGTTTTTTTTTTTTCGCGTGTCGGTGTGATATAAATACAGTGGAACCTCGATATCTCGAATCACCTCAGGAGATACATTTTATTTCAAGTTATCGAAATTTTGAGATATAGAGAATATCATTTTTGAGCATGTATAGCTCATAATTGAATCATATGTATCTATGGGCTTTTACTGAATACAATATTTTAAATAGTACTTAAAAATATACAAAGAAACTCTATTTTACGGCATCACTTTAATTATAACACTTATTATAGTAACATATTAGAAGACGGCATATTGTACATACAGTAGTGAAACAAGAAACAGCCCCGTTTATACCTTTGGAAAAAAAATCAGTTAATCTCTTCTGTTTGTTGCGGTTAACCTTTCCTCCCTTCACGTTGAAACTTTTCGTCAATACCACGCAGCTGAGTTTCATTAATGGAGCTTGTCATCCGCGATTTCTGGGCTTGCTTTTGTACGTAACCGGTAATTCATTGACACCCGAGAAACAGCGACGCTTTGCCGATTTTCCAATCACTAGAAGTTCGAGTTTTTCGGTTTCCATCATATTAGTTCCCAGCTTCACTGTAACCCTTCCTTTACTTGTTAACTGTTTCCTGTTCCTCATGAACCACAAATGCCGTATTGCACAGTTAATGTTGCACAAAATTTGAATTGCAGAGTATTTTTTTCTTCAAGGAAGGAAAGGTTTGCTTCGAAAAATCAAGAAATTCGTGTAAACGAATTTGGAGTAACAGAGAAGTAAATACGCGTGAAAAATAGGACAAACGGCCGGATAATTTAAGTTACTCCGAGATACTGAAAATTTCAGTAATGGAGGTTTGAGATATCGAGGTTATGGTGTATTATTATTCGTATGCATGTGTCATAAATGAGAGTGATTAGGTACATTTTCTTGTAACTATTTTTATGTTTTTTTTTTTTTTTAGTTTAATATTTAAAAAATGGTCAATTCACATTGTAACTGTAGATATGAAATTTTTTTCCTGTCCTTTCCTCACTTAGACCGTGGCACAATATATGTGATGAAGTTCAAGAATTAAATAATCTTCCTATTTTTTATTTCTATAAGTTGACAGCTATGCCTATGTGTGAATAAGAAAATTAGGTCATAACTGTAAAAATGGTGCATGTATGTACTTTATTAACACGGTAGTTCGTAAACCATAGGAATTAGAAAGTTTTTGAAGAGTTTCACCTGGAGCATGGCATTGTTTGGAAGTGAAACGTGGACGATAACTAGCTCAGAAAGAAAGAGAATAGAAGCTTTCGAAATTTGGTGTTACAGAAGAATGCTGAAGGTGAGTTGGATAGATCGAATCACGAATGAAGATATACCGAATCAAATTGTGAGAGGAGATTGGTTTGGCTAAATTTGACCAGAAGAAGGGATAGAATAATAGGACACATCTTAAGACATCAGAGACTTGTGCGGTTGGTTTTTGAGGGATGTGTAGGCAGTAAGAACGGTAAGCGTAGACCAAGGTATGAATATGACAAGCAGATTAGAGCAGATGTAGGATGCAGTAGAAAGGTTAGCACAAGATAGGGTGGCATAGAGAGCTGCATCAAACCAGTCTATGGGCTGATGACTCAAAGAACAACAGGTATAATATGAGTGATATAACTGCTGGTCTTGAGTGTAGTGATGCCAGTTACAGTATAATAGGAACATGTTCAATAAACTTTTTGTCAGGTGGCTATGACTATATTTTGCTCATTGGTCCATGAACGTTTTGTAAGTCTGTCGGCATTTAAGAGTACTAGTACATGCAAAAGAAAACACTTTTTTCAGAGGAATGTTGCAACTTTAAGTATTTTAAAACCAGTAGTAGTTGAAGGGCTATCAATGTGTATCACGATACTGCAGCTTCTGTGCTGAGAATGAGGATGAAAACCAAATCACAGTTTAAAAAATTGGCAAAAAGAATCTGTTTGTTTATGGAATAAATTATAGAGATTTGTTTCTGTACAGCAATTTACTGCCACATTGTCCTGTACTGCATTGCATTTTTAAAGAAATTTTCTGTAGCTTAAATCTTGAATTTCCATTTCTGTTGTAGAGAAGGGTTTTTCTACTCCTGTTTATGTTCCTTTTGTGTGTACTTATGATTAATTATTACAAAGGGCTTTGTTTTATGAATTTACAGAAACTCAAGCTGTCAAGGAATCTTAGTGAAACTTATTGTATCTTTGGATCGTCGGCAGGGAAAGCAGGTGGCTGAAGAAAATCTAGATTTGGTTTTGAATGTAAGGCACCAGTACCCAGATATTATTGTGGGTACTGACCTCAGTGGAGATCCTAATAAGGGAAACATAGATGACTACCTACCAGTTTTGGAACGGGCCAGGAGTTTAGGACTTAAGCTAGCTGTTCACTGTGCTGAGGTAAATGATTATTTTAAATATTATTATTATTATTATTATTAATATTATTATTATTATTATTATTATTATTATTATTATTTATTTTCCTTAAATTGTACATGTACAATTTAGGGGTGGTAGATGGAGAAAGGGCAAGCCCCACATACACGGAAGTGCCTCCATCTCCACATGTGTACATAAACTCTACTGAATATTTACATATAAATTTATGTAGACAATTTTAAATTTACATATTCACACTACAAACACTGTACCCTTAGAATAATAATTATCATGATTTATCCTGAAAATATTAGAGTAAGAACACCCAGCCATTTATACTCTCACTCAGACCCCTGTATGCACACTTATTCACAACCACTCCCACACGTGCACACATACACATTCGCCCACATACACTTGTACATGCACCCATCCTTCTTGCAATTCTAATTTATACAATTTATATACATCGCATATGGGTTTCTATTTACATATACATTTTCTTTACTTCGCGGATGAAGTGAGGAAGAGGAAGCAGCTTTACCTCAGATGGTAGAAGGTTCCAGGTACGAGCAGCCCTTGCGTAAAACCCATTTAAATATGAGGTTGTTCTAGTGAAGGGAGGGACAAGAGTAACTCCTTGGCCTCTTTTAACAGAGCGGTAATTGAGCTGCAGGCGGCGGAAAGGGGAGAGGTGTGTGTTGTCTGTCAGGGATTTCCTAAGGAAGGCTACATCTATTAGTAATGAGTTCACTGGTTAATGTTAATGTTGATTTTGTTTGTTGTTTTGAGGTGAAGTACAGCTGGGTAACCATCCCTTCACAGTACTAAACAGAGGAATGAATGGAAGAGTTCCAACCCTTCAGAGAATGAAGATATTGCAAAGCAAGAGAAAGGGCCATGAAGGGCATGAAAAGGAGATACGTACCATAATAGGAACATTCATGTCGTGCTCCACCCAGGCACTGGAGACTGGCAGTACTCCAGTCAGTCATGGCCATGTTTAGATCCCACCACAGTGTATGTCACTAAATAGGAGGCTGAGTATGTGGAGCACAACACAGTATGCCTGCTAGTTTATCAGTTTATTGATCTCAGAGTGGTACGGCCGAATTGCCCGTGATTCATTATTACTCATGTGATAGTCTCATGTTCACATCAATACTCAATCAATGTGCTAAACATAGAGGAGTCCACTGAGTGAACAGTGTGGTGTACATAGTGAAAGAAAAAAAGACTTTTGAAGAAATTTTTGTTGTCGATGAGAAAATTACACTTGGGTTTGCATAATGCACAAAATGTGGAAATGTGCTTTCTCATAACTTTGTTAGGTATTATCGGCCACTGTCCATCTTTCTGGTATTTTTTGTTGATGCAGGTTCTTCCAATCCTCCTTCCAATTTTCTGAAGTCTGTCAATCTTTGATTGTTTATTCAGGTGAAAAAGTGTTTCTGCTGCATATGTAGCTTCCGGTTTTATAACTGTGTTGTAGTGTTTTATATTTGCATTTATTGATAGACATTTCTTTTTGTAGATATCCCATGTTAATTTTTGTGCTTTAGCTAATCTATTTGTTCTTGTTTGGATTGAGGTTTTTTCATTTAGATTGTGTTATATTACTTCTCCAAGATATTTAAATTGAGTTACTATTTTGATTTTATTACCATTTATGGTAACTTCTTTTAGTTGTGTTGGTTTTTGGGCCATAATTTCTGGTTTTTTTTTTTCAAGTGATTTTTTGAGGCCAATTTTATTTTCAATGTTTTGAAGTTCTGATATCTGGGTCTTTGCTACTTTTATGTCCACTGCTAGTAACGCTAAATCGTCGGCGAAACCCAGGCAATTTGTTTTGATTTTTCGGCCAATCTTTATTTTTGTGGGACATTTCCTAAACCATTTCTAGAGCTTAATTAAATAATAGTGGTGAGAGCCCATCTCCCTGCCATAGTCCAGTTTTAATTTCAAACGACTGATGTTTCACCCATAAACTTCACTTTTGATTTGGTGTTAGTGAGAGTCAATTTTATCATGTTTATTAATTTTGGGTGTAGTCCAGGGTGTCTTAAAATTTTAAACAGAGATCCTCCAAGGATGCAATCATAAGCTTTTTTGAAATCTACAAATGTTATCGCCATATCTCTGTTTCTTCTCCTGTTATAGTCCATTATCATCTTAAGACTCATGATCTGATTAGGACAGCTCCTCCAGGGTCTGAAACCAATTTGATAGTCTCCTAGTTCTTTCTCACGTTGTAAAGTTATCCTATTAAGGATGATTATTGAAAAGATTTTGTATGTTATGTCTAGGAGTGAGATTCCCCTGTAGTTACTAGGGTAGGTTTTGTCTCCTTTTTTGTGCAGTGGGTGAATGAGGGCTATTGTCCAGTGTTTTGGCAGTTCTTCTTTAATCTAGATAGAAACAAGTTGTTGATGGAGGGCAACTTTTGCTGATCTTCCTGCATATTTCCAGATTTCCGAAAAGGTCTGATAATCTCCTGGCGCTTTGTAGCTTTTTAATTTATTCATTGCTTGGTAGACTTCCTTTATTGTGGGGAGTACTGATCTACTTTCGTGGTGTTTTTGTTGAGGTGTTGGTGTCCAAATGAAGGAGTTCTGTAGGTTGCTCACAATTTAGAAGCTTGTTGAAATATTTAGCCAGAGTTTCTGCATTGTCTTTATTGTTGTGAGCCAGCTTACCATTTTTATCCTTCATCAGTAGGGTCGGGGGTTCATATTTTTTGGAGCTGTTTTCTGAAGGTTTTGTAGTAGCCCCTTGATGGAGTTTTATTGAATTCTTCTTCAGTTAATTGCAGTGTGTCCTTATGATGCTGTCGTTTTATTCTTCTCAAGACTTGGGTAGTTTCTTTTCTCTGTTTTACTAGATTTTAATAGGATATTTCTGATTTTTGGGACTTATGTAATAGCCATGCCTGATGTCTTTTCTCCACTGTTTCATCACATTCACTGTTCCACCATTGGTGATTTTTACGTGGTTTAATTGGAGCCAGGTTTTCTGCGATTTGTTTAAGTTTCTTATATACTATTGATTGTATCTCAACCAAACTTCATATTTAGAGTCTACTCATTCAGAACCAGGATTTTATATGCATATCATTTAAGAATCATTGAACAGACTGGGGCTTTATAGGAAGACATTTATTAAAATTTCTGTTGCATTATTGATTATATTTTGACCAAACTTCATATGGAGAATCTGTTTATCCAAGAGCAGGTTTCATTATACAGATTATTTGAAAACAACTCAACAGACTGGGGTTTATAGGAATCAATCACTATTGATCTGCATTTAGGGCAGTCGCCCAGGTGGCAGATTCCCTATCTGTTGTTTTTCCTAGCCTTTTCTTAAATGATTGCAAAGAAATTGGAAATTTATTGAACATCTCCCTTGGTAAGTTATTTCAGTCCCTAACTCCCCTTCCTATAAACGAATATTTGCCCCAATTTGTCCTCTTGAATTCCAACTTTATCTTCATATTGTGATCTTTCCTACTGTTAAAGACACCACTCAAACTTATTCGTCTACAGATGTCCTCCCATGCCATCTTTCCACTGACAGCTCGGAACATACCACTTATGATGATATAGATGTTGATTCCCATTGGGAATCTGAAATATTTGTTACGAACGAGTAAATTTATAATACCAATATAAATGGTCCGTTATTGGACATTATAAATTTTCCAGTTAACTCATTCCTAGTTGCCAGCGTTTCGCCCCCGTGTACTAGGCTGGGCTCATCAGTTGGTACCTAGCATACCTACCTATGGGAATCAACATCTGTATCATCCCATGGCCAAGCAGGCATCAATTTTTTATAATGAGACAAAGTCTCTCATAGTGCATTGGCACTGCCGGTGGCTACAATTAGCCTACGCAGTGGCCTCCACGGTATGCACTAGCCAGCGTCTTGGTAGGTGTACTAGGTACCAACTGATGAGCCCAGTCTAGCACACGGGGGCGAAACGCTGGTAACCAGGAATGAGTTAGCTGGAAACTTTATAATGTCCAATAACTGACCATTTATATTGGTATTATAAATTTACTCATTCGGAACAAATATTTCAGATTCCCTATGGGAATCAACATCTGTATCATCTGATGGCCAAGCAGGCATCAATTTTTGATAATGAGACAAAGTCTCTCATAGTGCATTGGCACTGCCGGTGGCTACAATCAGCCTATGCAGTGGCCTCCACGGTATACACTAGCCAGCGTCTTGGTAGGTGTGCTAGGTACCAACTGATGAGTCCAGCCTAGCACACGGGGGGCGAAACGCTGGCAACCAGGAATGAGTTAGCTGGAAAATTTATAATGTCCTATAACGGATCATTTATATTGGTATTATAACATACCACTTAGTCGAGCAGCTCGTCTCCTTTCTCCCAAGTCTTCCCAGCCCAAACTTTGCAACATTTTTGTAACGCTACTCTTTTGTCGTAAATCGCCCAGAACAAATCGGGCTGCTTTTCTTTGGATTTTTTCCAGTTCCTGAATCAGGTAATCCTGGTGAGGGTCCCATACTCCAGTGAGGTCAACCAGTGTACGGCAAGCCGGAGCCCTCCTCCCGGCCAAGGCTGATGTGCGGCGCACCACCTGCAAACTGCCCGCGGGCTGTAAACATTCGCCGCGTGTGCGGCGTGCTTCACCACCACTACCCCTCTCATAGTAGCGGGAGAGGCATATCTCAGGGTACTTGAGGGGTCCGAGCGGCCTCCTCGGGACACAAGCAGTGGCGGCTGGTCTGGCCGTCAAAGTAATCGGCAACTAACGTACTTATGCAGCGACGTGGACATACCATATCCTCAATTACTACATTTTTGGATTCAACTGCAACATTTGATGGACTTAGAAAAATTTTTGTTTCCTTCAAGAATTTAAAGTTTTTTTTCCTGAATTCAATTACTACAAGCATAAAGACATTTTATGAAAAGCTACTACAAAGAATTTTTGAAACTGGATTTAAGTCAATCCCACCTATCAATATCAAACCAAATTAAGAAACCTTCGGCTTCTGGAAAACTTTAGTTTCTCTTTTAAATCCTTCTGCAACTAAGTTCAATAATTAACAGAAAAACTTGGACCTTGTTTTAAAACAAAGTTTTGTTTTCCTCTGTGTCACCCCTGGGAAGGACTTTTGGGGGGGGAGTTCTGTACCAGGCGGTACACCTCCACGCCGCTTATTCAAATATTGCGCCAGTTGAAACTCCTCTACAGGAGAACGCCTGAACTTTAACAAACTGTACTAATTCAAAGGTTTCTTGGAAGATGTCACTACCGTAAATTTTGAAGTGTTCTAAACTGTGTCTATTTCGATTTGTGTTTGTTTGCTCCATATCAAGAAATTTGAACATTCTCTGACAGATGTCTCTACCGAAACTAATATCGCACTCTGGTGTAAAGGAATGTACCTTCCTGAAGAAATTTTGTATTCATAAGTTTTGTCTTAACTAAATTTTGTTCTGTCAGTTGTAGGTTGGCAATATAACCCTTTCTTTCCGCCTGTTTTGAATGTAGCCAATCAGGAATTTCTGTAATTAATTTTCCACCAATAAGGTCTTTTTTCTTCGTCTTTTGTAGCCTATCAGGTTTTGCTGTTATCCAATAAAATTTTGTGGGCGGGTTGTAATCATTCATGAAATGTCTAGAATTTTCCGCGAGGGTATATAAACTGCTGATTTTCTGGTCTCCTCGCCACTTCAGTAACATCTCTCCTAGTGTGATTATGTAGCAGGGGGCGGGAAGCGCCTCTTTCTTCGGGCAGCAGTTCATCCATAAGGTAATGGCTATTTAATAACTTCATTTCTCGCTAACTCAGCAGTTTAACCCTCGGGGCAGGTTCGAAACTTTTCTCATGTAACCTATCTTTAAAATGTTATAGACACTTGGTAAAACTTCGTCTCTTTAACTATAAATTGGGATAGAGAGTGCTAAACCCCCTCGAGCTCCCACTCCTATTGTTTTGAGGTGACTTTGTTTTCACAACCGTTTCTTCCTTTCTTAATGTAATTAAGTCTTCTTATACAAGTCACCTCTTTAGTATGGGATTAGCCCTTGTGTATGCGGCCTAGTGCCAAGTAGGTTTTAAAAGTGTATTAGGAGTGCAAGTTACACCTCCAGTCAAGTTGGTATTTTGGGCCATGTAATTAACCTGCTTCTTTACTGAATAGACCCAGTAGGTCTGGGTATTTATTACCCCTGTTCTTGGTATGCCTTGAGGACAGTTTGAAGTATAGTTTGTTGTGGCCTTTGATGGGCTTGAATCTTGAGAGCGGGTTTGCTCTTTCTTAAATTTGGTTTCTGTGTGC
Organism: Anabrus simplex; assembly: GCF_040414725.1. NCBI lineage: Eukaryota > Metazoa > Arthropoda > Insecta > Orthoptera > Tettigoniidae > Anabrus > Anabrus simplex. The sequence goes on along the minus strand of NC_090266.1, from coordinate 131,904,600 downwards.
CTCGAGGAGACTTAATATGGTAATCAGGAGCCAGTGTGCCTTGGCATGATTGGGGTTTTCTGCCCCTTTGTTTGAACTTGGTATATAGGTAAAGTTGGGCTTATAGCTCAAGGTTCGTGAGTGTCGGGCTCGAAGCCCAAATTTTGTAATGAACTAAAATTTACTTTCTTAATTTGTTGATCAGCTACTTGGTACCTGTTATATTCTGTTATTTATTTATCTTGAAAAGAAAATATAACCTTTGTTAAAGTTTTAAATTAACTTTAATTTCCTAAGTTGAGACCTATTCCACCCAGCACCTTCTTTCACCTCTGCTGTTCCACAGATACATCGGAACAGCTAGAATTTGGGACTGACCATTCTTCGAGTGATATACCGGTACCCGTAACAAACTCGAGCACGTGGTGTCAAGTAGTTCATGGATGGCCGGCTAAGAAGAAATCTACAACTGAATTTCCGGAAATAAACATCAGAAATAGGTTTTCTGCCCTAAATAATTTAATTCTGGAAGAAAGTGATTGTGCGCGTGAAACCAAATCATCGCAATCCGCTGACGCTGTGCCGACGTTAAAATTTAGGCCTAGATTTCAGATTCAAAACCCAGTTAGGCCTAAATCAGCAAAGGTAGCTGTGTTTGGTGATAGCCAAGGAAGGGGAATTGCGGGAGTGTTAAATGACGAGAATATAGCAGCAACTGGTGAAATATATCCAGCGGCTTCTATCTGCAGTGTCCTGGAAAACGTAGAAGAAGCAACAAGGAACTTCGGGAGCGGCGATGCAGTGCTTATCATCAGTGGGACGAACGACGTAGCTCACGACGATGCCAAGAATGTAAGATCACAACTTAACCCTTTCCCGCCCGCATTTTCACTCCGCTTATCCCCAGGTTTCAACCTATTATTTAGCAAAAACTGAAACAGACCGTATTGTTTCAGAAAAAGTTAAATACAGTAAAAACTATTGGTCATAATGAATTCAAATTTTCAATAACATTAGAAAATACACCATCACATCCATTTCTCTGTTTATTGAGTCATAATATGTTCCCCCGCCCCACTTGACACAGAGACAGTCTGCATTTGTCACATTCCCATGTCTGAATCCCTCAAAACCAATAATCACGTGATTTTGGAAGTGGAATGATGCCCATGTATATAAGATTTTATTTCATCTTGGCAAGGGTCTTCCTATTCTGTTTTTATCTTACCGGAATGCGACTGTTTGAAGGCTGCATTGTTATATGCGCAATAGGCTATGTCACTGAATAGTTTTTCTCCTCCTAACATACGTAAAAACAATCTCTTTCCCCTAATACTCTTTCCGAATTGTGCGCAGGTTCAACATCATCCATTTAATCATTCGGAGCAACGAAACGTAATATTTGTGTTACCTGAATTGCCGTGGCACCGCCATCAGGTCCGATTTATCGATATTAGTTTTCATTCATATCACTGTTATCACTAAAATTATCTTCGTTGATACATTATTCACTCATTAAAAATTCACGTGCTCCCCTACTCAATGATTCTGTGTCACTTTTTTCGCCCATATTCAGCTCAGTTTCAATATACGCGATATTCAATCCCGCCATGTTTACGGACGAAACAGCTGACCCGTGCTCGCGGAAGTTCAAGACCATTGCCTAGGCAACGTCAAGACAGCTCTTCCTTTATTCCCTAAGACTTGTAGATTGCACTGCGTGTTCATAAATGCCTTATAAACACTTCACTGATGAGAAAAATAAAAAACTATCGCACAGATCGCAGACGAATGCAGATAATGCAGCCGGGCGCTTTCGGGCGCTAAGGACCGGAAGGCTAAATGAACTTTCGGGCGCTAAGGGCCGGAAGGGTTAAACATACACTAGGGAAGCTGACCCAAACGAACGTCTTTGTAGTGAACGTGCCCCACAGGCATGATTTGATTAGGGACTCGTATGTGAACATTGAAGTGGACAAGGTCAATACAGATATTGTTAAAATTTGTAAATATTTTCGGAATACTCAGGTTATTGAATGCAGCAGTTTTGAGAGATACTGTTATACAAAACATGGCCTTCAGGTAAACGAAAGATAGCAAATATTTTTCTTGATTTTATTAATCTTAAGATATGTACTGTAAAACAGGCAACTCCCTTGAGTTATAATACTGACCAGGAAAACTAGTAGAAAGAGCCAGCTGTACTTCAAGCTGGCTCAGTCAACTAGAAAATGAAACCCAGGAAAGTAAGGAATTTCAACCTACCCAATTGCAACAGTCAAGTTTTAGGGAGGAAGGGGGTTTGAGACTGCTCTTGGTAAACTGTCAAAGTTTAGTAAATAAACAATTAAAATTCGGTACATTGATGGAATCATATGAGACAGATGTGGTGATAGGAGTGGAATCGTGGTTGAGAGAAGGGGTGAGTAATAGAGAAGTATTTCCAGAAGGGTACACAGTCTATCGTAGAGACCGAGGAGATAAAGAGGGAGGGGGGGTGTTTATTCTGGTGAAGGAAACTTATTGTTCACATGAATGGTTTACCGATGAAAGGGATGAAATATTAGGGATAAAATTAGTTTGTGATAATATGAAGGAGGTGGGAATTATAGGAACATACAGGCCTGGAAGAGAGGAAAGAGACATGGAAATATTTGAGAAAATAATAGATTATACTCATAAAAACAATAATAATGGTATGGTAATAATTGGGGGAGATCTAAATTTGCCTGAAGTTGAATGGAATGGTTGCTGCAGGTGAAGCCCATGAAGAGAAACTGGCAAATAAGTTAATTTGGGAGGGAGGATTTACACAAGTAGTACAAGAACCGACTCGTCTCAATAACTTACTAGATGTATTCTTGGTTAAACCATGGGAAATTGTTAACAAAGCTGAGATGATTGAAGGAATAGGTGATCGTAAGGCTGTAATAGTGGATGTAGGACTCGTACCAAAAAGGCTTAATAAGAGGGTTACACAAGACAAGAAATTGTACAGAAAAACTAAAGTTGATGAATTTGGGACTTACCTTAAATCACAGTTCAGTTGTTGGATAAGTGAAGGGAGTAATGTGGATACACCTTGGGCTAATTTTAAAGGAATCATTTGGGAAGGAGAGAAGAGATTTGTACCTGTTAAGAAGGGTAAAATGACCTCAGAACCTGTTTATTGTACAAGGGAAATAAGAAAATTAAAAAGAAAATTTAGAATTGTAAACAGGAAAATCAAAGAGGGTAAGGAGAGTAGAGAAACTAGAAAACAGCTAATGAGGGAACTGACTAGAGTGAAAAAGGAAGCAAAAGAGAATTATATGAATGGCTTTCTTCAAGAGCGTAATGACCACAAAGGGAAATGGAAAAAGCTGTATTCATATATTAGGAATCAAAAAGGAAAAGGAATCCAAATTCCTACAATGGTGGGAGAAGGGGGTGAACACTATTTAATAGATACTGAGAAAGCAAACCTATTTAGTAGGGAATTCAGAGATTCAGTAGATGATTGTCAGGAGTTGGAAACCGAAACAGAAGATAGAGAGGGAGAGACACAGAGGGAAACAAGAAGGTTCTCATTCACAAATGAAGATATTTTCAGAGAAATCCAAATGCTTCCAGCAAGGAAAAGCAGCAGGAAGTGATCAAATTACTGGGGAGGTATTAAAGACAATGGGGTGGTACATAGTGCCTTATTTAAAATTTCTCTTTGACTATGTCATAAATAATAGTGTAATACCAAAGGAATGGAAGGAATCTATAATAATACCAATTTATAAAGGAAAGGGTGATAAAAGGAAACCAGAGAACAACAGACCAATCAGCCTGACCAGTATAGTTTGTAAAATACTGGAGAGTTTAATATCAAAGTACATCAGAGGGATATGTGATGATAAACATTGGTTCATGAGGAGCCAGTATGGATTTAGAAAGACATTTTCTTGTGAGGCACAACTGGTGGGATTTCAGCAGGACATATCAGATCAATTGGATTCAGGAGGTCAGTTAGATTGCATAGCCATAGATCTTTCCAAAGCCTTTGATAGAGTGGAACATGGAATATTATTAAAGAAATTGGAGGGAATAGGATTGGACGTAAAGGTTACACATTGGATAAAATCATTTCTAAATTCAAGGGTTCAGAAAGTCAAAGTAGGAAATAATGTATCGCAGGAAGAGAAAGTTTGGAAGGGAATTGCACAGGGTAGTATAATCGGTCCGTTACTTTTCTTAATATATGCAAATGATTTAGGGAACAATATAACATCAAAAATAAGATTGTATGCAGATGACATAATTGTTTATAGGGAAATAAATAACATTGAGGATTGTTCAGAATTACAAAGGGACCTTGAGAGTATCCAACAATGGTTTGAAGAAAATAATATGAAGGTTAATGGAGGCAAATCAACTGTTACAACTTTTACAAACAGGAGCTTTAAAACTGAATTTGAATATACTTTGGATGAGGTAGTTATCCCAAAAGATGGCAAGTGCAAATACTTAGTTGTGAGATTTGAAAGTAATTTTCACTGGAAGGGTCATGTTGATGACATTGTTGGGAAAGCATACAGATCGTTACATGTCATAATGAGGCTACTTAAAGGATGCAATAAAGAATTAAAAGAAAAAAGTTACTCAAGTATGGTTCGTCCATTATTGGAATATGCAAACAGTGTTTGGATCCTCACCAAGAATACCTAATAAAAGAAATAGATAGTGTGCAGAGGAAAGCAGCAAGATTTGTAACAGGGGATTTCAGGAGAAAAAGTAGTGTATCAAAAATGTTAAAGGAACTTGGGAGGGAAACTTTAAGTAAGAGAAGGGAGAAAACTAGACTTATAGGATTATATAGAGCCTATACAAGAGAAGAAGCATGGGGAGATATCCGTGACAGGCTTCAGTTGGAAAATAATTATATCGGCAAGACAGACCACAAATATAAAATTGGAAGGAATTTTAGCAGAAGCAATTCGGGTAAATTTTCATTCATTGGGAAGGGTGTGAAGGAGTGGAACAGTTTACCAGGGGTAGTGTTTGATCCTTTTTCAAAATCTGTACAGATATTCAAGAAGAGAATTAACAGCAACCGAAAAAATAAATGAAGTGTTAGAGGGCATTCGACTAGTGCAGGTTATTGTAAATAAATAAAAAAATGTGTGTGATTAAATTAATTCCATCCCCTGGTCTAAGGAGTTGGACAGCCAAAGTAGGGGACTGCCTGTAGGGGTGAAGTACCGCTACGGTAGCTGTGAAGACCCTTCAGGAACTCTCAAAATTGGTGGCAAAAGGGGCTCTGGTTAAGACGCAGCAGGTCGTTATGCTACTTATGTTCCAGCATGGGTTAAAAAAAAAAAAAGTAAATAAATGCAATGTAAAGTTTAATCTTATACCAGTTGTATAGTATCATTTGAAGTAATTCCACATACTGTATATCAGTTGACTATATTTGTAACTAGTACAGGAGATATTATAAGTAGAATTTTGTAAACAATATAAATTTATTAAGAATGAGCTGTGTGTTTAATAGAAAAAATTGTTAGCGTAAATTTTATTGTATTATAGGAAAATTTTCTTCTATTGTTAATTTAATATTTAGTGCTTGACAATAATGTATTTTAGTGTACCATTTGCCACCGAGGTAGACACCTCATTTGCAAATAAAGAGATTTTGATTTGAATTTGATTTGATAAAAGAAGAGTTTTTCAATTTTTCTTTACACTGTGGATTATATCTCGGCGATACTTCATATTTAGAGTATAATTGTCCAAGAGCATGTTTTGATATGCATATCAATTTAATCGTAGCCAAGCATTACACGTCTTTATCCGGAACCTGTAAACTCCCATGCGAGCGATAGATGTGTTTATCCGGAATTTTGAGTCACGCGCCCTTGCGACTGTATATTTCCTCTTAGGGTTGAAATATTAGCCGATGGATGCCAGGAGTGTAAAGACTGGGCCATTATTTATGCTAAACACAGGGATTTGGAATTTTTAAAAAGAAGGTGTTTGTTCTGAAGTGCAGTTTCCATGCTGGTGTATTTCGTATAAGTTTGTTGACATTGTGAAAGTTTGTGTTTTGACTTTTCTAGACGTTATGCCGTGGAAATATATTCAGACTGAGAGTGAAATAGAGTCACAATTATTAAGTTAATGATGATGAATACCTGGAAATGAGTGATAATGAGTGGGAAAATGAGGAAAGTGAAATCGTTGCAAGTGAGTGCGAAAATAAAACACAGCAGCAATGAAAAAATAGTTCTGTGGCCTCTGTTGTCTGTAAGGGCTAAAATGTCAGAAAATAGACTATTTATGATTGTAAAATTTAAAAGCCATTCTTACATCCTGATACATGTTTTGAAATATATCACACAAGTGAAAGTTCCTAAACTGTCAGAGAAGACTCAACATCATATGCATAAAATTGTATCATAAATACTAGTTAGACTGTTACTGTACATGTTTATTAGTGAATTTGCCAGTTCAATATTTATAGCAGTAGTTATAGTGAATTATGAAGTAGGGTAGAAAGTGAATTACAGCTCAGTTGTTTAGTGATCTCAATCGAGACTACTTTGTGTTGTGCCTTATGCCATTTTTGCACTATAACCAGCAGTCAAGGATTTATTTATTCATTCAGGATTATATCGATACCTACAAGCTGAGCTCCTGAAATCAGGTATGAGTAACTTAATAAACCTTAGAGTACTTACATATTTGCATTTTCGTGTGTGTTAAGAGTAGAAAATATGTTTACAAAAAAATAATTTCACTCACAAGCAAAAACGTATCCGCTTGGGAAGGGTTAAAAATCACTGAATAGACTGGGGGTTTATCGGAAGACAAGAAGAGGTTTCTTTTCAGTTTCCTCTTACACTATTGATTATAAGTAAAATCTGTGGACTATATGTGAAGCGCCCCTTCATTTCAAGTTTTTTTGTTATGTACATAATTTTGCTTACTCTTCAAATGATGGAGAAAAATATTATTTTCTACAGGCTCCATGCTCTGCAGCCAATGACGGATACCCTCACACACTTACAGTTAGTTGAGGGATCCATAACGGGAGGAAATCAGTTAATGCATAATATTTCTCTCGGCTTGAAAATTAACCCCACCTCATGTATCTGAACACGAAGGAAACATGAGGTAGAACCTTTCCTTTGGTGTCTGTCTGCCTCTCTGTCTGTCTGTTCCTAAAAGTGGAAAGCTGGTGGACTTATTTCAACCAAACTATTTATTTGGAATTTACTCACTCTGCATTGTGATATACTGTAGGTGCACATTTTGTCATGGTAACCACATAGTTGGAATTTATAGGAAGATTATTCTCAGATATTTTCGTTGACATTAGGTCTATCAAAAGACTGTACATAACAAATGTTTAGGAATATGTTATTTCCGTTCCCTTATGCCATGTACGTATTTATTGTACGATGGATAATAACACAGATGGTTACGAAAAATCGGATTTTTATTCAAAGGGCCATGCGGCATGTCACTTTAAGGTGGGTAATGGGAAAAACTAAAGAGTCATTTGCCATTTTACTCTTTTCGGTAGGGCAGATATTAAGAGAGGTATCATCAACGTAGGAGTGCTGCACAAGTGGTCAGAGATACAGTATGCAACCGGAGATCCACGATGCACAACTTCGAACCAGGAACTGTATCGTACAATAAATTCGGAAATCGTCCTCGTTCTCTTCGAATTTGTTCAGCTTCTTCATATTTTCGTTACTGCCCCGCTCTGTCTTAGGAAAATATAATTTCAACATGTCACATGACTATGGAATTAAAGGCAGATTATTAAAAGCAATCAAAGGCATTTATGTTGACAATTGGGCTTCAGTGAGAATTGATGGCAGAATGAGTTCTTGGTTCAGGGTACTTACAGGGGTTAGACAAGGCTGTAATCTTTCACCTTTGCTGTTTGTAGTTTACATGGATCATCTACTGAAAGGTATAAAATGGCAGGGAGGGATTCAATTAGGTGGAAATGTAGTAAGCAGTCTGGCCTATGCTGACGACTTGGTCTTAATGGCAGATTGTGCTGAAAGCCTACAGTCTAATATCGTGGAACTTGAAAATAGGTGCAATGAGTATGGTATGAAAATTAGCCTCTCGAAGACTAAATTGATGTCAGTAGGTAAGAAATTCAACAGAATTGAATGTCAGATTGGTGATACAAAGCTAGAACAGGTCGATAATTTCAAGTATTTAGGTTGTGTGTTCTCCCAGGATGGTAATATAGTAAGTGAGGTTGAATCAAGGTGCCGTAAAGCTAATGCAGTGAGCTCGCAGCTGCGATCGACTGTATTCTGTAAGAAGGAAGTCAGCTCCTAGACGAAACTATCTTTACATCGGTCTGTTTTCAGACCAACTTTGCTTTACGGGAGCGAAAGCTGGATGGACTCAGGATATCTTATTCATAAGTTAGAAGTAACAGACATGAAAGTAGCAAGAATGATTGCTGGTACAAACAGGTGGGAACAATGGCAGGAGGGTACTCGGAATGAGGAAATAAAGGCTAATTTAGGAATGAACTCAATGGATGAAGCTGTACGCATAAACCGGCTTCGGTGGTGGGGTCATGTGGAAATGCTAGTTAGAAATAAGTGTTTCATTTCCTGTTCTAGTACTACAGCGGTTGGTATTAGCAAAGAAGCCTGGGAGAATATCACAGAGAACTGTGTACTCGTGTGTACGAGTGATATTCGCCCATTTGAAACTGGCTCGTCAAAGATATCATTGTATGCTGCATAATCTTGTACAAATTGGAGCTAATCACTCAGTTGCCACCGATCTGCATTTATGGCTATTGGCCATGTGGCAGATTCCCTGTTAGTTGTTTACCTAGCCTTTTCTTAAATGATTTCAAAGAAGTTGGACATTTATCTAACATCTTCCTTGGTATGTTATTACATTTCTTAATTCTTCTTTCTATAAAAGAATATTTGCCCCAGTTTGTCCTATTGATTTCCAACTTTGTCTTCGTCTTTCCTACTTTTACAAACTCCACTCAAGCTTATTCATATACTAATGTCATTTCACACTATCTTTCACCGACAGCTTGGAACATACTGTTTATGATACAGATGTTGATTCCCATAGGGAATCTGAAATATTTGTTCCGAATGAGTAAATTTTTGGTAATGAGACGAAGTTTCTCATAGTGCATTGGCACTGCCGGTGGCTACAATTACCCTTCGCAGTGGCCTCACGGTATGCACTAGCCATGCATCTTGGTAGGTGTGCTAGGTACTAACTGATGAGCCCAACCTAACACACGGGGGCGAAACTCTGGCAATCAGGAATGAGTTAGCTGGAAAATTTATAATGTCCAATAACAGACCATTTATATTGGTATTCCATACTGCTTAGTCGAGCTGCTATTCTCCTTACTCCCAAGTCTTCCCAGCCCAAATTTTGCAGCATTATCATAACACTACTCTTTTGTCAGAAATCACCCAGAACTAATTGTGCTGCTTTCGTGTGGAACTTTTCCAGTTCTCAAATGTTCTCAAATCAAGCAACCCCGTTGACGGTCCTATATATTGGACCCATACTCTTTGGGGTCTTACCAGTGACTTAAACACCCTCTCCTTTACATTCTTCTTCTTCTAACTTTTCCCGCTTTACTCCATTTCTCTATGCCCAGTGTCCACTGCTCACGTAGATTCTTCTCCTTCAGATCTTCAGATATTAGTTCCCTCCACCTTCTTCTGGGGCTCCCTCTCTTTCGTTCACCATCTATCTCCATCTTCATCACCCTCTTCCTCACGTAATCCTCCTCTCTTCTCGTGACATGACCAAACCATCGCAGTCATGTCCCTTGAATTTTACCCGCTGTTTCTGCAACTTTCGCTGTTTCTCTGATGTGTTCATTTTGGACACGGTCCAATCTGATGACTCCACACGTCCATCTCATTTCTGCCACTCTCATTCTGTTGATATGTCCTTTAATTCAAAGGCAAGATTCTGGTGCCATACATCACTGGCCCCACCACTGTCTTGTATACTTCTCCTTTAAGCCTGGGTGACACCCTTCTAACACAGAGTACCTCTGTTGACTCCTTTCAGTTCTTCCTGCCTGCCTGTATTCTGCTAGTGAGTTCGAATTTTACATTTTGAGTTTCTTCCAAGATCATTCTGCTGCAGCCTTTCTCCACCATCGTCATCTCCCAGATGAACACGCAGATATTCTGTATTCATCTCTCTCTCTTCTAGTGTTGAGGCCTACTGCTTTCATTTCCTAAGAACTCCTTCCTCAGTCTGAACACAGTACCACGTCATCTGCATACATTGCACACCCTGTTGCTGCTTCCCTTATCTTCTCCGCCATCACATTCATTACTTTGTTAAACAGGAATGGACTCCAAGCAGATCCCTGGTACAATTTGACTTTTATTTCAAAATCCCCTGTTTCTCCAATACTACTGTGGATGTTTGCTACCTGTCTGTATATCTCCTTTACCAATGTAACATATTTCTCAGGGGCATTCCTTTGTTTAAGATTTCTCCATACCTCATCTCTGGACACGATATCCTAGACATTTTCCAAGTGTATAAATACCAGGTGAAGGTCTCCTTGCTTTTCCCAAAATCTTTCCATGGTTTGCCTCAGTCCAAAAACTGGGTCAGTTGTGCTCCTGCCAGGCATAAAGCCAGACTGTTCCTTTGTTATAGTAACATCTTTTCTAAATATTTCTTCAATAATTCTTTTGAGTCACTTTGGGAGTGGCGACCCCATTGTACTAATAGCCTATATATGATTCATTCATTCCACCTCTTGACCCAGTCAATGACTGGAAAAACAGGTTGTAGGTTTTCATTTTCATTTTTCAATCCTTTTGAGTGCCTTCATACTGTGAGATGTCAGTTCAGTGCCTTTAAAAATCGGTACATTTGAACAGTTCCTCATTTGGCATTTCTTCATGCTGATAATTTTTTTATTAGGTCCCCACAATAGTTCAACTTCCTCCTCACCTAGTGCCTTCCATGCGTCAATTGGGATTCCATTGGGATTCAATCGAGATTAACCTCTTTCCCATTCTTCATTTTTATCAGGGCGCTCATCACCTCTCTCTTCTAAATATCTCCTGTCACCGCTGCATCTCCCTTCACTTTCTTGTTCTCCTACTAAAATCACTCCACGTGCCCCCACCCCCGAATTTTTTCACTTGGGATATGTCCTTTGTTGTTCTATTCCAGGCTCGGCCAACTGGCTGGCGTGTGATGTAAAAGAGACCGTGTGACGTCGGAGAGACCATGTGACGTAAAAGCGCAGAAGGTGGGGAGCCGCTGTCATAGACTGGAGACGAAGAGACAGCCTCGCTTTGTAGTAAACACGTGAAGTGCCATACATGCTGGTGGCTACGGCTTTTATAGACACTTTTCACAACAAGCCACACTTAACAATTTATCTCTTAGTTCTCTATCACAGTGTAAATCTAATAACTCTAACTGTAAGTCTAGATCAACGTTATCTACAACTGAAAATGACGTGGTTAAAAGTTTGTATCACGCTGCAGATTATGATCAGTATCAAGGCGAGGAAAGGGTACGTGTAATTACAGAACTAAAAGGTAAAATAAATAACCATGTTGAGCATTCGATCAGTGAGTCAGCAGTTCGAATGAGTTATAAAATTTCATATTTAATTACAAAGAAACTTAAACCGTTCAGTGGTGGTGAATTCGTAAAGGAATGTTTAATTCTAGCAGGTGAGAAGTTTTGCCTAAATATCATTCAAGAGTTCGAAGCTACCAGCTTGTCCATGCACACAGTGTCGACAAAAATTAAAGACCTATCTGATGATGTCCACCTACAATTATCAGAACTGACAAAAAGCTTCTGGGCATACTCCTTAGCAATTGACGAGGGCACAGATATTTCTGACACGGCCCAGCTAGCCGTTTTCATACGAGGGGTTGACAAAAACTTAACAATTTGGGAGGAAATACTGAATTTAGTGCCTATGAAGAATACCACGAAAGGCATCGACATTCTCAACTGCATTGTAAGTATTGTTGAAAATGCTTCTTTGCCATGGAACAAACTAGTTTCAATAGTAACAGATGGTGCACCTTCTATGGTAGGGCGCAGTTCTGGAGTAGTTGGGCTCATAATATTAAAAAGAAAGGTTTCCCCGATTGCATAGGTTTGCAGCGGGAATGTTGAGTATATTAGGTTCCACGTATGCCTGTGAACGAATCTTTTCTATTTTAAATCAACAAAACCAAAATATTGAAGCCAGTTGTCAGATCACGATTTGAAGAGTGCTCTTAAACTTAGTCTTTCCTCAAACATTAACTCCAAATATTGCAAAACTAATAAACGAAACAAGACTACAAAAATCAAAGAAACCCACGAGTGGCAACTGAGTATCGATATCATGAGATAAAACGTACATTTCGAGTTTACAGATTACTCTCTGTACTATTTTTGTTGTAAAACTGTGCTGTTTGTTACTATTAGCACTATTTTTTACAGTGGGTGATATTGTAAAACACAGCAATTTTGTGTTCAATATCAGTTCCGAAGATTCACCGGAAAAAGTTAGTTTAGTTTGTATATGTAGAAATAAAGTTGCTTTATAACTTTTATGTTAATTCATAACAAAGTTACGTTACAATAAATTATGTGGAGAGAAATATGTACTACACATACCGCATTGTACTACCTGCAGCCCTTGGCCTCCCTCTACGAATGAAGTTGCATTTCCCCTCGCCCCTCTAGCCTTCACTTCTCAGTTACAGTACTAAGTACTTCGTTTCGCTGCCCGAGCAGAGTGTGTGACGTGTTACCTGACATCACACGTACTCGCATTTGGCTGACCCTGTTCTATTCCTTTGCTTAGCCATCCTATAGATCTGTTTTTTGTCCTTCCTGTGTGTTCAGCTCCTGGTACATTTCATTATAAACTTGGGTTTTCGCTTCAGCTACCATTTTCCATGCAACTCTCTTCTTATTCGTATACTGTTCACGATCTTCATCGAGGCAAGTTTCATCCCATTTTTTCTTGGCTCTCTCTTTCTCGAAGACTGCTTCCTGCTCATCTGAATTCCACCGCCAACTTTCATTATTTTCCCACAACTTTCCAGATGTTCTTCGAGGATATCCACCGCACAAGACCGAATAACTGTTGCACTACGGTATTTTCCCACCATAGTTGGGCATTTTCAAACTCCCTCAAAACACTTACAAGAATTGGCTCCTGAAATCTGGATCTCAACTCTTGATGTTTTATCTTAAACAACTTTATTCACTTCTTCATTCTTTTCACTGCAGTTTTCTTTATTTCCATACTACAACCCTTAAGTACCCTTATAACCGTATGAAAAGATCTGTAACCTTTATTTACAATCCTGTTGATATGATTACCCCAGTGAAGCTCTTTCCTTATATGAACACCTAGGTGCTTACAGTGATCCCCATGAGGTACTATCACCCCAACAATACAGTAATTAAAACTGAAAGGGCTTTACCTCTTGCTGAAACTTACAATCTGACTTTTCATCCCATGTAGAAAATGCAGTACTGTGGTTCTAAAAATTCACACATGCTGATTAGATCCATTTTATTCTCTTTAGTAACAGGAACGGGCCCTGTATACATTGGTTTGAGGCTTGTAAATGGAGTAACAATATATTTTTCATTTGCGTCGGACTTCTCGTGCTGACACTTTGTGATATTGTAAGTACTCCTTGGGTGGAAGACACTGTGACCAGGTCAAAATCGAACTACAGTGGAACTGTCATTCGATATACAATGTCACATAGCATTTGTTCTTTTTAAAGCTGGGTCTTTCTTTAGGTTTGACTCCAATTCTGTCACACCAAGAAAGATTTGCTGGGTCGTCAGTGTCTCTTTCAGATGGATTGTTAGAACAAGCATTCTTGATTTCATCTTCACGTTGTTGTGGAACAAACATATGATATTGTTTTCTTCCTTTCAATTTGAGTGAATACTTCTAATTTGCTTCGGTAAAATAGCCTGGTGCCACCAACCACTGTAACAACACAGCCATTTTACAGTTATTGTTCTGTGCCACACAGCGATCAGACCATATAGTGAGTTTTCATTCTCTTTTGCGCAAGGGGTACATAGTTCACGCAATTATAGTTGAAGATACATCGTACTATCTCCTTAGACTCACTTTTAGCCACAGATTCTTGTGACATGTGCATTGTTGTTGTTTGCACTGGATTGCAAATAGTTTAGTTATACGATGCATATTGTCATTGGTAGAATACATTTGAATGTATCAAGAGTAGGGCAGAACAGTACCTGTTGGAGATCAGCGCACAGCGCAACAAAGCTGACATTTTTTCTAGCAAGGGCAATGTCCTCATTCATTGCTGTGTAAGCCTTTTCGGTTTTACAATGGTGTAATTCACTCTTGCGTCCTATCTTTTCTTCCTCCTCCTCCTCTGACTGTGACACAATTAACTTTCTGTATGGTTTTATCACATCTGGCACACCTAATCTTATGTTCTTTATTGAAAATATCATAATAAATATGTAAAGACACTTTTGTGGTTGGGTTTTCTTTCTGGAACAGTCTAAACATAGCAGCAATCCTTAAATCTGCACTTAGACATTCCTTACTGTTTTCTTTTCTGCTGTAGTGAATCTCTCGGAATGCAAAGTTCTTTATCTGGTCATTTACTAGTTGTCTGTCTTCCTCTGAGCTACAGTTCCATTTGTTTTTGTGGATGTCACAACAATCTTTAAATTCATAACTATTAGGTTCTTCAGTCTGATGAAACTAATTGCTGAAACTGAAAATTAGTTTCGGCAGACTGAAGAACCTAACAGTTATAAATTAACTGAGTCTAAACTGAAAAGAAATGGCTTCAGATAATACAGATCTTTAAACTCTGTGTCTCTTTTTTTAATTTTGTATGACCTGCAATACATCACAACATGTTTTCTGGCCTTCTGGTAGGAAGGTGGAGTGTATCGTCCTTTCTTTGATGTAAATCTTGATTCAATACGGAACATAAGTATGAAATTCTTAACGTAAAATGTTTTCTGGCCGAAATGAAAACATATTCCTTTAACCACAGTGTTACACTTGAAAGTACATGACTTGTGTGAGGCAGCTTCATCGATTATCTGGCGCTGAGGTTCTATTATATTCATATTTTTTGCTAGGAACTCGGATTGTTTATGATAATTCTTGTGGTAGAAATAATGGAACCTTTCCTCCTTCATTTCAAGGGTGAAGTGTTTGCAAACACAGCTCAAAAATGTCAGAAAAATGCCTGTCACTCACATATTGACTTAAAAATAACTGAAAATATAATCCTTCTCTCCTTCAAGAAACTCTTTTTGCTATTATCAGTGTATTAAACACATCCAAAGGAGACGTGTTACAACATTCAAAAAAGCCTCATTTCGATATTTGACGTTGTACTCACCTGAGTAGAATGACATTTTCCAGGTTCCAACGCTCCTTTTGTGGTTGTGTATGCTTTCCCCCTATTCTGCAGCGATTTTTGCACATTGGTCTTCCAAGAGGTACTGTAACATCAATAGACCTTCTTTTACTTCTATTCAAGCGATTACCGGGCGAGTTGGCCGTGCGCGTAGAGGCGCGCGGCTGTGAGCTTGCATCCGGGAGATAGTAGGTTCGAATCCGACTATCGGCAGCCCTGAAAATGGTTTTCCGTGGTTTCCCATTTTCACACCAGGCAAATGCTGGGGCTGTACCTTAATTAAGGCCACAGCCACTTCCTTCCAACTCCTAGGTCTTTCCTATCCCATCGTCGCCATAAGAGTAGTATAATTGGACAGTTCGGCGGCCACCACCACCACCACCGGCTCCCAGAGGCCACCTCCACCGCCACCACAGCCAGAGGCCTCCGAGAGGCCTCCGAGAGGCCTCCTCCACCACCACCACAGCCAGAGGCCTCCCAGAGGTCTCCTCCACCACCCGCGGGAAATTTGAATTTGTAAACAAAGCCACGTGCTTTTTGACAGCTGCATCGACAACAACGCATCGCTAACCTCAGTACTGCCATCTTGACGGGCCTAAACCTCAGTAGTGCCAACTTAACGTAACTAGCGCGAGATAAACAAAGCCACGTGTTTTTTGACAGCCACGTGCTTTTTGACAGACAACAGCGCATCGCTAACCTCAGTACTGCCATCTTGACGGGCCTAAACCTCAGTAGTACCAACTTAACCTAACTAGCGCGAGATAAACAAAGCCACGTGCTTTTTTGACAGCTGTCATCCGCCATCTTTAAACTACAGAGCACTGTGCTGCCCTCTTTATCGCAGTAGCTGCAAATTCGTCACCTGTCATCCGCAGTGCTGCCATCTTGGCGGGCCTAAACCTTAGTGCTACCAACTTAACCTCACTAGCGTGAGATAAACAAATCCACGTGCAGCTGTCATCCGCCATCTTTAATCCACAGAGCACAGTGCTGCCCTCTTTAGCTACTTACCTTTGAAATGTGGTACGTCACAGCTGTCATCCGCCATCTTGCATCCGAAACCTCAGTGCTGCACTCTTTAGCTAGATACCTTTGAAATGTACTGGTGGCGATTTGAAAAATTCTTTATGCTCTTGTTTGGAAACAAAGCCACGTGCTTTTTTGACAGCTGTCATCCGCCATCTTTAATCCAGAGAGCACAGTGCTGCCCTCTTTAGCTACTTACCTTTGAAATGTGGTACGTCACAGCTGTCATCCGCCATCTTGCATCGCAAACCTCAGTGCTGCACTCTTTAGCTAGATACCTTTGAAATGTAGTGGCGGTAATTTGAGAAATTCTTTATGCTCTTGTTTGGAAACAAAGCCACGTGCTTTTTTGACAGCTGTCATCCGCCATCTTTAATCCAGAGAGCACCGTGCTGCCCTCTTTAGCTACTTACCTTTGAAATGTGGTACCACACAGCTGTCATCCGCCATCTTGCATCGCAAACCTCAGTGCTGCACTCTTTAGCTAGATACCTTTGAAATGTAGTGGCGGCAATTTGAAAAATTCTTTATGCTCCTGTTTGGAAACAAACCTATGCGCTTTTTTGTCAGCTATCATCCGCCATCCTTAATCCAGAGAGCACCGTGCTGCCCTCTATGTGGTGGTGGTAAATTCTACACGCTCTTGTTTGGAAACAAACCCATGTGCTTTTCTGACAGCTGTCAACCGCCAGAGAGCACCGTGCTGCCCTCTTTATGCCGGTGGCAAATTCCACGTGCTTTACAAACTCACGTGCTTTTTGACAGCTGTCATCCGCCATCTTTAATCAAGAGAGCACCGTGCTGCCATCTTTAGCTAGATACCTTTGAAATGTGGTGGTGGCAAATTCCACGTGCTCTTGTTTAGTAAACAAAGCCATGTGCTTTTTTGACAGCTATCATCCGCCATCTTTAATCAATAGAGCACTGTGCTGCTATCATGTGGGTAATTTCGTCAGCTGTCATCCACCATCTTTAATCTACAGAGCGCCGTGCTGCTCTCTGTAGTAGCGGGCAATTTGAAAAGTTCTGTTACTTGTCATCCGTCATCTTTAATCAACAAAGCATCGTACTGCTATCTTTAGCTACATACATTTAACATGTGGTGGCGGATAATTTGAAAAAACTTCCGTTAGCTATCATCCACCATCTTTATTCAACAGAGCATCTTGCTGCTATCTCTAGCTACATACATTTAACATGTGGTGACGGCAATTTGAAATTCTATCTAGATGCCATCTGTAATCAACAGAGCACCGTGCTGCTATCCCTTTGAATTGTGGTGACGGATAATTTGAAATTCCGTTAGCTATCATCATTAAACATTACTGCATTCGCTAACCTAACCTCTCATCTACTATCTTGAAGGAGACTATACGACACCTCCTCTACCTCCTGCTCTTCCTCCTTCTCCTCCTCCCCTACCACCTCCGCCTCCTCCTCCTCCTCTGTCAAGGCATAACTTTATCGAACACGCATCGCGAAGGCAAGAGTGTGCAGCGATATGCATGTTTAGACTTGCGGATTACAAAAGAAACATAACAAGACTTGAATCGAACACTGCACTCGATGTCGTTAACTTCAACATGTGATTAAAACATTGTCTGGTGTGTTCAGAACACTACATAAGTAGAATCGAACGCTGTACTTAATACAACATGTTAGGGGATACCTTTGTTCTAAGAAAATTAGATTGAAACATAACAAGACTAGAATCGAACACTACACTTGATGTCGTTAACCTTAACATGTGATCAGAACATTGATCGATGTGTTCAGATCACTAAACAAGTAGAACTGAACACTGTACAAAATGTTAGGGGATACCTTTGTTCTAAGAAGATCAGATTGAAACATAACAAGACTAGAATTGAACACTGCACTCGTCGTTAACCTTAACATGTGATCAGAACATTGATTGATGTGTTCAGATCACTAAACAAGTAGAACCGAACACTGTATAACATGTTAGGGGATACCTTTGTTCTAAGAAAATTAGATTTAAACATAACAAGACTAGAATCGAACACTGCACTCGATGTCGTTAACCTTAACATGTGATCCGATACAACATGTTAGGGGATACCTTTGTTCTAAGAAAATTAGATTGAAACATAGCAAGACTAGAATCGAACACTGTACTCGATACAGCATGTGATTAGAACATTGTTTGATGTGTAAAAATCAAAAACACACACTGTGCACATATCGCATAGCTATCTCGCCTATCACTTGTCTAGTATGAAAATCAAAAACACACTGTGCACATATCGCATAGCTAACTCGGCAACACTTCAAATGATTTGCTTAGTACAAGAATAAAAAAATCTATACCGCGTAGCTAACTCGTTCATCGCACTGCTAAGACGCTTAGTAATTGCAAATACACTGATATATGTCATACGAAAATCAAGAAAGCACACTGCGTAGCCAACTCACTTGGGTCACTCGCTTAGTAATTGCAACACGACTAGAACACTGATACACGTTACTCTTTTTTTCTCGAAACACACACACACACGCATAAGAATGTTGCGAGATACTACATACATGTTGTTTTTTAAAAATAGGGGGGATGAAAGATCATAAATTATATGTACACATGTTGTCTCCTCCAAGTTGTAAGACGAAATAGACGCAGTACTGCGAGTTTCCGCTATAGCTGGCGAACGGAAGTAGCATGATATCTCAGCAAAAAAAATACGCGTGAGCTTGCATACACGCAAGTCAGACACAATGATGGATACCGCGATTCAAATCCTGGCAACTTATGCCGTCAGGAAGGGCATCCAGCTAGATCATGTTATGACGATCGCGCAGGTCCCTAGCCTAGCATATGCTATTTTTTACGGCTTCCGACAGTAGGAGTTCGAAACCGCTATCACCCGAAGTAGCGAGAATGATTGCGGGTGCAAGAGTGTTGAGGGTGATTCATTTGTCGGATGGAGGTGATAAGCCTTGTGCAGGCTTCTTCGGTAGGAGTAGGCTATGTGCCGGTACCGGGACATCTAGTTATAAAACCCGCTACAACTGATTTGTGCGTATACTGCGATTTAAAATCCTAGTCAGGAAGGACAACCGGTCGTAAAACTATGGTGTATGATCTAAGAGGCGGGGTGTGCAAAAAGCCAGCATTAAGTAAGGGCTGTTGATGGGGGCGTTAAACCTTGTGCAGGCTTCCCCGAAACTGATTGTGAGTACAAGATGTTGAGGGTGATTCATCTGTCGGATGGAGGCGTTAAGCCTTGTGCAGGCTTCTTCAGTAGGAGTAGGCTATGTGCCGGCACTGGGATTTACCCTCTCCCTACTGTTGTATATTACATTCTTAGGTAGTTTCGAGGGCATGCAAAAAGCCAGCATTAAGTAAGGGCTGTTGATGGGGGCGTTAAACCTCGTGTAGACTCCTTCAACAGGAGTAGTCTATATGCCGGCGCCGTGCAGGCTCTTTCGATAGGGGTAGGCTATATGCTGGTACTGTGTTTTAACCTCTCCGTACAATCATAATATTTTATGTTAGGAACTTACACCAGCTAAATGCTACACACAGCTAAGAAGACGTTCCGTGAGTTACAAGTGGCTTATCAGCACGCAGTGTCCCCGTTCAAGGTTAGTGCAGCCGGAAGATGCGTGTACAATTTCAGACAACACATGCATTCTGTACCTCGCTCTGAATGACTGCGCCGATACAACTTCAAAGATTGTGGTACAAAAAAAATGTAACCTATAGCCTACAGTTTGGTTTAGTGTGCTTGCCTCTCACCCGGCAGTCTCGGGTTCGATTCTCTTGGGATTCAAAATATGTTTTACAGCCGAGTGCCCCCCCTCCTGACGCAAGAGTTTAAATCATAAGAATCTGTTTTACAGCCGATTGCCCTTCCTGACGCGAGATTTTAAATCACAAGAATCTGTTTTACAACTAGATACCCTTCTAGGATTTTAAAAAGTAGTATCTAGCCTCTTACATCATACACTGTTGTTTTACAGTACGGCCGGTTGCCCTTCCTGACGCGAGATTTTAAATCACAAGAATCTGTGTTACGACTGGTTGCCCTTCCTGACACAAAACCAGCAGTATCTAGCCTCTTACATCATACCCTATTGTTTTCGACCGGTTGCCCTTCCTGACGTCAAAGAACTGGGATTAAGAATCTGTTTTACAACTAGTTACCCTTTCTAACACGAGAATCGGGGATTTACAGCTAGATACTCTTCTTAGATTTTAAATCGCTGTATCATGAACTATTGTTTTACAGCCGGATGCCCTTCCTGACGCAAAACTAAGATTTTAAATCGCAAGAATTTGTTTTAAGACTAGTTGCCCTTCCTGACGCAAAACTGGCAGTATCTAGCCTCTTACATCATACACTATTGTTTTCGACCGGTTGCCCTTCCTGACGTCAAAGAACTGGGATTAAGTATCTGTTTTATAACTAGTTGCCCTTTCTAACATGAGAATCGGGGATTTACAGCTAGATGCTCTTCTTAGTGCAGGAACTGAGATTTTAAATCGCTGTATCATGAACTATTGTTTTACAGCTGGATGCCCTTCCTGACGCAAAACTAAGATTTTAAATCGCAAGAATTTGTTTTAAGACTAGTTGCCCTTCCTGACGCAAAACTGGCAGTATCTAGCCTCTTACATCATACACTATTGTTTTCGACCGGTTGCCCTTCCTGACGTCAAAGAACTAGGATTAAGAATCTATTTTACAACTGGTTACCCTTTCTAACACGAGAATCGGGGATTTACAGCTAGATGCTCTTCTTAGATTTTAAATCGCTGTATCACGAACTATTGTTTTACAGCCGGATGCCCTTCCTGACGCAAAACTAAGATTTTAAATCACAAGAATTTGTTTTAAGACTAGTTGCCCTTCCTGACGCAAAACTGGCAGTATCTAACCTCTTATATCATACAGTATTTTTTTCGACCGGTTGCCCTTCCTGACGTCAAAGAACTCGGATTAAGAATCTGTTTTACAACTACTTGCCCTTTCTAACACGAGAATCGGGGATTTACAGCTAGATGCTATTCTTAGTGCAGGAACTAAGATTTTAAATCGCTGTATCATGAAATATATTGTTGTACAACCGGATGCCCTTCCTGACGCAAAACTAAGATTTTAAATCAGAAGAATTTGTTTTAAGACTAGGTGCCCTTCCTGACGCAAAACTGGCAGTATCTAGCCTCTTACATCATACACTATTGTTTTCGACCGGTTGCCCTTCCTGACGTCAAAGAACTGGGATTAAGAATGTTTTACAACAAGTTGCCCTTTCTAATATGAGAATCGGGGATTTACAGCTAGATGCTCGCCGGATGCCCTTCCTGACGGCATAAGTTGCCAGGATTTGAATCGCGGTATCCATCATTGTGTCTGACTTGCGTGTATGCAAGCTCACGCGTATTTTTTTGCTGAGATATCATGCTACTTCCGTTCGCCAGCTATAGCGGAAACTCGCAGCACTGCGTCTATTTCGTCTTACAACTTGGAGGAGACAACATATGTACATATAATTTATGATCTTTCACCCACCTATTTTTTTTTTAAAACATGTAAGTATGTAGTATCTCGCAACATTCTTATCCGTGTGTGTGTGTTTCGAGAAAAAAAGAGTAACGTGTATCAGTGTTCTAGTCGTGTTGCAATTACTAAGCGAGTGACCCGAGCGAGTTGGCTACGCAGTGTGCTTTCTTGATTTTCGTATGACATATATCAGTGTATTTGCAATTACTAAGCGTCTTAGCAGTGCGATGAACGAGTTAGCTACGCGGTATAGATTTTTTTATTTTCGTACTAAGCAAATCATTTGAAGTGTTGCCGAGTTAGCTATGCGATATGTGCACAGTGTGTTTTTGATTTTCATAGTAGCCAAGTGATAGGCGAGATAGCTATGCGATATGTGCACAGTGTGTGTTTTTGATTTTTACACTAGGTAAATCATTGAAGTTGTACTTTTGCTCTGAACACATAAAACAATGTTCTAATCACATGCTGTATCGAGTACAGTGTTCGATTCTAGTCTTGCTATGTTTCAATCTAATTTTCTTAGAACAAAGGTATCCCCTAACATGTTGTATCGGATCACATGTTAAGGTTAATGACATCGAGTGCAGTGTTCAATTCTAGTCTTGTTATGTCTCAATCTAATTTTCTTAGAACAAAGGTATCCCCTAACATGTTGTACAGTGTTCGGTTCTGCTTGTTTAGTGATCTGAACACATCAATTAATGTTCTGATCACATGTTAAGGTTAACGACGAGTGCAGTGTTCAATTCTAGTCTTGTTATGTTTCAATCTGATCTTCCTAGAACAAAGTTATCCCCTAACATGTTGTATCGAGTAGTGTTCGGTTCTAGTCTTGTTATGTTTCAATCTAATTTTCTTAGAACAAAGGTATCCCCTGACATGTTGTACAGTGTTCGGTTCTACTTGTTTAGTGATCTGAACACATCGATCAATGTTCTGATCACATGTTAAGGTTAACGACATCAAGTGTAGTGTTCGATTCTAGTCTTGTTGTGTTTCAATCTAATTTTCTTATAACAAAGGTATCCCCTAACATTTTGTACAGTGTTCAGTTCTACTTGTTTAGTGATCTGAACACATCGATCAATGTTTTGATCACATGTTAAGGTTAACGACATCGAGTGCAGTGTTCAATTCTAGTCTTGTTATGTTTCAATCTGATCTTCTTAGAACAAAGGTATCCCCTAACATGTTGTATTAAGTACAGCGTTCGATTCTACTTATGTAGTGTTCTGAACACACCAGACAATGTTTTAATCACATGTTGAAGTTAACGACATCGAGTGCAGTGTTCGATTCAAGTCTTGTTATGTTTCTTTCGTAATCCGCAAGTCTAAACATGCATATCGCTGCACACTCTTGCCTTCGCGATGCGTGTTCGATAAAGTTATGCCTTGACAGAGGAGGAGGAGGCGGAGGTGGTAGGGTAGGAGGAGGAGGTAGAGGAGGTGTCGTATAGTCTCCTTCAAGATAGTAGATGAGAGGTTACGTTAGCGAATGCAATAATGTTTAATGATGATAGCTAACAGAATTTCAAATTATCCGTCACCACAATTCAAAGGGATAGCAGCACGGTGCTCTGTTGATTAAAGATGGCATCTAGATAGAATTTCAAATTGCCGTCACCACATGTTAAATGTATGTAGCTAGAGATAGCAGCACGATGCTCTGTTGAATAAAGATGGTGGATAATAGCTAACGGAAGTTTTTTTTTCAAATTATCCGCCACCACATGTTAAATGTATGTAGCTAAAGATAGCAGTACGATGCTTTGTTGATTAAAGATGACGGATGACAAGTGACAGAACTTTTCAAATTGCCCGCTACTACAGAGAGCAGCACGGCGCTCTGTAGATTAAAGATGGTGGATGACAGCTGACGAAATTACCCACATGATAGCAGCACAGTGCTCTATTGATTAAAGATGGCGGATGATAGCTGTCAAAAAAGCACATGGCTTTGTTTCCAAACAAGAGCACGTGGAATTTGGCGCCACCACATTTCAAAGGTATCTAGCTAAAGATGGCAGTACGGTGCTTTCTTGATTAAAGATGGCGGATGACAGCTGTCAAAAAGCATGTGAGTTTGTAAAGCACATGGAATTTGCTACCGGCATATAGAGGGCAGCACGGTGCTCTCTGGCGGTTGACAGCTGTCAGAAAAGCAAATGGGTTTGTTTCCAAACAAGAGCATGTAGAATTTACCACCACCACATACAGGGCAGCACGGTGCTCTCTGGATTAAAGATGGCGGATGATAGCTGACAAAAAAGCGCATAGGTTTGTTTCCAAACAGGAGCATAAAGTATTTTTCAAATTGCCCGCTACTAAAGAGTGCAGGACTGAGGTTTGCGATGCAAGATGGCGGATGACAGCTGTGACGTACCACATTTCAAAGGTAAGTAGCTAAAGAGGGCAGCACGGTGCTCTCTGGATTAAAGATGGCGGATGACAGCTGTCAAAAAAGCACGTGGCTTTGTTTCCAAACAGGAGCATAAAGAATTTCTCAAATTACCGCCACTACATTTCAAAGGTATTTAGCTAAAGAGTGCAGCACTGAGGTTTGCGATGCAAGATGGCGGATGACAGCTGTGACATACCACATTTCAAAGGTAAGTAGCTAAAGAGGGCAGCACTGTGCTCTCTGGATTAAAGATGGCGGATGACAGCTGCACGTGGATTTGTTTATCTCAAGCTAGTGAGGTTAAGTTGGTAGCACTAAGGTTTAGGCCCGCCAAGATGGCAGCACTGCCGATGACAGGTGACGAATTTGCAGCTACTGCGATAAAGAGGGCAGCACGGTGCTTTGTAGTTTAAAGATGGCGGATGACAGCTGTCAAAAAAGCACGTGGCTGTCAAAAAACACGTGGCTTTGTTTATCTCGCGCTAGTTAGGTTAATTTGGTACTACTGAGGTTTAGGCCCGTCAAGATGGCAGTACTGAGGTTAGCGATGTGTTGTTGTCTGTCAAAAAGCACGTGGCTGTCAAAAAACACGTGGCTTTGTTTATCTCGCACTAGTTAGGTTAAGTTGGCACTACTGAGGTTTAGGCCCGTCAAGATGGCAGTACTGAGGTTAGCGATGCGTTGTTGTCGATGATAGCTGTCAAAAAGCACGTGGCTTTGTTTACAAATTCAAATTTCCCGCGGGTGGTGGAGGAGACCTCTGGGAGGCCTCTGGGTGTGGTGGTGGTGGTGGAGGAGGCATCTGGGAGGCCTCTGGCTGTGGTGGTGTTGGAGGAGGCATCTGGGAGGCCTCTGGCTGTGGTGGCGGTGGAGGTGGCCTCTGGGAGCCTGCGGTGGCGGTGGCGCCAGAACCCGCTTATTCTACTACTCATAAGACCTGTCTGTGTCGGCGCGACGTAAAGCCCCTAGCAAAAAATTCAAGCCATTTAGTTGGCCATGGGGCACACTACTCTCTCCCAAGTCAGCCATCCTGTAACATTGGACAACCAACATTATTTCGCTCGTAGCATAATTTCCGATAAAAATAGCTTCTGCAGAGTTTCTTAGGGGAGCCCTTCAAATGTCTGAGATTGCTAACTGTTATGTGTTTATTAGTACTAAATTCACACTGATATGTTTGCTATGTATAATGTTGTTTCTTGTTCTCTAAGCGAGAGTTGGTGCGTGTAAGGGCTGAATCACTCATTCACTGACATTAGTGACACATCCTTCTTAAAATCAGCTAGAGTCGGCAGCGTATTCTGACGTCATCCATTTTTGATGGGGACTTGATCACACTGCTATTCGCTGGTCTAAGCAACCTTGGCATGTTAGATGCCAGTCTCTGCCAGGCATCCTGTGGCATGGATTGCTGTCAAGTGACAACTTCTGGTGACACTCCCTCTGCAAGTCATAAGCTTCCTGGTTGGAGAAGTGGAAGCAGGAACAGCTCCATTCTCGTACTCACCTCAGTGCCATCTGCTGCGGCCTGCTCACTTGTCAGCCACCTCACCAGCTGCCTTTCTGGGTGTTGACAATATACTCCTGGTGTCAGATCCTGACCTTTCCATATCGCAGATAGGCCCTTATGATGATGTTACCATAGGGATCGGAGGAAGACTAGAGTGATGTAAAGGTCTGCATTCCCTGTTTATGGTTGGTCGAATTAAGGTAATCTTGTAGTTATATCGTACTCCACTGGTGAGCATGACCTGTCCGACGATTTGGCGCTAGACAGTCTGACTGAACACACCACATTCGGTCTGACTGATTCACATTCAAAGTCACTATGACATTCGTTGTGAACATGGAAGGGGAGTGCAAAGACAGGATCAATGCAAGACTTGAGAGGAAAGAATATGGACTACTAAAGTACACTGACTGACAGAGCAAATGCAACACCAAGAAGGAGTGGTTCGAAAGGGATGAAAGTTGGGGAAAAAACAGAGACGGCACGGACGAATAATTGATGTTTATTTCAAACCGATATGCAGGTTACACAATGCGCACGGCATCGACTCAGTAGGATGTAGGACCACCGCGAGCGGCGATGCACGCAGAAACACGTCGAGGTACAGAGTCAATAAGAGTGCGGATGGTGTCCTGAGGGATGGTTCTCCATTCTCTGTCAACCATTTGCCACAGTTGGTCATCCGTACGAGGCTGGGGCAGAGTTTGCAAACGGCGTCCAATGAGATCCCACACGTGTTCGATTGGTGAGAGATCCGGAGAGTACGCTGGCCACGGAAGCATCTGTACACCTCGTAGAGCCTGTTGGGAGATGCGAGCAGTGTGTGGGCGGGCATTATCCTGCTGAAACAGAGCATTGGGCAGCCCCTGAAGGTACGGGAGTGCCACCGGCCGCAGCACATGCTGCACGTAGCGGTGGGCATTTAACGTGCCTTGAATACCCACTAGAAGTGACGTGGAATCATACGCAATAGCGCCCCAAACCATGATGCCACGTTGTCTAGCGGTAGGGTGCTCCACAGTTACTGCCAGATTTGACCTTTCTCCACGCCGACGCCACACTCGTCTGCGGTGACTATCACTGACAGAACAGAAGCGTGACTCATCGGAGAACACGACGTTCCGCCATTCCATCATCCAAGTCGCTCTAGCCCGGCACCATGCCAGGCGTGCACGTCTATGCTGTGGAGTCAATGGTAGTCTTCTGAGCGGATGCCGGGAGTACAGGCCTCCTTCAACCAATCGACGGGAAATTGTTCTGGTCGATATTGGAACAGCCAGGGTGTCTTGCACATGCTGAAGAATGGCGGTTGACGTGGCGTGCGGGGCTGCCACCGCTTGGCGGCGGATGCGCCGATCCTCGCGTGCTGACGTCAATCGGGCTGCGCCTGGACCCCTCGCACGTGCCACATGTCCCTGCGCCAACCATCTTCGCCACAGGCGCTGCACCGTGGACACATCCATATGGGTATCGGCTGCAATTTGACGAAGCGACCAACCTGCCCTTCTCAGCCCGATCACCATACCCCTCGTAAAGTCGTCTGTCTGCTGGAAATGCCTCCGTTGACGGCGGCCTGGCATTCTTAGCTATATACGTGTCCTGTGGCACACGACAACACGTTCTACAATGACTGTCGGCTGAGAAATCACGGTACGAAGTGGGCCATTCGCCAACGCCGTGTCCCATTTATCGTTCGCTACGTGCGCAGCACAGCGGCGCATTTCACATCATGAGCATACGTCAGTGACGTCAGTCTACCCTGCAATTGGCATAAAGTTCTGACCACTCCTTCTTGGTGTTGCATTTGCTCTGTCAGTCAGTGTAATCGAAGTGTGGGAATACTTCTTGCTAGTAACAGCGGCGAATAGTGAACATGTAGGATATGTGCCATGTAAACGTTGTGCTTCTTTATTGACATTTTTATCTTCTTACCTCACATATGAAAGCACATGTGTGTAAAGTGCAAACTAATACAGTGCGGTCATTAAATACAGTTATCACATTATATCAATGAAAACATTACACAGAATTGCATCGAAATGTATGCAAAAGATCTTCATCCCTTTACGGTTGTTTCAGAAGTATGGTTTCAGGATCTGTGCCAAGAATGAGTTAATATAGGTGCAGACTATGGGTGAATAAACGTTGCCAATGTTCCTCCTACAACAATAATTTATTTATTAATAATAATAATGTTATTTGCTTTACATCCCACTA
Organism: Anabrus simplex; assembly: GCF_040414725.1. Taxonomy (NCBI): domain Eukaryota; kingdom Metazoa; phylum Arthropoda; class Insecta; order Orthoptera; family Tettigoniidae; genus Anabrus; species Anabrus simplex. Next base: position 131,876,497 of record NC_090266.1, on the reverse strand, counting down.
ACTACTTTTTAAGGTCTTCGGAGACGCCGACGTGCCGGAATTTAGTCCTGCAGGAGTTCTTTTTACGTGCCAGTAAATCTACCGACACGGGGCTGTCGTATTTGAGCACCTTCAAATACCACCGGACTGAGCCAGGATCGAACCTGCCAAGTTGGGGTTAGAAGGCCAGCACCTTAACCGTCTGAGCCACTCAGCCCAGCAAATTTATTTATTAAAAGATCGCCTTTCTGATGACAGTCCCCTTGCATGGTTGAAAAATAACGTTGCAGAATATCCAAGAGTTCGTCTGCTAGCAAAGAAACAGGGCCATTTGGCCATGCAGTTAGGGGGGGCGCAGCAATGAGCTTGCATCCTGGAGATAGTGGGTTTGAACCCCACGTCAGCAGCACTGAAGATGGTTTTCCATGGTTTCCCCATTTTCATAACAGGCAAATGCTGGGGTTGTACCTTAATTAAGGCCACAGCTGCCTCCTTCCCACTCCTAGCCCTTTCCTATCCCATCGTCTCCATAAGATCTATCTGTGTCAGTGCGACGTAAAGCAAATCGTAAAAGAAGCTAGCGAAGAAAATATTGTCTATTCCAGCCTCCAACATGGCAAGTGAAAGAAATTTCAGTTCAGCTGGTAGACAAATTAGTGGCAAAAGAAACTCGCTTAACCCGGATAGAACAAATTATGCTCTCCTTCATTCATTCTGAACTAAAACAAACAAAACAATAGTGGTAAATGTTTGTTACGATGTGAAAGACGTTGCAAGTCAAATGTTTTCTGTCTACTGACTTGACAAGTTGATCTCACAATGTTTATATTAAGTTTGTAATTTCATTATTTCAATGAAAATTTCCTTAAATTGGTGTCCAATTTTTTATACTCAGCCACTCTCTTTTACTCGCTCCTTTTAATTTTCGTTGTTGTAACATCATTGATTCTATCCATAAGTGGATTAGCTGCCTTACCTCAGACTGCATGCTGCTAGCCAACCCAGTCAAGGTTGATCCTACGAGGGTCAATTGAGCGTGAGCGAATGAACTGGGTGGTTTGCAGACCTCTAACTTATAGGATAGATGAAAACAGAGAGCTGTAATAAATAAGTGGAAGCAGTGACAGATTTTCCACCCATACTCCTGGGTTGAGAGTCCCTAGTGGTGCCACATTTAGTCGCCTCTTACGACAGACATAGGAAACTAAGGTTGTATTCCATTTCTTCTACTACTACTACTACACTACTGCTGCTGCTGCTTCAGAGGAAACTAAGGATGTATTCCATTTCTTCTACAACTACAGCTGCTGCTGCTGCTACATTTTTTAACTGGTGTGTTCACCAAAAGCCTCTTTCTAACATTAGAAATCCATTGTTACTGTTGAGCAATCATTAGAGGGCAGATTCATATGCACTAAAAACCAGCAAAGTATGCATGCATCTGTGCACTAAAAAACACCTAAATATGCACTAAAACATAAATTATGCATTAAAATAGTTATGTGAAAAATAAAAAAGTATTACAAAATAAATATAAATTTTTACATTTTTGTTAAATACTTTAATGCACAGTGTAAAAGCTGCAAAGGAAACTGAAGCAATATTTTTTTCCCTGCATTGATGTTGTCGAAGTCTCACTTTCACAGTCAGTTGTGTTTTTATTAGAATAAACGATTAAGTACTTCTCCAAATTCTCAGACATCAGGGACTTTCTTTTATCTGTGAGAATGTTGTTATGTGCTGAAAATGCCCTTTCTACTTCACATCAAGTTACAGGTGCAAATTTCATAGCAGCAATCTCTGAAGCTGAATAACCACAACTATTGCGATCATTTTCCAGAATACTACTCACTTCACGTAGAAATTCCAGCCCTGGATTTCTTGCTTCTACTTTTTTTTCTTTCACTTTTGCCTTTATAGCTATTCCTATTTCCCCTAGCATAATTTCCTTCACAGCTGATTTATGGACATGAAGAGCAGTGGTCAAAGGTCCTCCATTCTTAACAGATTTGATAACAGTCCTTCAAAATTTGTTTTGATGAATATTAATTGATTCTGTAATTTAGCTGGTTATGTCTCATTGGGAGATGGAGTGGCGTGCCCCCTCCGGTGCGTACTTCCGGCGATCATCTTACCATGGTACACATCCTTATGGAGTGCGTAGACCTGGTTGATGTGCGCCGTAGGCTAAAACTCCCGAGTACCATCCCCCTCATCCTGCGAGATGACGAGCAGTCAGCAGACCTTGTCATCCGTTCTACGAGGGAGAGTGGTCTTTTTTATCGTGTGTAATAAAGTCCTTTGCCTTAGTGTATTTGTGTTAACTGCGCTTTTATCCCATTGACTCTATTTAAAAAATCTTTACAGCTGATGATTGCCCAAGTGGCCGAAACCAGTCCCATGTACTAATTATATGACAATATAACTAATTTTGTGCTGGCCCCATGGTGTAGGGGTAGCGTGCCTCCCTCTCGCCTGGAGGCCCCGGGTTCGATTCCTGGCCAGGTCAGGGATTTTTCTCTCGACCTGAGGGCTGATTCGAGGTCCACTCGTCTATGTGATTAGAATTGAGGAGCTATCTGACGGTGAGATGGCGACCCCGGTCTCGAAAGCCCGGAATAACAGCCGAGAGGATGCGTCGTGCTGACCACACGACCCCTCGTAACCTGCAGGCCTTTGGACTGAGCAGCAGTCGCTGGGCAGGCCAAGGCCCTTTGAAGGGCGTTAAGTGCCGTGGGTTTTTTTGGTTTGGTAACTGATTTTGTACCAAATATAGTTACATGTTTTATTAGTGTGGTATTAAATATGTGGACCCATTTTACCTACCAATTGTAACTACTGTCAATATAGATCATAATGAAATTTTTATTGTACGAGATAAAACTAGGTAAACAGTAGATAGGGAATGCAGATCAGAGGTGATTGATATTGATTGATTGATTGATTGATTGATTGATTGATTGATTGATTGATTGATTGATTGATTGATTGATTGATAAAAAGCTGAGCGAGTGGCTGTGTGGTTTTGGTCATAGGTTCGAGCCCCACTGTCAGCAGCCCTGATGATGGTTTTCCATGTTTTTCCATTTTCAAACCAGGCTGTACGTTAATTAAGGCCATGGCTGCTTCCATCCCACTCCTGCCCCTTTCCTACCCCATCATTGCCATAAGACCTATCTGCATCGGTGCGACATAAAGCAAATCATAAAAATGTATACCATTCAAATACATTTACATAAAGCTCGGGCAGCAAGATCATGTTCACTGCATTGATTGAAGAAGTAAACTGCTGTGCTTTCATCTGTCCACTTTGGTGACAATTGCATGGGCTAGCACTTTTTAATTTCTGCACATACCATGGTACCAATGTAAGAGGTGGGACCACAGTGAAAATGAAGCATATGGCTGACTTCTGGGGACTTGCAGTCTTGACATCCCTCCATAGTATCTGATTGTAATGCTGAAATCAGTTTTAAGTGATCTTACTGGATCCGACGTTTACCTCTCAGACATCACCTTTGCATAGAGCTACCAGATTTCTAATCTTAAATAAGTGGGACCTGGACGAGAGGTGAGGAATACATAAAAATAGATTGTGAAGTTATATGGATAGGGAGCACATTTGAACTACGTACGTATGAATATGCTGATAGTATCAGTAATAGCCTAAATACATTACATATTAGGTCAACACTAAATTTGACTACTGCATCATGGCCTTGAGGCTTCAGAGCTTCATCATTTACATTGCTGCAATTCTTCTCTCTTGAGTGAATCTTTTCGAGAAGCTTACTGTCTTTGGAGATTAATACCTAGAATTATTCTGAGCCTGAAACACTTCTCTTCCCAGGCTTAGTAGCTAAGACCGTTGAACCCTGGCTTTCTGAGCTGAAGTTGGTACGTTCAATCCTGGCTCATTCTGGTGATATCTGAAGGTGCTCAAATATATCAACCTCATGTTGGTAGGTTTACTAGCACGTTAATGAACTCCTGTGAGGCAAAATTCTGGTACCTGGGTGTCTCTGTAAACCATAAAAGTGGTTCATCATCACCAACATCACTAATCAGTTTACTCATTTCTGAGTGTCGTGACCCCACTGGTTTTGTCCTTGCTTGTCACTTCTCTGCTGTAGAGTTGCCGTCCTAGACAATCCTTGGTTTTCCTCAGGGCACATTGAAAATCAATCACCATTGATCATAGAGCTCATAGAGCAGTCACCCAAGGTGGCAGATTTCCTGTCTGTTGTTTACCTTGTCTTTTGTTAAATAATTGCAAAGCATTTGGAAATTTATTGAACATCTCCCTTGGTAAATTATTCCAATCCCTAAATCCTCTTCCTATAAACGAATATTTGCCCCAATTTGTCCTCTTGAATTCCACCTTTATCTTCATATTGTGATCTTTCCTAGTTTTAAAAACACCAATCAAACTTATTTGTGTACTAATGTATTCCACGCCATCTCTCCACTGACAGCTCAGAACATACCACTTATTAGAGCAGCTCTCGAGATTGACAAAGATAAACCAGTAATAGGCAAAAGTAGTCAGTGGGACATATAACCAGTATAATTACACTAGCCTGCAAAAAAAGAAACTTTTTTTGTGCGGTAAAAACGAAAATAGGTGGGTTTTATGAATTTCTTAACGCGGAATTCGAGAAAAAATTTAGTTTTAACATCTCACGTCTGGTTTAGTGTCAATTTTACAAAGTGTTTTGTTCTTACGTAAAATTCTTGATACGTAGTATTGATTAAATTTGATGTTTAAATGTAAATTTCAGCTTGCAAAACGTAATCATATTTTGCATGCATTAAATACACATAAATGATGCTTTGTAAACAAGTAGATGGTTTGTATTATATTTTTAATGTGTATTGAAATTCGTGAAACTGAAGCATAATGCGCCTATTTAGTTTTGGCGGTACAGTTTCTTTTAAATTAATATAACCGTACCTTGAATAAAAATTACATGGTTAAACATACATAGTTTTTTTTACTTAAATTATGTGCAGGTTCGTCCTCTATGAACCATGTGACCTTGCCGCAGTGGGGAGGCTTGCATGTCCCAATGACACAGATAGCCGAGCCGCAGGTGCAACCATATCGGAGGGGTATCTGTTGAGAGACCAGACTGACTAATGGTTCATCTAAAGGGGTGTAGCAGCCTTTCGGTAGTTGCAAGGGCGGCAGTCTGTTTTTTTGTTGTTTTTTTTTCTTGCTATGGGCTTTACGTCGCACCGACACAGATAGGTCTTATGGCGATGATGGGATAGGAAAGGCCTAGGAGTTGGAAGGAAGCGGCCGTGGCCTTAATTAAGGTACAGCCCCAGCATTTGCCTGGTGTGAAAATGGGAAACCATTTTCAGGGCTGCCGACAGTGGGATTCGAACCTACTATCTCCCGGATGCAAGCTCACAGCCGCGCGCCTCTACGCGCACGGCCAACTCGCCCAGTGGCAGTCTAGATACTTGACCGATATGGCCTTGTAATAATTCTCAGCATGGCTTAGCTGTGTTGATACTGCTACATGGCTGAATGCAATGGGAAACTACAGCCGTAACTAACTCCTGAGGACATGCAGCTCTCTCTGTATGAATGATGTACTGATGATGGCTTCCTCCCGGGTAAAATATTCCGGAGGTAAACTAGTCCCCCGTTCGGATCTCCGGGTGGGGACTACACGAGAGGGGGCGATGATCAGGAAGATGGATACTGACATTTTGCGAGTTGGAGCGTGGAATGTTAGAAGTTTGAATCGTTGTGGCAGGTTAGAGAATCTGAAAAGGGAGATGGATAGACTAAAGTTAGATGTAGATGGTATAAGTGAAGTACGTTGGCAGGAAGAACAGGATTTTTGGTCAGGTGACTACCGAATTATCAACACAAAATCAAACGGGAAATGCAGGAGTTGGTTTAATAATGAATAAGAAAATAGGGCAGCGGGTAAGCTACTACGACCAGCATAGTGAAAGAATTATTGTCGTCGAGATTGACACCAAACCAAAACCCACTACAATAGTGCAGGTCTATATGCCTACTAGTTCAGCGGATGATGAGGAAATCGAAAGAATATATGAAGAGATAGAAGATTTAATACAATATGTAAAAGGTGATGAGAATCTAATTGTGATGGGAGACTGGAATGCAATGGTAGGCCAAGGAGGAGAAGGTAATACAGTAGGAGAATTCGGATTGGGACAAAGGAACGAAAGAGGAACTCAGCTGGTTGAATTCTGCACTGATCATAATTTAGTCCTTGCCAATACTTAGTTCAAAGCCTACAAACGACGGCTGTATACGTGGACGAGACCTGGAGACACTGGAAGGTATCAAATAGACTTCATTATGACTAGGCAGAGATTCAGAAATCAGGTGTTGGTTTGCAAAACTTTCCTAGGAACAGACATGGACTCTGACCACAACTTCTTAGTCGTGAAATGCCATCTGAAGTTGAAGAAATTGAAGAAAGGGAAAAATGCAAAAAGATGGGACCTAGACAAGTTGAAAGAAAAGAGTGTGAGGGATTGCTTTAAGGAACATGTGGCACAAGGGCTAAATGAAAAGGCTGAAGGAAACACAATAGAGGAAGAGTGGATAGTCATGAAAAATGAAGTCAGTAGGGCTGCTCAAGAGATGTTAGGAAGGAAGAAAAGATCAGCTAAGTATCAGTGGATAACTCAGGAGATACTAGACCTGATTGATGAACGATGAAGATATAAGAATGCTAGAAATGAAGAGGGCAGAAAAGAATACAGGCAATTAAAGAATCAAGTGGATAGAAAGTGCAAGGTAGCTAAGGAAGAATGGCTGAAGGAGAGGTGCAAGGATGTCGAAGGTTGTATGGTCCTGGGAAAGGAAGATGCTGCATACAGGAAAATCAAGGAAACCTTTGGAGGAAGGAAATCTAGGTCTATGAATATTAAGAGCTCAGACGGAAAGCCACTTCTAGGGAAAGAAGACAAAGCAGAAAAATGGCGGGAACATATCCAACAGTTGTATCAAGGTGAAGATGTAGATAATTTGGTTCTGAAACAAGAAGAGGCTGTTGATGCTGATGAAATGGGAGACCCAGTTTTGAGGTCAGAGTTTGACAGAGCTGTGAGAGACCTAAATAGGAACAAGGCACTTGGAATTGATGCATTCCTTCTGAATTACTAACTGCGTTAGGAGAAAGCAGCATGGAAAGGTTATTCCATTTAGTGTGTAAGAGGTATGAGACAGGAGAAGTCTCATCCGATTTTCAGCAGAATGTTATTATACCTATTCCCAAGAAAGCTGGTGCTGACAGGTGTGAAAACTACCCCACCGTTAGTTTAGTATTTCATGCCTGCAAAATTTTAACACGTATTATTTAGAGAAGAGTGGAAAAACAAGTTGAAGCTGAGTTAGGAGAAGATCAATTTGGCTTCAGAAGAAATGTAGGAACACGTGAAGCAATCCTGACTTTACGTCTGATCTTAGAGGATCGAATCAAGAAGGACAAGCCCTCGTACATGGCATTCGTAGATCTAGAAAAGGCATTCGATAATGTTGATTGGACCAAGCTGTTTACGATTCTGAACGTGATTGAGATCAGATACAGAGAATGAAGAAATATCTACAATCTGTATAAAAATCAGTCTGCAGTAATAAGAATCGAGGGCTTTGGAAAAGGAGCAGCAATCCAGAAAGGAGTGAGGCAAGGCTGCAGTTTGTCCCCCCTCCTCTTCAATGTTTACATAGAACGGACAGTAAAGGAAATCAAAGAGGAATTTGGAAAGGGAATCACAATCCAGGGAGAGGAAATCAAAACCTTGAGATTCGATAGCTGCAGTCGCTTAAGTGCGATCGGGAGATAGTGGGTTCGAGCCCCACTGTCGGCAGTCCTGAAGATGGTTTTCCGTTGTTTCCCATTTTCACACCAGGCAAATGCCGAGGCTGTTCCCTAATTAAGGCCACGGCCGCTTCCTTCCAATTCCTAGGCCTTTCCTATCCTATCGTCGCCGTAAGACATATTTGTGTGGGCGCGACTTAAAGCAAAATAGCAAAAAAAAAAAAAAATCCTTGAGATTTGCCGATGATATTGTTATTTGATCTGAGACCGCAGAAGATCTCGAGAAGCTGCTGAATGGTATGGGCGAAGTCTTGGGTAAGGAGTACAAGATGAAAACAAATAAGTCCAAAACAAAAGTAATGGAGTGCAGTCAAATGAAGGCAGGTGATGCAGGAAATATTAGATTAGGAAATTAAGTCTTGAAGGAAGTAGGTGAATATTGTTACTTGGGTAGTAAAATATCTAACGATGGGAGAAGTAAGGAGGACATAAAATGCAAACTAGCACAAGCAAGGAAGAGCTTTCTTAAGAAAAGGAATTTGCTCACTTCAAACGTAGATATAGGAATTAGAAAGGTGTTTTTGAAGACTTTCGTGTGGAGCGTGGCATTGTATGGAAGTGAAACATGGACGATAACTAGCTTAGAGAGAAAGAGAATAGAAGCTTTTGAAATGTGGTGTTACAGAAGAATGCTGAAGGTGAGATGGATAGATCGAATCACAAATGAAGAGATACTGAATCGAATTGGTGAGAGGAGATCGATTTGGCTAAATTTGACAAGAAGAAGAGATAAAATGATAGGACACATCTTAAGACACCCAGGACTTGTGCAGTTGGTTTTTGAAGGAAGTGTGGGTGGTGAGAACAGTAGGCGTAGACCAAGGTTTGAATATGACAAGCAGATTAGAGCAGATGTAGGATGCAGTAGTTACGTAGAAATGAAAAGGTTAGCACATAATAGGGTGGCATGGAGAGCTGCATTAAACCAGTCTATGGACTGATGACTCAAACGCATGTGCAGGTTAGATTCACACCTCCGTCTTCCCGTTTTCCGTGGAATTTCCAGGTTTTTGAAGTTCCTGAATGATCTCTAGAAGGGTCATCTTGTGCAATCGACCAACAATAACACTGGCCTGCAAAAAAGAAACCTCTTTTTGTGCAGTAAAAACGAAAATAGGTGGGTTTTATGTATTTCTTAAATTCGAGAAAAAAATTAGTTTTTTCGTATCACGTCTGGTTTAGTGGCAATTTTTTAAAATGTTATTCTGTTCTTACATAAAATTGTTGATACCTAGTATTGATTAAATTTGATATATTAATGTAAATTTCAGCTTGCAAAACGTAATCATATTTTGGATGCATTAAATACACATAAATACTGCTTTGTAAGCAAGTAGATGGTTTGTATTATATTTTTAATGTATACTGAAATTCGTGAAACTGAAGCATAAAGTGCCTATTTAGTTTCGGCTGTACAGTTGCTTTTAAATTAATATAACCGTACCTTGAATAAAAATTACATGGTTAAATATACTTAGCTTTGTTACTTACATTATGTGCAGGTTAGATTCACACCTGCGTCTCTTTCAGTTTTCCGTGGAATTTCCGGGTTTTTTAAGTTCCTGAGTGATCTCTAGAAGGGTAGTCTCATGCAATCGACCAACAGTATTCGGCTATCATATTCACATTCCAACGTCCCTGATAGCGTTGTTCTGCATCTCTGAGACCCTGATGAAACCTTTCACTTTGTTCTTCACTGACAGCTTCTAAATTTGGAGGGTAATAATCCAGATGTGAAGCTAAGAAATGATGCTTAAGGCTCATATTACAACAGAGTTCCTTAAACTTTACCAGCATTTTCCTTACAGTGTATTGAGGGTCCTTAATGTTGCCAAGGAATTTAGTCACTACATCTTTGAATGCGTTCCATGCCTCTTTCTCAATTTTGGTCATTGTATCTGTGAAATTTTTATCCTTCATCAGTTTATGAATGTGTGGTCCATCAAATACACTTCCTTTGATTTTTGCATCTGATAATGAGGGAAATTTAGAGGATAAATATTGGAAGCATAGGCTACTTTTATCTAATGCCTTGACATACTCTTTCTTCAATGCTAATTTGATGTGCAAGGGTGGAAGTAGAATTTTTTCACGGTCAATAAGACTTACATTCAAGACATTTTTGGATCCTGGTTGTAGTTGTTTCCTTTCTGGCCAGTTCACGTATCCCAATGTTTATCCTGTGTCCTGCTAACCCATTCGCATAGGAAACAGGGAAATTTTGTATAGCCTTTTTGTAGTCCCAGCAACAATCCAATGATCTTCAAATCACCGCAAATTTGCCAACCATGCTCATGATATTTAATATTTTCAAGCACCAACTTTAAGGTCTCGTATGTTTCAGATATTTCTGTGGAGTGTAAAAGGGGTACGGATGCCAGAACATTTGTATTATAAAGTAAAATAGCCTTTAAACTTCTTTTGGAAGAGTCAATAAAAAAGACGCTAGTTACTAGGATCATACTCTTTCTCTCCCAATTGATGTAGAAAATTTGAAACATCCGTACAAAATACAAGTTCATCTTCTTGAGTGTAATACTTTCGGATCACGATTTCGGTACCAGGAAAATGTAACACTGTGTGCCAACATATTCTTTTCGCACAATCTTGAACCAAGTAATTAACATTTTTCTTTGGTTAGCTCTAAGTCCCTTATCTGATCATTCTATTCGGATTGCGTGAATTTGTTTGAAGGTGTGTCATATTGATGTGGCTGTAAATCTGTTTCTTCATCGTCAGATTGCAATGCAAACAATAACAAATCGAATCACATAATTGTATTCTAAAAAAAGTTGCGCGAGGACATCTCTCAACATTATATCTTACGAATTCATGCAGATACTAAAACACCGAATTGCATCAAAACTAAACTTGATAGGAAAAAAATAGCATCATTTTCGGAATCAGGGCTGCGATTTCCATAAGAATTACATATTTTCTATTTTACCGCAAAATCATGTTGGCTAGTGTAATCGGCCATCATATTCACATCCCAACGTTCCTGATAGCGTCGTTCTGCATCTTTGAGATCCTGGTGAAACCTTTCACCTTGTTCTTCACTGACAGCTCCTAAATTTTGAGGGAAATAATCCAGATGCGAAGCTAAGAAATGAAGCTTAAGGCTCATATTACAACTGAATTCCTTAAATTTTACCAACAATTTCCTTACAATTTCTTTGTATTGAGGGTCCTTAATGTTGCCAAGGAATTTAGTCACTACATCCTTGAATGTGTTCCATGCCTCTTTCTCAATTTTTGTTATCGTGTCCGTGAAATTTTTTTTCCTTCATCAGTTTACGAATCTGTGGTCCATCAAATACGCCTTCTTTGATTTTTGCATCTGATAATGAGGGAAATTTAGTGGATAAATATTGGAAGCGTCGGCTACTTTTATCTAATACCTTGACATACTGTTTCATCAATCCTAATTTGATGTGCAAGGGTGGAAGTAGATTTTTTTCACGGTTAATAAGACTTATCTTCAAGACATTTTAGGATCCTGGTTGTAGTTGTTTCCTTTCTGGCCAATTCACTGTATTCCAATGTTTATCCCATGCCCTCCTATCCCATTCGCATAGGAAACAGGGAAATTTTGTATAGCCTTTTTGTTGTCCCAGCAACAGTCCAATGATCTTCAAATCACCGCAAATTTGCCACCCATGCTCGTGATATTTAATTTTTTCAAGCACCAACTTTAAGGTCTCGTATGTTTCAGACATTTTTGTGGAGTGTGCAAGTAGTACGGATGCCAGAACATTTGTATTATGAAGCAAAACAGCCTTTAAACTTCTTTTGGAAGAGTCAGTAAAAACACGCCAGTTACTAGGATGATACTCTTTCTTTCCCAATTGACATAGAAGATTTGAAACATCTGTACAAAATACAAGTTCATCTTCATGAGTATAATACTTTCGCACTGTTACCTTTGCAAGGAAACTGCTTTATCAGTCCATCATAAACATTGCATAAGGGCCGGGGCTTTTAACACGTCTGTTTATTCAAGTGGTCTAAGATGAAAGACAAACGCTCAAGTGCCTTATCTTCAATCCTACATACCTCGCGGTCTATTGCGTATCTGGGGGAGTTTGTTATGAATTTACCAGGAACCCCTAACTACAAAATGAAAATTTAGATAGCAATAAACTTATAATAAAATGCAAACAATAACAAATCAAATCACATAATTGTATTCTAAAAAAAAAGTTGTGCGAGAACATCTCTCAACATTACATCTTACGAATTCATGCAGGTACTGAAACACCGAATTGCGTCAAAACTAGATATGGTAGGAAGAAAATAGCATCATTTTCGGAATCAGGGCAGCGATTTCCATAAGAATTACATATTTTGTATTTTACCACAAAATCATGTTGGCTGGTGTTATTTATTATCTAAACAATTCACTAATATCTGTTGAGAGTAAATATTGATTTTGCTGTGTTCTCTTGGAGCCTTTTGTTCTCAGCAGTCCAGAGAGAGTTCATAAGTAAGAAAACCCTTTCTATTGAGGTATTAGAATCTGCCAAGGTAGGACAGGAACCGATTAGAAGTTCACTTTGTATACAGCTGATACTTTCTTCCTTGAAATGGGTGAACATTTCATGCCATATTTCAATCATATTTTTATTTTTATATATATTATTATCATCTCTGGTTGAGGTTGTTGCTTAACAGGTTTATTTCGGTGAGTGTCAGAGAAGAGAGAAATCCCATCAGTTGAATATTGATGACTAAGAATGTAGGAAATTGCAAACATCTCATAAAGGATTATTGTTATCTTATATTTTTTTAAAAATTGGGATATTAGGCATCCCAGACAGACACTTTCAGGACAGGGGAACAGATGTTGGAAATTAGGTACTATACTAGCTAAACCATGATATCTGGGAGCCCTCACTTTGCATCTAGTTGTGAAGTTATATGGACAGGCAGCACATTTAAACTGTGTACATATGAAGATGCTGGAATATCAGTAATAGCCTAAATGAATTACAAAATATGTTAACACTACATTTGACATATACAGTGACACAAAACTTATTTTGACACAAGTTCTGCTGCTATCTCCATTCCCCATATTTGTATGCTCCTGGAAATTCCAAGATACCTATTCAGTTTAGGTGACATTTTGATGTCTACCCCACTCAATATTCACGTTACGGCATTCTTCTATTTGGAGGACCACTCGCCTTATCCTCTCCATCAGTAAGGTTCATTTAAACATATTATAGTTACTAGAGAGTGTATGAGTGCTCTTAACTGTAACTTTGTAATTTACTGAAATTCATAAGATTTCCTTTGTTGTTGTAGTAGTAGTAGTAGTAGTAATAGTAGTAAATGAACTTCTAATATGGTATGTGGCAAAACAAATATCATTGAAATTATTGCTCATCTGCTTTCCATGTCTCCCTAGTAGCAAAGTTTTTACTTATTTTGTGTGTAATAGTTTGACTTATTGTGAATTTCTGCAATTATCGAGTGGGGCATCAGAATGTACTTACTGTACTTCACTTTAAAGATTAGTAAAAGGGGCAATTTAATAAGGAGGCAGTGAGAAACAGAACAATGTTAGCTGTCGTTGACAAGTTAGATCATACGGGATCAGTCACAAATCAACGAAAGGAGACAACAGGATTCCCAAGAACCACCTCTCCAAACAAGAATCACGGATGACTTATCCAACAGGTGTTACAGTCCCCAATGTGTAGTCTACAACAAACATCGCCGAAAATTGATTTGGTCTGTTCAGCGGATGTTCAAAGATCTGGGTGGATTTACATGCCTCTTCAGGTGAGTCTGTGTCTAACAGAAAGGGCTGAACAAGACTAATTACAGTATTGTAGCTGAGTGTTGTCCATGACGTGTGAGGATCCAGATTTCTTCTGCTACATATATTTTTCAAATCAAAATCATATTCACCTTGATGGCTATGTCAACTGACAAACAACTTGCGTCTTAGCATTTGAACGGCCTGATGATGTTATGCAGGAACCACTACACAGTGCACGGTTTATGATTTGGTGCACCCGTGTCAAGTCATGGAATATTGAGTCCTATTTTTTTGAGAATGATGCACTGAATCGAAAAACAGTGGACTACTTACCTGCAGAGACCCCACTTATTACTCGATTCATGCAGGATTTATGCTGTTCCTGTTGCACAGATACTATCCCTCCAACAACAATGGATGCAGCACCATAGAGCTCCAGCCAACACCACTGGGTATTCTTCTACCCTTCTTTTCATAGAACTCCATTCCTGTTCCCACTTTATGAACCTCATCTAAAGCATCTGAAATGTTGCATGTTGAAGAAGTGTAACCGGATTCCAGCGGTTATACGATACACAGTTAAAAGGGACGAAAATAAATCAAATTACACGGTACTTAAAACCTTAACACGCAGTAAACATCAGATGAACTGCGCCAAATACCCACCAACAAATATCAGGATGGGCAACGTGACGACTATGATAAAGGAAAGTGGAACGGGGCTGGGAAACCTACCAAGGTCATAGAGATACGAAAGTTGTGGGTTTCCAGAAAAATCAACGGTGGTCTTTGATTGAACATATTATTTCCAAAATGAACATTACAAGGTAAATTCCGAACAAACTTCATCTAATACCAATATAAATGGTCCGTTATTGGACACTACAAATCTTCCAGCTAACTCATTCCTGGTTGCCAGCGCCTCGCCCCCGTGTGCTAGGCCGGGCTCATCAGTTAGCACCTAGCACACCTACCAAGACGCTGGCTAGTGCATACCGTGGAGGCCACTGCGTAGGCTAATTTTAGCCACCGGCAGTGCCAATGCACTATGAGACACTTTGTCCCATTATCAAAAATTGATGCCTGCCTGGCCATCAGATGATATAGATGTTGATTCCCATAGGGAATCTGAAATATTTGTTCCGAATGAGTAAATTAATAATACCAATATAAATGGTCCGTTATTGGACACTATAAATCTTCCAGCTAACTCATTCCTGGTTGCCAGCACCTCGCCCCCGTGTGCTAGGTCGGGCTCATCAGTTAGCACGTAGCACACCTACCAAGACGCTGGCTAGTGCATACCGTGGAGGCCACTGCGTAGGCTAATTTTAGCCACCGGCAGTGCCAATGCACTATGAGACACTTTGTCCCATTATCAAAAATTGATGCCTGCCTGGCCATCAGATGATATAGATGTTGATTCCCATAGGGAATCTGAAATATTTGTTCCGAATGAGTAAATTAATAATACCAATATAAATGGTCCGTTATTGGACACTACAAATCTTCCAGCTAACTCATTCCTGGTTGCCAGTGCCTCGGCCCCCGTGTGCTAGGCCGGGCTCATCAGTTAGCACCTAGCACACCTACCAAGACGCTGGCTAGTGCATACCGTGGAGGCCACTGCGTAGGCTAATTTTAGCCACCGGCAGTGCCAATGCACTTTGAGACACTTTGTCCCATTATCAAAAATTGATGCCTGCCTGGCCATCAGATGATATAGATGTTGATTCCCATAGGGAATCTGAAATATTTGTTCCGAATGAGTAAATTAATAATACCAATATAAATGGTCCGTTATTGGACACTATAAATCTTCCAGCTAACTCATTCCTGGTTGCCAGCACCTCGCCCCCGTGTGCTAGGTCAGGCTCATCAGTTAGCACGTAGCACACCTACCAAGACGCTGGCTAGTGCATACCGTGGAGGCCACTGCGTAGGCTAATTTTAGCCACCGGCAGTGCCAATGCACTATGAGACACTTTGTCCCATTATCAAAAATTGATGCTGCCTGGCCATCAGATGATATAGATGTTGATTCCCATAGGGAATCTGAAATATTTGTTCCGAATGAGTAAATTAATAATACCAATATAAATGGTCCGTTATTGGACACTACAAATCTTCCAGCTAACTCATTCCTGGTTGCCAGGGCCTCGGCCCCCGTGTGCTAGGCCGGGCTCATCAGTTAGCACCTAGCACACCTACCAAGACGCTGGCTAGTGCATACCGTGGAGGCCACTGCGTAGGCTAATTTTAGCCACCGGCAGTGCCAATGCACTATGAGACACTTTGTCCCATTATCAAAAATTGATGCCTGCCTGGCCATCAGATGATATAGATGTTGATTCCCATAGGGCAGGGATGGCGAACCTATGCCACGCGTGTCACTAGGTGACACCTGAACACGATTTCGGTGGCACGCCGCATGAAGTTTTTATATACATCTTTTACTACAGACTAGGCCTATACATATATCGTGCATCGTTTAGTCACAGTGTTTTACGAATAAAAATTAATACAAAAAATCTGGCCGTCAGTCAGTGAGTGAAGTTTGACTTGTGTGAAGTAGCCAGTAGCGGGTAACTATTTTTTGTGTATAACTGTTTATTGTATACGGACCTCAAAAACATGGTTTTGGTGCCGAAGAAAAAACAAAAACAGAAACAACGATGGTAGTGAACGGATTCTTCAGCCCTAAGTGCTTGTTGTGTGTTGCTGAAGACAGCATGTTATGAACCTAACATAAATAACATGCCTACTTAGATTCAGCAACAAATTTCACGCTAAATGTGAAACGATATTTCACTTAAAGTTCATTGGCAATATTAGTATTTTTATTTAACGACGAAGTGTTTTACAATGGGAGTTTATTATTCTCAAAACTTACTTATTTAAAAATGTATGTTTGATCAATTTGCAAAATACGACCACGGAACATGCAATCAAATGTATTTATAAGATATAAATAAATAAATAAATAAATAAATAAATAACATATTATGGAGCATAATTGGGAATAAGGAAAGGAAGTGGGGGTGGGGTTAGCCAGTCCTTAAAGGAAAATAACAAGTGGTACGGTAAACGGTTGAGAAAAATAAACCAGACTTAAAATGGCACGCTAGCTGGAAAAGGTTCGCCATCCCTGCCATAGGGAATCTGAAATATTTGTTCCGAATGAGTAAATTAATAATACCAATATAAATGGTCCATTATTGGACACTACAAATCTTCCAGCTAACTCATTCCTGGTTGCCAAAGTGTCTCATAGTGCATTGGCACTGCCGGTGGCTAAAATTAACCTACGCAGTGGCCTCCACGGTATGCACTAGCCAGCGTCTTGGTGGGTGTGCTAGGTGCTAACTGATGAGCCCGGTCTAGCACACGGGGGCGAGGCGCTGGCAACCAGGAATGAGTTAGCTGGAAGATTTGTAGTGTCCAATAACGGACCATTTATATTGGTATTATTAATTTACTCATTCGGAACAAATATTTCAGATTCCCTATGGGAATCAACATCTATATCATCTGATGGCCAGGCAGGCATCAATTTTTGATAATGGGACAAAGTGTCTCATAGTGCATTGGCACTGCCGGTGGCTAAAATTAGCCTACGCAGTGGCCTCCACGGTATGCACTAGCCAGCGTCTTGGTAGGTGTGCTAGGTGCTAACTGATGAGCCCGGCCTAGCACACGGGGGTGAGGCGCTGGCAACCAGGAATGAGTTAGCTGGAAGATTTGTAGTGTCCAATAATGGACCATTTATATTGGTATTATAAATTTACTCATTCGGAACAAATATTTCAGATTCCCTATGGGAATCAACATCTATATCATCTGATGGCCAGGCAGGCATCAATTTTTGATAATGGGACAAAGTGTCTCATAGTGCATTGGCACTGCCGGTGGCTAAAATTAGCCTACGCAGTGGCCTCCACGGTATGCACTAGCCAGTGTCTTGGTAGGTGTGCTAGGTGCTAACTGATGAGCCCGGCCTAGCACACGGGGGCGAGGCGCTGGCAACCAGGAATGAGTTAGCTGGAAGATTTGTAGTGTCCAATAACGGACCATTTATATTGGTATTATTAATTTACTCATTCGGAACAAATATTTCAGATTCCCTATGGGAATCAACATCTATATCATCTGATGGCCAGGCAGGCATCAATTTTTGATAATGGGACAAAGTGTCTCATAGTGCATTGGCACTGCCGGTGGCTAAAATTAGCCTACGCAGTGGCCTCCACGGTATGCACTAGCCAGCGTCTTGGTAGGTGTGCTAGGTGCTAACTGATGAGCCCGGCCTAGCACACGGGGGTGAGGCGCTGGCAACCAGGAATGAGTTAGCTGGAAGATTTGTAGTGTCCAATAATGGACCATTTATATTGGTATTATAAATTTACTCATTCGGAACAAATATTTCAGATTCCCTATGGGAATCAACATCTATATCATCTGATGGCCAGGCAGGCATCAATTTTTGATAATGGGACAAAGTGTCTCATAGTGCATTGGCACTGCCGGTGGCTAAAATTAGCCTACGCAGTGGCCTCCACGGTATGCACTAGCCAGTGTCTTGGTAGGTGTGCTAGGTGCTAACTGATGAGCCCGGCCTAGCACACGGGGGCGAGGCGCTGGCAACCAGGAATGAGTTAGCTGGAAGATTTGTAGTGTCCAATAACGGACCATTTATATTGGTATTATTAATTTACTCATTCGGAACAAATATTTCAGATTCCCTATGGGAATCAACATCTATATCATCTGATGGCCAGGCAGGCATCAATTTTTGATAATGGGACAAAGTGTCTCATAGTGCATTGGCACTGCCGGTGGCTAAAATTAGCCTACGCAGTGGCCTCCACGGTATGCACTAGCCAGCGTCTTGGTAGGTGTGCTAGGTGCTAACTGATGAGCCCGGCCTAGCACACGGGGCCGAGGCGCTGGCAACCAGGAATGAGTTAGCTGGAAGATTTGTAGTGTCCAATAACGGACCATTTATATTGGTATTATTAATTTACTCATTCGGAACAAATATTTCAGATTCCCTATGGGAATCAACATCTATATCATCTGATGGCCAGGCAGGCATCAATTTTTGATAATGGGACAAAGTGTCTCATAGTGCATTGGCACTGCCGGTGGCTAAAATTAGCCTACGCAGTGGCCTCCACGGTATGCACTAGCCAGCGTCTTGGTAGGTGTGCTAGGTGCTAACTGATGAGCCCGGCCTAGCACACGGGGGGAGGCGCTGGCAACCAGGAATGAGTTAGCTGGATGATTTGTAGTGTCCAATAACGGACCATTTATATTGGTATTATTAATTTACTCATTCGGAACAAATATTTCAGATTCCCTATGGGAATCAACATCTATATCATCTGATGGCCAGGCAGGCATCAATTTTTGATAATGGGACAAAGTGTCTTATAGTGCATTGGCACTGCCGGTGGCTAAAATTAGCCTACACAGTGGCCTCCACGGTATGCACTAGCCAGCGTCTTGGTAGGTGTGCTAGGTGCTAACTGATGAGCCCGGCCTAGCACACGGGGGCGAGGCGCTGGCAACCAGTAATGAGTTAGCTGGAAGATTTGTAGTGTCCAATAACGGACCATTTATATTGGTATTATAAATTTACTCATTCAGAACAAATATTTCAGATTCCCTATGGGAATCAACATCTATATCATCTGATGGCCAGGCAGGCATCAATTTTTTATAATGGGACAAAGTGTCTCATAGTGCATTGGCACTGCCGGTGGCTAAAATTAGCCTACGCACTGGCCTCCACGGTATGCACTAGCCAGCGTCTTGGTAGGTGTGCTAGGTGCTAACTGATGAGCCCGGTCTAGCACACGGGGGCAAGGCGCTGGCAACCAGGAATGAGTTAGCTGGAAGATTTGTAGTGTCCAATAACGGACCATTTATATTGGTATTATAAATTTACTCATTCGGAACAAATATTTCAGATTCCCTATGGGAATCAACATCTATATCATCTGATGGCCAGGCAGGCATCAATTTTTGATAATGGGACAAAGTGTCTCATAGTGCATTGGCACTGCCGGTGGCTAAAATTAGCCTACGCAGTGGCCTCCACGGTATGCACTAGCTAGCGTCTTGGTAGGTGTGCTAGGTGCTAACTGATGAGCCCGGCCTAGCACACGGGGGTGAGGCGCTGGCAACCAGGAATGAGTTAGCTGGAATATTTGTAGTGTCCAATAACGGACCATTTATATTGGTATTATTAATTTACTCATTCGGAACAAATATTTCAGATTCCCTATGGGAATCAACATCTATATCATCTGATGGCCAGGCAGGCATCAATTTTTGATAATGGGACAAAGTGTCTCATAGTGCATTGGCACTGCCGGTGGCTAAAATTAGCCTACGCTGTGTCCTCCACGGTATGCACCAGTCAGCATCTTGGTAGGTGTGCTAGGTGCTAACTGATGAGCCCGGCCTAGCACACGGGGGCGAGTCGCTGGCAACCAGGAATGAGTTAGATGGAAGATTTGTAGTGTCCAATAACGGACCATTTATATTGGTATTATTAATTTACTCATTCGGAACAAATATTTCAGATTCCCTATGGGAATCAACATCTATATCAAACTTCATCTATCCACCAAACCAGTTACACAATTTATGAAACACAATTAGATGTATATTGCCAAGAGCTTGCCATTAGGTCAAAAGGAACACTAGAGGTATCTTCACATAATGCAACCTCTAAAATACAATTTGAAGGTAATATGGAACACAAGAAAAAAAACACAATCTTTAAATGGAAGTTAACGTGCTTTCTAAGTCATCTGAGAAATTGAGTGGCGGGTCTGGGCGAGTAGGGCAAACTCCTATGTGAAAATACAAGCGAACATCAAAAGTGAATTAAGGTGGAACTGAAATCGACAGTGCTTACCCCAGGGTAGCCCATCTCGGGAGTGAGGATTCGCCGATGTGTGTCAAATCGCTGGACTGACAAGAGAACGAAAGACCACGAACTCCTGCCTTGCTCACTTAAAAAGGGGTGCCCAGCCTTGGTGTGATAACTGAGAGACCAATCAGAGCATAGGAGCTTGCCTATCACCACCCAGATCCACCAATCATAACTCTTTATGCAGTCGTGATGTTTTCGCAATTTTCCCGAACATAGACACTAATCGCTAACTTTCCATCTTCCAGAATTAGAATGGACATGCTTCTAGAATCGACAATCGACAGGGGCCAATACACCCTGTTCCCTGTTGTTGAAGTATAGAACAATAATTTTTCAATCTAGTATTTACTTAAGTAGATAAAGGGAATACAAATGAAATGTACTACAATAATATTTTACACCATACAGGTTAGGTAGCTAAATGGAATACGAATAAAATATTCTACCACAACATTCCACATCATACAGTAAACATTCAAAAAATATTACGAATAAAACATTCCACAACACACAGTAAATGTTCCTTAAAAATGGACTCTGCATAGGTCTTGTCTTTCCTTCCCCCCAAAAATCGAGCTATGCTTGACAATTAATATAAGATTACTGGGGGGGGGGGGGGCGGTGATCACACCTGGAAACTTGCACATCATAGCATAGATTTGTAAGCATAACATAATGGAATTCACAACTATAGTTCCTGGAAAGTTCGACAGTCACCTTACTGACAACCATGATGTTCTTCAAGTTGAACTTTAAAAAAATAATTAATAACACAAACTGTGACTACACCAGAAGTCTTTTCAGTAGCTTGGAGTATTTTAAGGTTTAAGGTTTATATATAAACACAACATAATTGTCAAAATGTGTTACAGTGCAAATTGCATTTGCCAATATTCCAAAATGCTTTGACCATCTTAACTCTGTCCACAGAAAGGATGTACACTCTTTCCCTCCATCGAATGTCAGTAATTCAGTGCCCATTCATCTTCTTGTAAGAAAGGCGTCCACTCCTTCCTTTTTAGCAAAGTTACGGAATAAGTAGATCTTACATCACTTTTCACATAAATCATAGGTTCGAAGTTGCACGACCAGACCACGGGTTATTGCTGATGATGTGGCTGCCAACACGGCCATTTGCCAACAGCCTCCATTCAAGTTAAGTCCAAACCAGGTCGCTAGGTAAGTTGCAGCACGGCCCAGCCGTACGTTGAACCAATGAGTGGTGTGCAGAGGGCTGAGGCGCTGTCTAGCCAGACTGCCTCCATCGGGACACTTGTCCACTGCATTGCGTGCCGGATGGTGACGCCCAAGTCATACAGTGTGCTTCTCAACTTGGCACGTTAGGTTGCTGTCAGACGAAATCGGTCACTGCAGCCACTGCAACATAAACCAACACGCAGCAGACAGGATAATACCCGAGGCAAAACTACCCTGCCGGACTAGAAGATCTTGGAGAAAAACTGATTTCAAAGGATGGTTTGTGTTCTGTCTTTAATTTACTGACTAGCATAGTCACCCAACTGGTGGGTCAACGAATTTCATGTAGAGACCCCCTCTCACACCAGGGACATTAAGGCACCTAGCCCCGGAGTAAGCACTATCCACTATCCATACATTTTAGAGGAGATTACGGTGGGGGTGAAAGAAAAATACAGGAATTTACCCTGAGCCCGAAATGTTCGGGCACTGTCGGCAGCCCTGAAAATGGTTTTCCGTGGTTCCCATTTTCACACCAGGCAAATGCTGGGGCTGTACATTAATTAAGGCTACGGCCGCTTCCTTCTCAATCCTAGCCCTTTCCTGTCCCATCGTCGCCGTAAGACCTATCTGTCTGTGCGACGTAAAACAACTAGCAAAAAAAAAGAAGAAATGTTCGGGGAATAAATTCCAATCAGTGACCCTAAACTAACACCTACCTAAATTATACTAAACCCATTGCACTAAGGGAGATGAATGCTTGAGGATACCTAATACATTTACACACACATTTGTAGTCATAACTAAATTACTCAAATCACTTACGGTTAGGTTATAGATATAACTAATATGTGCTGGCCGGCACCTAAAATCTTACAACTACCTTACAACAAAAACATCATTATCTTACAACCAAAAAAATCTTACAAATACTTTACAACTAAAACTTCATCTTCACGAAAAACTGAATTTACCCCTCCCTATACAACTTAAGGTACCTTTATCGGAGAGAGGTGGACTCTGCTGATCCTTTTCCTTTCGGGATCACTCAACAATAATGACACCAGGTTCAGGAACTTTAAGATGGTGCAGGGACCTCGAAATCTGGGGGCCAACTTACTGATAACATGGTCAGCACATTACTGACGGGGTGCGTCTTAATAAACACCTGGTCACCCACAGACAGATTGTGCGGCCTTCGCCCGTGTTTGTAATTACGCTGGACTTTAGTGTAATAAACTCTTAAGTTTCTCATGCACGGTGCCAATTAGCTCAGATCTTTTCTGGGCTGGCATCGTCAGGCAGAAGATCATTAATTGACCACAGATTTGACAGTGGAGAATTAGGAGTAAAGGCCAATATTAACAAAGCATGAGTTTGCTTGTGACTTTAATGGACGGTGGTATTAAAGGCAAAGGCAACCAATTTAGTGATCAATCCCACTTAGAGTAGTCAGCGGAGTGATGAGCGATGAGAGCAGATCGCAGGTTACGATTCAATCTTTCAACATAATTCGGCCTCGGGTAATATACGATAGAGGTTACGTGAGCAATGGATAGATCAAAACAGAAATTCTGGAACTGGACAGAGGTAAATCCTCTTTCATTATCACTCACCAAAAGTTGACAGGGTCCAAATTAAGCAAAAATCTGTTTCAAGCACGAGATGGTGGTGTTGGCATTAGCCATACGAGTTGGGAACAGCCACATAAAACGCAAAAAGGCATCAACACACACAAATATGAAACGATGGCCAGTCCGTGGTCTTGGGAAAGGACCGATGTAGTCTATGAATAATCTCTCCATTGGACGAGAAGCTTGCTTGGAAGACGACAGACCTAGAGGAGTATTTGGGGTGGGTCTACTGATGTTACAAGTTTTACAAGATTTAACAAGAGTACGGATTTCACCAATCGTGGATTTCCAAATGAAGTGCTTACAAATTTTCTCTCTGTTTT
Source organism: Anabrus simplex (assembly GCF_040414725.1). Lineage (NCBI taxonomy): Eukaryota > Metazoa > Arthropoda > Insecta > Orthoptera > Tettigoniidae > Anabrus > Anabrus simplex. Next base: position 131,852,774 of record NC_090266.1, on the reverse strand, counting down.
TGAAAACGCCCAGATGACCCCCCACTGGGGATTCATGAAAAACTTGAAGAGAGCCGGAACTAGGTTAGTTGGGACGACAATTTTTGGGTCTCTGCGAACATAAGCAGGACAACACAAGGCACCATTCTTAAGGACATAAGGCTTCACATGTTCACCAGATTTAATCCTGTCAATAGTAGCTTTTAACTCAGCGTCGTCCTCCTGATGTTTAGATATATCTTTGAAAAGGAAGGGAGAGTCAGTGAGAACTACATTCACAAAGGCTGATACTTGTTCAGGAGAGGGGTCTGCAGGCTCTTATTGAGGGTCAGAGCTGCCTGGATAGAACATCCTACTGAGACCACCAGCCACAACGTTTTTTGGTGCCACTAATGTGGCGAGCTTCAAATTGGAAGGCTGAGATGCGCACTGCCCAACGCGCAAGACGACCGGCCCTCCTCGGTTTTGCCAGTACCCAACTCAACGCCTGACTATAGGTTTCAAGATCGAAAGGGAGATGTTCCAGGTACATTCTGAACCGTTCTAAAGAGAAGACAACAGCCAAGGCTTCCAACTCATAAATGGAATAGTTTCGTTCAGCAGGATTCAGAGCACGAGAAGCATAAGAAATAGGACGACCGGGCGAGTTGGCCATGCGCGTAGAGTCGCTCGGCTGTGAGCTTGCATCCGGGAGATAGTGGGTTCGAATCCCACTGTCGGCAGACCTGAAGATCGTTTTCCGTGGTTTCCCATTTTCACACCAGGCAAATGCTGGAGCTGTACCTTAATTAAGGCCACGGCCGCTTCCTTCCAACTCCTTGGCCTTTCCTATCCCGTCGTCGCCATAAGACCTATCTGTGTCGGTGCGACGTAAAGCCACTAGCAAAAAAAAAAGAAATAGGACGACGCCCCTCTTCAAATTCCTGAAGGAGAACACCGGATATGCTTGTGGAAGAAGCATCAGTCTGAAGGATGAAGCGTTTAGAAAAGTCTGCCATAGCCAGTACAGGAGCGTTACATAAGGCGGATTTCAAGTCGCAAAAGGCTTTACGTTCGGCATCACCCCACACAAATTTGGCATCGTTTGTTCTCAAGGCATTTGATAGGGCTGCCCGTTCGGCAAAATTGGGAATGAATTTACAAAAAAAGTTTACCATGTGAATAAATCTGGCTACAGCCTTGACGTCTTTTGACATGGGAAAATTTTGGATGGTGGCGGTACGAGACTGATCAATTGAGACACCCTTTCCCCTCACAGTATGGCCTAAGAAGTACATATGGGGTTGTGCGATAGAAATCTTGCTAGCCTTAAGGGTTAGACCTGCTTTACGCAGTCTTTCAAGGACTACGTTGAGATGGACAAGGTGTTCCTGGAAGGTTTCACTGAAGGTTAACAAATCGTCAAGGTAATTATAGACAAACTTTAATTTAATGTCAGACAAAACGTAATCCAGTAACAGAGTAAGCACAGCAGCTCCGTCGCCAGTCCAAATGGGACGCAATCAAATTCATGTAGGTTCCAATCGGTCGCAAAAGCTGTGAGGTGCTTGGATTCCTCGGTAAGAGGTATCTGGTAATATGCCTGATTTAAATCAAAGGTGGTAACAATTTTGGGCAATAGCAAACTAAGAAAAACAAGTGTGCAAATCAGGAAGGGGAACAGATTAGATGACCACCTTACTGTTCAGCATCCGATAGTCAACTACAGGACGATAACCACCTTGCGGTTTGGGGACCAGAAACATGGGAGAAGAATACGCTGACTTAGAAGGGCATATCACTCCGTCAGCCAGTATTTGGTCAACAATGGCCTTAAGGGCCTTCATTTTAGGAGGTGACAGCCGATATGGAGGAAAGCGGACATGTATGTTATCCGTGACTTCAATTTTGTACTCTTAAGTCATTGGTGACACATAACTTGTCGGTAAAGACATCAGGAAACTTATCGCAGAGTTTCCTGAGTTGATTGGCCTGCTCCTCGGGTAAATTATTAAAATCAAAAGCTTTGGGTTCCTCGGAATATTCAGGAACAGCATTAACGTGACAAGGTAGAATAGGGGAGCGATCACACAGCTCAAAGGTTCTTGCAGAAAATTTAAAATGGGATCTGTTGAACTGCAGGTCCAAAATAATGCCAGCTTTGGCAATAAAATTGGCACCCAATATGAACTGGCAGGATAAATCTTTTGCCACTGGTACTGGCATTTTCCATGTGAAATCATGGACTCTTTTCTTGACATCTAGGGATCCTACAATGTTCAATGAGTTGGAATTAGCACAGGTTAAGGACACTGGTTCTAATGTAGGTAACTTGCAAACGGTTTTCGTTGAATCGTACCAGGTCTCACTCATCAAGGTGATACTACTCCCAGAGTCTAGTAACACACAGACAGGTTCATTATTTACCTCTATACATAACTATGGTAATTTACTAGAAGGTATGGCAGAAATCCCACAAGATTACAAAAAAATGGGCACTAGGTTCAGACTGGGACCAACCATTAGCCTCAGAATTAGGTAAATCGTCCTCCAATGTACAGTTATGACACACAAAACAAGAAGTCACACCTTGTGGTTTACCATCAGAAACGGTGGTTAGTCGTCTAGAATTACTATTGCCTGGAGGTCCAGAGCCTGAAGTATTACGTGGGCACTGCCTAGAGAAGTGCCTATTTTACCCACAGTTACAGCAAGAAGTGTCGGTGGAAGAGCCTCTACCCATGGCAGGTTTTGTATTGCCTAACGCCCCAACCTTAGGAAAATCCCGCTTGAAATGAGCAGTGGAGCCACAATTGAAACATGAACGATGATTACGCGTGTTGGAAGCAGGTGAAGGGGTGGTTTTAGGAGCCTGAAGTATTACGTGGGCACTGCCTAGAGAAGTACCTATTTGACCCACAGTTACGGCAAGACGTAGTTGTGGAAGAGCCTCTACCCATGGCAGGTTTTGTATTGCCTAATTCCCGAACCTTAGGACAATTCTTTTTGAAATGAGCAGTGGAGTCTCAGTTGAAACATGAACGAGGATTAGGCGGGTTGGAAGCAGGTGAAGGGGTGGTGTTAGTATCCTGAGGGGAGGGCATGCTTATAGGAGGGAGGCTAATGCAACGCGTAACTGGTCGGCCAATCGAACACCTGCAGAAACCGTGACAGCTTCCAACTGAGCGAATGTTGCTGGTCACGGTGAAAGAGCCAGGTATGACCTGTAGTTAGGGGCGAGACCTTCAATAATGTTGGCAACAATTTGGGACTCAGAATAGTGGAGCTGGAAAATCCTAGCCTGGAGGTTAATATCCTGAATTTATTCAGATAATGACTCGTTGAAATGCTGCACTCTGCAATAGCTCTTCTGCACTAATGAAGACAAGGTACGAGAAGGAATGAAAAATTCAAGCACATGTGCGTGAAATTGATCTACAGTCCATCTTTCCGAAATGGCTCTAACGATATGCTCAGAAAGAGCTCCAGATACATGTGGGTATAGGATTTGAAACACTTGATCATTACAGAGATTGTACACAATTGCCTGATCCTTGAACTCTATTAAAATCCTAAGGAAAGAAATAACTTCATCAATGGAGTTAGGCGAAAATTTAGAGATTCCCTTAAACACAGCCGTCAACGGGTGAGGTAGGTTAGAGAAAATCTGGGGTAAAGCAGGTTAGGACGTGCCTGGGAAAGCTTAGAGTGGTCCTGTGGGGTTACAGCGGCATCGTACCCTTGATTCGGCCGCCCTTGCAGAAAGGATGGAGGACAGAAAGTTTGGTTTGGACTACCTTTAGCCTGCAACGTTACGGGCGCAGATAATCTCATCTGTGTAAGGTTCTCGCTAATCGGAGAGACCATCGGATCATTAACCACTTGTGTAGGGGTTATTCAACCTAAAGGAGCACTTGATGCCGGTGGCGCTAAGATAGGGGAATGGTTTTGCACCATTCCATAAGAACCAGATGGAGTAACAATAGAGGGCAGACACTGCGCCACGGCTGAATTACCAGTTACCACAGCAAAATTAGTATAGAGATACTGACAAGCGAAGGGGATACATTATATGAATCGCTTACAGGTGTCATAACTCTTGACAACAAAGCAGAAGATCCCAGGCGAGCATTACTCACATCAGACTCCTGAATAACACTAGCACTAGTTGCCAGAATACACACTTGAGCAGCTACAGATGCAGAACCAGAGTTAACACTTTCACACATTTCAGCAGGGGTTGACACTTGAACCTCAGAACTAGTGTTAGTCAACTCCTTCCCTTCAATCAAGTCTATGATTTTGTCCAATATTCTAGAAAACTGTACTAATACGGAATCACACTCGTGCCGCTCATTTGCCGGCAGTTTTAGAGACAACAAATCCCTAATACTTTCCAAGTAACGTAATAACTCTGCCTTAACCCCTCGCTAATTGGGCATGCGAGGGCTCAGAAGCACCGAAGGACAAGGAATACCATTAAATTCTGCCAATTTATCTTTAACCACAGCCAAAGACTCACGCAACTCGTCCGTAGTTAACTCGGGAATGGTTATAGGTAAATTAAGGGACTGTTTCAATAAGTTTGTGTTATCTCTGGCGGCATTGCCTACAGAACTCAGTTTGCGGATTCGAAGTTCGTAAATTAGTTCTGACTTTCTCAAATGGAAAGGATTAGAGTAGTATAAGTGGATGGATCGGCGGCCTCCTCCTCCTGCGGCCCCCCTCCACACGCTCTCGGAAGAGGCCTCCTCCTCCCGCGGGAGGTTTGAATATTGGCGCGAGATTTGAATTTGTAAACAAAGCCACGTGCTTTTTGACAGCTGTCATCGACAACAACGCATCGCTAACCTCGCTGCTGCCATTTTAATGGGCCTAAACCTCAGTGCTGCCAACTAAACCTTACTAGCGCGAGATTTGAATTGGTAAACAAAGCCACGTGCTTTTTGACAGCTGTCGTCCGCCATCTTGCATCGCAAACCTCAGTGCTGCACTCTTTAGCTACTACCTTTGAGATGTAGTGGCGGCAATTTGAAAAATTCCACGTGCTCTTGTTTGGAAACAAATCCACGTGCTTTTTTGACAGCTGACAGCAGCCATCTTTAACCAGCAGAGCATCGTGCCGCCCTCTTTAGCTACTTACCTTTACGCTAGTAAGGTTTACCGAGCTCGATAGCTGCAGTCGCTTAAGTGCGGCCAGTATCCAGTATTCGGGAGATAGCAGGTTCGAACCCCACTGTCGGCAGCCCTGAAAATGGTTTTCCGTGGTTTCCCATTTTCACACCAGGCAAATGCTGGGGCTGTACCTTAATTAAGGCCACGGCCGCTTCCTTCCCACTCCTAGGCCTTTCCCGTCCCATCGTCGCCATAAGACCTATCTGTGTCGGGGCGACGTAAAGCAACTAGCAAAAAAAGTAAGGTTCAGTTGGCAGCAATGAGGTTTAGGCCCGTCAAGATGGCAGCACTGAGGTTAGCGATGCGTTGTTGTTTAAAGATAGCTGTCAAAAAGCACGTGGCTTTGTTTACCAATTTGAAAATTTGAAAAATTCTACAGGCTTATTTGATAAGCTGCCATCTTTAATCAACAGAGCACCGTGCTGCTATCTTTGGCTACATACCTTTGAAATGTGGTGGCGTTAATTGTTATCCGCCATCTTGCATCGCTTACCTTAGTGCTGATGTCTTTATGGTACTGCCTTTGAAATGTGGTGGCGGCAATTTCCACGTGCTTTTTGACAAGCAGCCATCTTTAATCAACAGAGCATCGTGCTGCCATTCTTATGACACTAAACCTTATTCTTTGACATGTGGTGGTGGTGGTGGTGGGTAATTTAAATTCTATGTGCTTTTTTGACAGCTGTCATCCGCCATCTTTAATCAACAGAGCACCGTGCTGCTATCTTTATCGTAGTAGTTTGATCGATGTGTTCAGTACACTAAATAAGAGATGGAGACTAGAATAGAACACGATACTTGATACAACATGTGTTTAGAACATGTCAAGGAATAACTTTGTTCAAAGAAGATCATATTACAAAAGAAGTTATTAAGAATAGAATCGAACACTGTACTCGATACAACATATGATCGGAACATTGATGTGTTTAGAACACAATACACAATACAACACGTCTGGGGTATACCTTTGTTCTAAGCGAAATAAAATAAGACTAGAATTCTGAACAGCTTGCGCAAGAGAGCAACTGTTATAACCTCCTTTTCCTCTACCTGCTTTGTCAAGGCGTAGCTTTATCGAACATACAACGCGATTTTATGCATAAGGCAGTGCACATATCGCGTACCTGCAGTGATGCATGTTTAGACTTGAACACACACTGCTGTTGAAAACATATTACAACTAGAATTGCATACTATAGTTCGATGTTGTAGAACACTGCATTGCAAGACTGGAATCAAACACTGTTTAGAAAAAAATTCCTTCTCAACATACTTACTAAGCTGCTCTTTCTTCTCCTCTGTCAAGGTACATTTCTATTCAACATGCATTGCAAAAAAAGTGTGTGCTGTAAAAATATAATTGTGCATGTTTAGACTTAAACACATACTACCGTTCAAAAACATATACATACTATAATTCGATGTTGTAGAACACTGCATTGCAAGACTAGAATCAAACACTTCAGAAAAAAATTATCCTCTCAACATACTTACTGGGCTGCTCTTCTAAGACGATAACATACTTACGAATCTGCTAAACACCTTCTTTCTTGACATACTTACTCTTCTTTATGTTCGAGAGGAAGAAGCGGAAGGAGGAGAAGGTAATACCTAATCTAAAATAAAAGAATATGCCAATTCTACATTATTTATTTACATCTTGTAGCACTTTGTGACCCAGTGAGGAAAGCAATGGCAAACTACCTTACTCCTCGTCTTGCCTAGTACGCCTCATTTTGGTGCTGCCATTGATTTTTCCTTTTTCCTTATAACCACATAACCTTTGGTGGTGCTATTTGAGGATCCAACCAGCCTCTGGGCTGATGACCAGACAGACAGACATGTACAAGTTTTATCTTGAATCATTTTACCGTAGTGATGTTTGCGTACTTCTCCCTTCCCAACACAATTCTTGTATGTACATGCTTTATGTTACAAGTTTAAACTTGAATCCTTTGCTGTACTATGCTCTCAGTGTACCTCTCCCTTCTTTATGCAATATATACAGTAAATTGTGATGTGAGACAGCTTAGCGTATATTTTACAATGTACACACCTCTAGCATAGTGTTTACACACACACACATCTGCTTTATGTGAAGTAGTACCTATCAGTACTACTAGGCCCCCAGGCTAGAATGTTGGCAGAATGTGGAATGACAAACCGTTTGCAATCATCATTATTAAGGGCTACCTTACTAATTAAATGAGTGTACAACTGATGCTTCTTGCTTCTAACAACAGCCATTTGCTTATATAAAATAGGTGGATTACTATCAATACAATTTTTATAATTTTCTAAACTCAGCTGATTCTGAACTACATTCTTTTTAATTCCTTTTAATCTTTTTATTTGTAGTTGATTTAAGAGCATTATGCAATATGATTTGGATTTAGTACCTACAGATGAATAGATAATAATTCCAGCACATTCAGCTTTCATTTTACCTATAACTTTTTTGTTTACTAGCGGTAGATATATTGATTATTTTCAGGATAGTTACTAGTATCAAACCTACCCAAGTCTGGCTTAATATCATTGTAGTAGTCATCAGTTTTATTTGGTAAATAAACGAATCGGTATCTGTGTGGAGCAGTTGCGCATTATGAGCGTACTTTTTCATCATATAATCGTAATGGAATTCATACGTTAGTGTTTTAGCTAATTCAAGTACTGCAAAGCCGACGTAGGTAGGTTTGTCGTACTTAACCTTAACACGATTTATCTGTATAATAACTAAATTTTCATGTATGATAGTACAGCTATGGATATTCGGTTTACTTATTAATGGTTAGCACCATACCTTTGCTTAATATTTTCCCAGTTTGTAATCAATTTGACATCAACGCGTTTGTCAACATTTTCCGTAGTTTTACCAAACACACTGTTATTCATGAGCTTGTAGAAATCTTTCTCAAACTCGTTAACTGCATTTGTTCTTAAATTATTGTTGAGATCGATAAGTGGCTTTAGCCACGGGAACTGATTGAATTCTAGTACGCGATGCATTTTGGTTAACTTCAAACCATGCTGCAAACACTGTTTTAAATTCCGATAATGAATGACATACTTAGATGTGTTACACAAATTAGCAATTAGCATCTTGTTGATGAGATGTACGGGGACTTCATATTTTCAGGGCAGAACGGTAAGTCATCATGAGAACTGTGTAACTCTTTAGGATACTGTAAGTCAACTTCAAGGAAATAGCCTTTATTAGCTTCATCGTCTAGGGCGTGCAGCTGTAAATCATCAATTTCGTACTGCGGTAGCCAGCGGAAACCACATAATGGTAGATGCTAACTCATTGCCCACCCATAGTGATTGTTAGCATCGAGATAAACAATATACTGAGATTCCTGACTAGAGTCAAAACTCGGCATGTACTTATAATTTGCCTTAGAATACCGCCCACTACACTGACCTCGAATAGACGATTTTATAAAGTGCACCATATCAATATCAGTTAGCAGTTCCAAATCCACTTGCGTGTATTTTAACATAGCATCCCAACTTAACCCAGGTGCTGTAAAATACTGACATGGATCAAGGCTATATGTTTTCTTGCAAACAGCGAATACACTGACTGACAGAGCAAATGCAACACCAAGGAGAAGTGGTTCGAAAGGGATGAAAGTTGGGAAAAAAACAGAGTCGGCACGGAAGAATAATTGATGTTTATTTCAAACCAATATGCAGGTTACACAATGCGCACGGCATCGACTCAGTAGGATGTAGGACCACCGTGAGCGGCGATGCACGCAGAAACACGTCGAGGTACAGAGTCAATAAGAGTGCGGATGGTGTCCTGAGGGATGGTTCTCCATTCTCTGTCAACCATTTGAAACAGTTGGTCGTCCGTACGAGGCTGGGGCAGAGTTTGCAAACGGCGTCCAATGAGATCCCACACGTGTTCGATTGGTGAGAGATCCGGAGAGTACGCTGGCCATGGAAGCATCTGTACACCTCGTAGTGACTGTTGGGAGATGCGAGCAGTGTGTGGGCGGGCATTAACCTGCTGAAACAGAGCATTGGGCAGCCCCTGAAGGTACGGGAGTGCCACCGGTCGCAGCACATGCTGCACGTAGCGGTGGGTATTTAACGTGCCTTGAATACGCACTAGAGGTGACGTGGAATCATACGCAATAGCGCCCCAAACCATGATGCCGCGTTGTCTAGCGGTAGGGCGCTCCACAGTTACTGCCGGATTTGACCTTTCTCCACGCCGACGCCACACTCGTCTGCGGTGACTATCACTGACAGAACAGAAGCGTGACTCATCGGAGAACACGACGTTCCGCCATTCCCTCATCCAAGTCGCTCTAGCCCGGCACCATGCCAGGCGTGCACGTCTATGCTGTGGAGTCAATGGTAGTCTTCTGAGCGGACGCCGGCCGGGAGTGCAGGCCTCCTTCAACCAATCGACGGGAAATTGTTCTGGTCGATATTGGAACAGCCAGGGTGTCTTGCACATGCTGAAGAATGGCGGTTGACGTGGCGTGCGGGGCTGCCACCGCTTGGCGGCGGATGCGCCGATCCTCGCGTGCTGACGTCACTCGGGCTGCGCCTGGACCCCTCGCACGTGCCACATGTCCCTGCGCCAACCATCTTCGCCACAGGCGCTGCACCGTGGACACATCCCTATGGGTATCGGCTGCGATTTGACGAAGCGACCAACCTGCCCTTCTCAGCCCGATCACCATACCCCTCGTAAAGTCGTCTGTCTGCTGGAAATGCCTCCGTTGATGGCGGCCTGGCATTCTTAGCTATACACGTGTCCTGTGGCACACGACAACACGTTCTACAATGACTGTGGGCTGAGAAATCACGGTTCGAAGTGGGCCATTCGCCAACGCCGTGTCCCATTTATCGTTCGCTACGTGCGCAGCACAGCGGCGCATTTCACATCATGAGCATACCTCAGTGACGTCAGTCTACCCTGCAATTGGCATAAAGTTCTGACCACTCCTTCTTGGTATTGCATTTGCTCTGTCAGTCAGTGTATTTTCGAAAACATCAGCTAACAAAAGTACGACCGTCTTTAAATATAAGTCGGAGTCTTCGCCTAGCGTTTGAATATGGAACTGCTCCCAGATACGTTGCGCAGGTAAATAGTCATCACTAATATCAGCTGAATTCAGTGAGCTGTAAAATGATTGTTTTGATGGAAAGGCGCGTTCTTCGAGGCGTTCTGAGCAGTCAAGATATTCATAACAGAAAACACCCTTACGCCGAATTAAATTAAACTGCTCTTCTTCAGGAAAAACACGTCGAATTTCTGTAAATTGATCTGGCTGCAAATTACTAGAAAGTAATAAAAGCCATAAAGCGAAACGAGTCAAGAAATCTCAATTTTATAGTGTGCTCCTCATCTACTTTTACGCAATTTGTAAATGCAATGTAACGCTATTTGTTCTGAGGGATAATATCTATTTTGTCATCTGAAGCTCCAAATTGTGAAACAATAAAATGTGAGTCGTAACCAGAAATGAAAAATTACAGGAATAAATTTTGGAACGTTGTACTTAAGATTACAGCTATTATGAGCAGGACATCTGTTCAAGCCAGTTACATGATCATGATCGAAAACTTTAGGGTTATTTTCAGAAAATTCGCCACCACATATACTACATTTTGTAGCACGTTCATGTTCTTGTAATCGAATTTCGGTGAGCGGTTTGATAGGAATGTTAGTATTTAGAATACTGCTAAGTCGTACTGCATCACTTTCAAGTGTTTGTAAAAATACTTTAGCAGCATCAGATCCTCGATACAGCTCTAACTTGTTAAGCGTACTATCATAACTACACTTGATATAATACGCGAAGCTATCCGTGACATGCATGTGTGTAGTATTAGTGAAAGAGTTGTCTGGATTAGGCGTGCATGTGCTGAATGTTTTGAGGATGGCTTCAAAGACTGCGTAAATGATGATAGGCACCCACATCTGCTTGTCATAATTCGTAAATTTTAAAACATTATTGCCTGTAGTAGGTATCTCTGTACATACATGATTGCAGTCATTCTTGGAATGGTTTGTTAACTGATCTTCAGTTCTAAAATACTGCAAGCATCCATCACATAGCCACTTTTTGTTACACCTGATTGACAACTGACTACCAACAAGTGTACTCAAATTTTTAATCCAACAAAGGTGACTTTTCTCACTGTTTTCGATATAGAGCAAGTTAACATGAGTACTCTTCTTATTACATGTATTATACAGAGGACCTACTACAGACTTTTTGTCTACACCATACACATTAATGCTAATATTATTTAGTTGTTCAAAGCGCTTAATGTCCTTTAACAGCATAGGAAATTCTATACCATCTAAATTTAGTTGTGTTGAATAGTGAGGATACGATGATGTTCTTTTAGCTACGTCTGATTTCGCAGGATTTAAAGCCGACACAACAGCCCATGCAAAACACGCCTCGTCATTGTTTTGGATGTTTACAACAACTTCTTTTCGCTTAATCCATGTCGACAGCTCGATGTACGAAGATCCTCGCAAGAGGTTGTCCTTATTGATGTTAACTTCTAGATACCAAATTGCAACTAACGCCCTCCCTGATTCCTTTTCCTGAAATTCCTCGCTCGTAGTTGAAATAATGTTCGAGATATCCCTAAATACATCACTAAAATTAGTCGACTCACTACAAAATTCTTCGTATTAAATGATTTAATTTCAGTTATTTCAGATTCATCTGTGCTCTTAATATACAACGCAAAAAGTTTGAAATTAACTTTAAATAAATTATGATCAGACAATGTTTTGTCAAGAAGCTGTTGTACATCCGGTTGAACGCAATTTAAGAAGTTTTCGGTACTTTGAAACTTCTGACTAGTACGAATTCTGCAACTAACAATCCTACTCTTAAATGCAGTATTAATTTCCTCAATGTTTGTATTACTAGCACTTCTACACGCATTATTTTCATGCGCATTACTTCGTTAGTGACTCTGAAAATGTGAAGATGGTACATTAGTGTTACAGTGTTCGCAGTGTATAGTTTGAAGTTCTTAATTTTTCCTTGGTTTTTGCTACTACATCTTTCTACATCTAGATCAGTATTTACACGCTTTTTTCCTACAACCTGAGGGTTATAGTCGCAAATAGATACCTGATGTACTTCTACTAAGTGAGCCTGGTATTGCTGTACATTAGCGAAATACTTCACATAAACCGGATGTTATGCTAGGGTGTTTTGTTTTTATATGACGCGCGAGGTTATCCTTTCTTGCGAACGTCGCCTTACTCTGCTCGCAGGGGAACATTGCAGGGTTATAGTCGCTAGTAGATACCTGATGATGATTTGTTTTTACATGGCGTGCGAGGTTATCCCGTCTTGTGAAGGTTGCTTTACAGATCTCGCAGGGGAACATAGTGTCTTCTCTAAGTAAACAGCGTATGCAACTAGTTCTGAAAAGAGAACAACCATTTATCAATAGAGATTATACAAAAGTTGCTATGCTCGGAAGAAACCAAGTTTCAACCTATAGAGTTCCGACATTGTCGCGAGTTAGAAGTTACAAGATTAACCTCTTCCTTGTCTATGCCTTCTAATCCTCCCATCCTAAAATGCTATTTTTAAAAACAAAGTAAACATATAAGATCGATAAAAAAGATCGAAACATACCTTAAAAATGTACACGTTGCAGACTGCAAACTGTTACTCGGATGAATAGCGATAATTCTTAAAATGTGCTCGTTCAAGCCTTTCAAACTGTGACTTGAATAAATGTCGACGATAATTCTTGATGTACCTAGAAAAAACAAAAATATATGAATGTAGCGTTAGCACTTGCATCGCACATAGTGATAGGAAAGGGCAAATCGGTTTGTCAACAGCTAGCCTGTTATGAATATCGTCTAACTGCTTGAAAGTAGCGTTCGCACATACTTACGTTTACACACAGCACTTACGTCGCACATTGTGATGATAGAAAAGGGCTACAAAAGTTACTTGGTTTGTTAACAGCTAACCTGTTATGAATATCGTCTACCTCTAAAAGTAGCGTTAGCACATTCTCATGTTTACACACAGAGCACTTGCATCGCACATAGTGATGATAGGAAATGAAAGGGCAAGTCGGCTAGCCTAGCTATCTTTACTAACATGCAACTCGAAGCTGTTTATTACTTAGCGTAGAAGCACTTGCGTCGCACATTGTGATGATGGGATAGGAAAGGGTAAGTTGGTTTGTTAACAGCTAGCCTAGCCTTCTTTACTGAGTTAAATCGAATATTTTTATTACCTAGCATAGAAGCACTTGCGTCGCACATAGTGAGGATAGGAAAGGGTAAGTTGGTTTGTTAACAGCTAGCGTAGCCTCCTTTACTAAGTTACAAAAACATGCAACTCGAACATGTTTATTACCTAGCGTAGAAGCACTTGTGTCGAACATAGTGATGATAGGATAGGAAAGGGCTACAAAAGTTACTTGGTTTGTCAACAGCTAACCTGTTATAAATATCGTCCAACTGTCTAAAAGTAGCGTTAGCACATTCTCATGTTTACACACAGAACACTTGCCTCATACATAGTGATGATGTTATATAAAAGGGCAAGTCGGTTCGCCAACAGCTAGCCTAGCCTTCTTTACACAGATCTTTATTAGCTAGCGTAGAAGTTGCTTTCGTACAAAAAATGCAAACACTAACCAACAGTTTAGGCTTACTTTAAGTTGAAGGCTGCAAACTGAAGAATGGTTACTAGAATAATGATCACACCAGATGGTGATTTTCTAAAAACAAAGAAAAAATAAATCGTAAATAATAATAATAATAATAATAATAATAATAATAATAATAATAATAATCAAAGAATTAATCTTACCTTTTGTTTTACTACTAGGCGGTAGGCGATAAGTACAGGAATTGTATATGCACACACACGTAACACACACGGAGAACTGCGTGCGCTTCGCTGAGACTACACCCAGTAAAAATGTGACTTGTTACTAGGCGGCTATGCAATCTGCAGGCGTCCGCACTACAGTTGTAACGTCTGCACTACAGTTGTAACAAAAGTTTATGCACCAAGAGTTCCTTGTAAATTTACCGATTACCTTTAGACTGAGCTAGGATCGAACTTGCTGTTTTCGGAGACGCCGAGGTGCCGTAATTTAGGAGTTCTGTTAGTAAACTAGGCTGTCGTATTTAAGCACCTTTAAATACTAGCGGATCGAACCTGGGGTTAGAAGGCCAGCGCGCGATCCTCGACCTCTGAACTTGGGAAGCGTAGACGGGGCACTGAACTGAGCAAAAAAGAAAAAGGCAACATCTACGGTATCCCCTGCCTGTAGGTAGACGAGGCGCTGAGCTGAGTTTTGTGTAGAAGCGATCTACGGGCACTGAGCTAAGCCCACATCTACGGTATCCCCTGCCTGTTAGCGGCCTTTGAGCTAGGGTAAGAACAACACGAGACGCCGAAGTGCCGGAATTTAGAAGTTCTGCCAGTAAAACGAGACTAACGTATTTGTGCACCCTCAGACTGTGCCGCGATCGAACCTGTTATGTTAAAAGGCCAGCGCCTCTGAGCTATTCAGCCCGGCTCTTAAGAGAAAACAACACTTTCAAGTTTTTTAGAGCTTTGTGTGTGTAATTAACTTATAGTACAGTTGGCGAACGAGCGGTTGGACTTTGTACCGGAAGAGAGTTGCTAATTCATCGCATTCCTGCGAGTGTGCACTCGCGCTGGACCGACTCTTGCAGCAGCTTGAAGCTCACTATAATAAATATTCATACAACGTTTCTGTAAAACACACTCACCTATGTTATTTCTTGCCCCAGGGGGAATTACGCATCTCTAAACCGGTGCCGGAATATAGCCTCCTCATTCGAAACTCGCATAGCCTTCTCCCAAGGCTTAACGCCTAAATAGCGTGGTTCGAACTACACTGTCGTTAGCAAATGCTAGGGAGTGGCTACGACCGTTACCCTTTCTTCCTAACAACGCAAGAGTCTTTTTTACAGCCGGATGCCCTTCCTGACGCAAGATTTTAAATCGCAAGAATCTGTTTTACAGCCGGATGCCCTTCTTGACGCGAGAACTGGGATTTTAAATCTAAAGAATCTGTTTTACAGCCGGTTGCCCTTCCTAACGTAACAGAACTGGGATTTATTTTTGCTAAGTCACTTTCGTTTTGCTTGCACAAGAGCATGTCAGATGCAAGTCGTGCTGAGCAGCATTCGCCTAAGGCTGTAGTTGTGGATTAATGACCACCTTTATTATTTTTGAACATGGCGCAGTATGCCGATGACACAGTCATTTTCAGAGCCATGAAAAACAATGATGATATTGAACAATTCCAATTGGATCTGGATAGTATAGCTCTGTGGTGTGAGGTAAATAAAATGTATATAAATATTCAGAAGTGTAAATATATAAGACTAAGCACAGCTAGACATCCACTCCAGAACCAACCTACTCTATGTGGAATCCAACTACCGACTTCCAACTCCATCAAACTGCTCGGACCGAGCTCGATAGCTGCAGTCGCTTAAGTGCGGCCAGTATCCAGTATTCGGGAGATAGTAGGTTCGAACCCCACTGTTGGCAGCCCTGGTTTTCCGTGGTTTCCCATTTTCACACCAGGCAAATGCTGGGGCTGTACCTTAATTGAGGCCACGGCCGCTTCCTTCCCACTCCTAGCCCTTTACTGTCCCATCGTCGCCGTAAGACCTATCTGTGTCGCTGCGACGTAAAACGACTAGCAAAAAAAGAAAGCACGTTAAATTTCATTTAACATTGTATTTGTATCTTGTTTCCTCTTACCCTCAAAATTGTATTGTAGAACTTGGATTGTGCTAAGATATATTTAGTTAACCTCTTGACCTAATAGCAAACGTCTTGGCAAGGCACATCTAATTTGTCTTTCGTAAATTATGTAACTGGATTGTGTGGGTAGATGAATTTGTTCAGAAATTACTTGTAATGCCCATTTTGAAAATAATATCTTGAATCAAAGATCACCATTGATTTTTCTGGAAACCCGCAACCTTCATATCTCAATGTCCCTGGTGGGTTTGCCCCGACCCGTTGCACGTTCCTTATGATAGTCGTCAAGTTGAGGATGAGACATATGCGGAGTCCATTTTTAAGGAATATTTACTGTGTGATGTGGAATGTTGTTGTAGATATTTTATTTGTAAATCTTTTTCCAATATATAACCGGATCTTAGCGGTTACACGATACACAGTTAAAAGGGAGGAAAAATAAATCAAACTCCATGGTACTTAATACCTTAACACGCAGTAAACATCAGATGAACTGCGCCAAATACCCACCAACAAATATCAGGTACGGCAACGTGACGACTATGATAAAGGAAAGTGGAACAGGGCTGGCAAATCTACCAAGGCCATAGAGATACGAAAGTTGCGGGTTTCCAGAAAAATCAACGGTGATCTTTGATTCAAGATATTATTTCCAAAATGAACATTACAAGGTAAATTCCAAACAAAATTCATCTATCCACCAAACCAGTCACACAATTTACGAAACACAATTAGATGTATATTGCCAAGAGCTTGCCGTTAGGTCAAAAGGAACACTAGAGATATCTTCACATAATGCAAACTCTAAAATACAATTTGAAGGTAATATGGAACACAAGAAAAAAAACACAATCTTTAAATGGAAGTTAATGTGCTTTCTAAGACATCTGAGAAATTGAGTGGCGGGTCTGGGCGAGTAGGGCAAACTCCTATGTAAAAATACAAGCGAACATCAAAAGTGAATTAAGGTGGAACTGAAATCGACAGTGCTTACCCCAGGGTAGCCCATCTCGGGAGTGAGGATTTGCCAATGTGTGTCAAATCGCTGGACTGACGAGAGAACAAAAGACCACGAAATCCTGCCTCGCTCACTTAAAAAGGGAAGTCTAGCCTTGGTGTGATAACCGAGTGACCAATCAGAGCACAGGAGCTTGCCTATCGCCACCCAGCTCCACCAGTCATAACTCTTAATCCAGTCGTGATGTTTTTGCAATATTCCCGAACATGGACAGACACTAATCGCTAACTTTCCATCTTCCAGAATTAGAATGGACATGCTTCTAGAATCGACAGTCGACAGGGGCCAACACACCCTGTTCTAAACGTCCACGTCACAACCTTTCTGGACTGTTCCAGCTATTACAGAACAATAATTTACAATCTAGTATTTACTGAAGTAGATAAAGGGAATACAAATAAAATATACTACAATAATATTTTACACCATACAGGTTAAGTAGCTAAATGGAATACGAATACAATATTCTACCACAACATTCCACACCATACAGTAAACATTCCTAAAAAAGAAAGATTTACAAATAAGATATTCTACCACAATATTCCACATCACACAGTAAATATTCCTTAAAAATGGATTCCCTATAGGTCTCAAAGGGTATTCCCAAATTACGAGAGAAAATAACATCATTTCTTGTGCTCTTACTGCAACCTTTGTTCATCAAGGTGTTCAAAAAGTCCTCAGAAATTAACAGTGTATGACGTGTGATGGCACACATTTTGAACATAGTGTACCAACACAAATAACATTTCATTGTCAGTTGTTTTACCACGTACTGTATACATGTTTAAATTCTGTCTGCTTATTTCAGATTCCAAACCAGGAAGAAGTAATGAAAATCCTGCAGCTTAAACCAGAGCGTTTGGGCCATGCAACATGCATACATCCTGAATTCGGGGGTTCCGAAACACTGTGGATAAAGTTGCTGCAATGGGAAATTCCTGTTGGTAGGTTGAAGAATAGGAATAACTTATGTCATAATCTAAGAATTGCTAAACGACACGTGCTAATCTTGAACCTTGATAGCAACTGAAGATGGGCAAATATGATAGGCCAAAACATGTCCTGATATTTTAAAGAAATATTTACTATAACAAGACAGGTATTGAGTAGGTGTATTCATTAATAAAATTATTTGATAAGAATATTATATTGTCAGTATGGAACCAACATGAAATTCATAAGTTGTAATATTTCCATCAATTTTTTATTATGAATAATCCACATTTTCATTACAAAATCACTTTTATTTACATTAAAAACTATACATTATTAATGGTTCCTGGGGACATGTTTCGCCCGCATTTTGGGCAACATCAGCCATAGTTCTATTTTCAATGATCAAAATATCCAGGATCCTGGGTATTTGTTTCCAAATGAAATCTTTAAAACTTATATGTTATATGTTATATGTTATATTGTTTAAAAATTTGTTTTCGTATAGATATACGATTTATGTAGATATCTGGCTATTTCTTCTATTATTCTGGTTGGTGGAATATGCAATAATAATGATAAGTACAATTATTCTGTTAAAAAGTAAGCATTAATGAAAACCAAATTGCTATGTTTTATGCCTTTTAAAAGACATTGGCTGGTTTGATTGTGCAGTCTTTACTGTCCGAGTGGTGTATTATTTCTTGGTTGATTAAATACATAATCTTGAAGTCACAATTTTTGTGCTCCCATTGAAAATATTGTTGAACTTGGGTGTCATACAATGGAGGGAAATTTGATTGATCCACCTTTTTTCAATACATAATATCTTATTAATATAATCACAACATTTTTTATTCAGTACCGGTTTCGATGTCTATGGACACCATCTTTAGCTGAAACAGGTTGTATGACCGGGCGAGTTGGCCGTCCGCGTAGAGGTGCTTGGCTGTGAGCTTGCATCCGGGAGATAGTAGGTTCGAATCCCACTATCGGCAGCCCTGAAGATGGTTTTCTGTGGTTTCCCATTTTCACACCAGGCAAATGCTGGGGCTGTACCTTAATTAAGGCCACGACCGCTTCCTTCCAACTCCTAGGCCTTTCCTATCCCATCGTTGCCATAAGACCTATCTGTGTCGGTGCGACGTAAAGCCCCTAGCAAAAAAAAAAAAAAACAGGTTGTATGAACAAAGATATAAAAGTATGTGGTACATATAATAAACCCTCAGTAATAAGTGACATTAGTAAGATGAGGTAAAAATACAATGCTTAAAAGATTATAAACAAGTTATGTGCTTGTTGGTCAAAGTATAAAATGAAAGTGAAGATATTAACAGATGTTTAAAGACTTGATCACTTTGGAATGATTAAAAAGTCTCAAGCGTAGCACTGCTAAAGACTAGGTTAAATAAAACATGGACATCCAAAAACTGAGATGGGATGCATTCCTTCCACAGAGTATTGATAATAAAGTAACATAAGTAAGTTTGCTGGTGGCTTGTAACATCAACTCATAAAAAGAAGCCATCATTTATGAGGTACTCAAAGAAGTGGATCATATTGCAGGCAAAGAGAAAATGGATATATGGTTAGAAAGTTTTAGATCCAATTCGGAACCTAAGTATGAAAAGAAAGTTAAGAGTTAAAATGAGATATTGGAAATAGGGCAAAACACTATAAAGTTAAGTAGGAGACTCACCTCAAACATCCTGATGTATGCATGAGAAGTGGCAAGGAGCAAGTGCTAGTGTTTGCTAGAAGTATTGACCATCGTTAAGGGAGGAAAAGGGGGTGGGTCAGGAAGGGGGAGAGGAGGGGTGATGGAAGGGGTGGAGTCAGATGAGCGTGGTAGGGAAGGGTAACGTGATAACGTGTGACATATAATCTGAAAAAACAAGCAATTTTTAGGGAGTTTAACACTGTTGTGAACTGAAATAAGAGAATCAAATAAAATTCTGGGCTTTTTGGATATGTCGTTCAAGTGTAGATTAGGATTGAAGTATTGGTCTAGATGTATGTAACAGGCTTCCATGATATCTAGTAGGGGGCCTTTGCTCAATGTGTCTAATATTGTTAAATCTTGATTTAATCCTTAAATTTATGTTTATAATTTTGTATGTGCTGACCAACTTCGGAAAACCTATTGTATTTAATTGCATTGAGATGTTCGGCATATCTAATCTTGAAAGTCCTACCAGTTTGTCCTATATATGAACTGTTACAGTCATTTCACTGAAACCTGTAAACTCCTGACTTAGTAAAAGGGTCCGATTTGTTGACCATGTTGGAATTGTGGAGAATATCCATATTTCTGTTGTTGGTGCGGAAAGCAATATTGACGTTATGTTTGTTGAATAGGTTGGTAACGCTGTAGATATTTTGATTGAATGTAAAAGTTGAGAATAACTTAGGCCTGGGATTATCTTTTATTAAGTTAGATTTAGAGCGATGTCTGAATTTGTTGATAATACATTTGATGAAACTTTTATTATAACCATTAAATTATAAATTTCCTTTTCCGTATTGACAGATTCAATGTGTAGACAAGAAATGTGTTTCTCCACCAATCAATACACAATTTATTGTAAATAGATTACTCTAGTACCGGTTTCGGCCCTTAACGGCCATCATCAGCTAGTACATGATTAGTTTCCAGCCATTAGACAAAATCACAAGTTGTTATTATGTTAGACATCCGGATGTCTAATGGGGGATGGAAATGCAATATACAGTAGCATGAAGTTAAAATATTTGTGGTCAAAGGTAAAAGGTTACATCAATAAGTTAGAACATGAGTATACAGAACACATTAAAACATATGGGCCACAATATAAAACACTTCAAAAGTTTTAACACATTAAAATTTGGTATGTGTAGGTTATGCACTTATTAAAATTGAAGTTCATGTTGCTTTGATTCCATTCTTCTATCTTCTGTGTGGATACTTTGCTTCTATGTCGTGTTGGTTTAGCTGTGTGAGGTAATCTTCGAGAATGTTCTGAGGCTGATACGTGTCGTATTGGTATGGACCTTCATCATGAAAAATTTGTGTTGTATAATCCAATTGTGATGTACTCCAGTAAATATTTTAATATAAAGTACTGCAGGTCTTGAGTTTGAATTTAGAAGCTGTTGGTGGCAACACCTCTCTCGTCTATGTTCATTTGTGGTTGTAGTCTGTAAAGATAAGCTAATATTAGTACAGTGTATGTATGAAGGAATGCCTGGTGTGTATATGGAAAGAGTACTTACTATTGCTGTTGTGGAGGTCTTGTACCAATATGTCTGAAGGCTTGCTGTGTTCTACTACGAGTGCATCTGGGGCTCATATTAGCTGTGGAGGGGAAGAAGAAGTGGCTATCGGGGAAGTAGGGGCGGGGACGGGCTTGTGATCGTTGGTTTGTTAGGGCGTGTGTTTACTATTTTAAGGTAATCATTCTTTAATGCTGGAATGGCTTTATCAAAGATGATGCTGGTTTTCTCTGTAATATCGTTAATGTTATGATTGGGATTAGCGTACTGGTCCAAAGAAATATAGAAATCTTCGGTAATGTTGAGCAGGGGGGCCTTAGAGTTTATGTTTAGTATCGTCATATCGTTATTGATGTCTGTGAATTTGATGTCAATCAAATTTCCCTCTATTGTATGTTACTACCTTTCAATACAGACCAGATATGAAGTTTTTAATGTTGAACTTGGGTGTCACAATGAATACTACTACAATTATTGTGTTAAAAGTAGTTTACACTTGATGAACATTACATAAAACTAAGTCGCTATGTTGATATCTTATTAAGACAAAGGCTGATTTAATTATGCAGTCATTAATGTCCCAAGGGGCATATTAATCATAAGTTGATTGAATACTTAATCTTAAATGACACAATCATCATGCTCCCATTAGAAATGTTGTTGAATCTGGGTGTCGCCTTAGGACTTAACTTTATTAAGCTTATTTGTGAAATATTGTCAAGTCTATTGGAATGTTGCCATGTTGCTGAAGTTGCGGAATAACATGCTGCTTGTCACTATAGAGGTGCGAATAGGGGACTGTCAAAATTGTTAACGACAAAATGTTGGAAACTTGTATCTTCAAATTCAGGATAGATGTTAGTTGAATGAGAGTTCCCCTTGTCTCTCTTGCGGCTGGCTTGCCTTGGAGACACTATTGGTTCCTATCGAACCTCTGTAGTGACAAGGAAAACCAACCTTCAATTAATGTGAGACCTTACATATTACATGAGACACAAAAGAAATAGATTCAATGGCAGATTGACAAGATGTTACAGTTACAAGTGATTATTTTCATTTTGACCGTATTGAAATTGAATTATTAAATGTTAAACAATTAATTTATTGAAACCACCTATTCAATACTAGTTAAGTCTTTATGACTATAACAATGTCATTACATTAAGTTTGAGTATGGTACATGTTTCGCCTGGCATTGCAGGCATCATCAGCCATGAATTCTATCTCCAAGTCAGAGCTCTGAGTGGATGCTATATTAGGATTAATCATAGTAAATATTATTTACATAACAATTGCAATGGAGTGATCAAGCCATCCATGTTTTAAAGTACTAATGTGACGTCCAAATCTTGTTCGCATTTAATGGAGATAATATTAACTGTCAACATTCATGAGTAGTAATGAGAACGGCATGATACATGGGTTTAAACCATCTGTACATTTTTACAACTTATGGGAGATTAACTTGTGCTAGAACTATTCTTGAAAACTACTTTTTACACAATTTACACTAATGTATACAAACTTATGTTATGTTTTGGAACTGAACTGGTCGATCTTGTCTTGAAGTTTCAATGGGATGTCTTACTCATGTCCTGTCGAATGGAGATAATGCTGATACTGATATGGTATTGTAGTCCATTGAAGTCGTAGCATTTAAATATTTCTTTTTATATTTGTAGGACATTAAACACGTTCAGCTTATATGTTTTTTTTGGGGGGGGGGGGGGGGAAGGTTCAGACCACCTCACACAAGCAACACAACAGGACCTCCTCGTAACGTCTAAAGGACTTTAATGCACCCACCAGCTACACACTACATCCAGAAACCAGTGAACTGCTCTTCCATCCACACTGAATAACTTCAAAAAGCTCCAACAAAACAACATATAAAAAGTTTATATGGTTATGTAATAATCCGTTATCTAACAAAACTTGATCGAATTCTCTAACAGATTTCTTGCCATCCACTTTAAGGCACCCCATCTTAATACTGATACTCATTCTTCTAGAAGTGAGGTTGACTACAAAATATTTAGGCCTTCCCAAAAAAAAAAAAAAAAAAAAAAAAAAAAAAAAAAAAAAAAAAAACATATAAGCTGAACGTGTTTATTGTCCTACAAATATAAAAAGATATATTTAAATGCTATGACTTCAATAGACTACAATTCCATATCAGTATCAGCATTATCTCCATTCGACAGGACATGAGTAAGACATCCCATCGAAACTTCAAGACAAGATCGACCAGTTCAGTTCCAAAACGTAACATAAGTTTGTATACATTAGTGTAAATTGTGTAAAAAATAGTTTTCAAGAATAGTTCTAGCATAAGTTAATCTCCAATAAGTTGTAAAAATGTACAGATGGCTTAAACCCATGTATCATCCCATTCTCATTACTACTCATGAATGTTGACAGTTAATATTATCTCCATTAAATGCGAACAAGATTTGGACGTCACATTAGTACTTTAAAACATGGATGGCTTGATCACTCCATTGCAATTGTTATGTAAATAATATTTACTATGATTAATCCTAATATAGCATCCATTCAGAGCTCTGACTTGGAGATAGAATTCATGGCTGATGATGCCTGCAATGCCAGGCGAAACATGTACCATACTCACACTTAATGTAATGACATTGTTATAGTCATAAAGACTTAACTAGTATTGAATAGGTGGTTTCAATAAATTAATTGTTTAACATTTAATGAGATGTTACAGGACGAAATAATCGCACTCAGTACGGGTCCATGGTCTGCACCATTGCTCATTGTCCCAAAGAAAATGGATGCTTCTGCGAAGCAAAAATACTGCATTTGCATTGATGTTCGAAAACTCAATGAGGTGACGATAGGAACAGTATTCCCAATGCCTCTCATATCAGAGCTCTTAGATTCTTTAGGAAAAGCACGGTACTTCTCTACTATGCACCTAGCATCAGGCTATCATCAGGTGTTAATAAGGCCAGAGGACCATGAAAAGGCAGCATTCTCAGCCTTAGGGTGGCATTATGACTACTTATGGATGCCAATGTGACTTAAGGACGTGCCTAGTACTTTTATCAGGTTGATGATGACAGCGATGTCAGGCCTAAACGTGTGAAATGCCTGATTTACATGGTTGATATTTTAACATACGCGAGCTCCATTGAAGAACACAATCAGAAATACAATGCTTATTAAAGATAAAAGGTTTCCACCTATTCAATACACTGACATAGTGATTCAATTAAGACATCACATATTTATTATAAACATTATGGTGTACATTATGGTACCGGTTTCAGCATCTCGTGTGCCATCATCAGCCATTGAGAAAATTATTGCAAGGTATGTTGGATGAATATATAAAAACCTATTAGTACAATATAAAATATATACAGAGCCTACTATTCTGATTAGCGAGTCTTACATTTATATATATAGACATATATATATACATTAAAACATATGTGACTAAGCAGCAAAGACCAATTCATTTTTAGAAAGTTAAATATGTCTTAAAACACAATATTATCTTGTATGTCAAAAAAATCTGTTAATAGTTAAAAATGTCTGTAATTGGCTTAGAAGAGTACAAGGATTTCCGTATAAAATTTATCATCAGTCCTTCAGTAACATCTGACATGTTGAATACATAATTTCTAGAACATTGTTCTTTGGTTAGGTGTGAGTTATACGTATTTATGTAAAACAGTCCCTCACAATATATAATTGTAAGATTAATATCGTGTACTAGTTTTTCTTCCTTTTTTAAAAATATCACAGTCTTTGTGTGACTATTGTAAAAACATCTAGTTGTTGATGTAATTTAAGCTAGAACTCTGCATTCATAATATTGTTCAAAAAATATAATAATGTGTGGCTGAGGCCGTATGTTTATGGCTGAGATCTTGAAAAACTGTTTCAATGTCAGGTGGAATTGGACAGGTTAATACTGATCTCGAACCAGCACGGACCTAAAAATAGAGAACGAATTGTGAATTTAGTGTTGGAATTCCGAAAATCAGAAGCGGCGCTTTAGAAAAGAAGGGAACAATAAGGTATGAAACTCGCCTCTAGCTCGATGTAACTGCGTGGGGTGTTTGTGAGGAACTGGATTTTGAAGTGTCGAGCGACTGCCTGCAAGCGTCAGCTGTTAGTTGAGGCGTGTTAGGTAGGGGAAGGGGAAGTTGCGGTAGCGTGAGACTGTATGTTAGGGGGGGCGTGGGCTTTGCTGGGGATAATAAGCCAGCGTGCTGCGTAATGTTTTATGTTAATTGATTTTTAGGTGTTTTTAAGTTATTTATCACTGAAATAAGCATATCAAATAAAATTGTAGGTTTCTCCGAAAGATCATTGAGATTGTAATTAGGATTGTAATACTGATCTAATGTACTGAAACATTGCTCCGTCAGGTCTAATAGTAGGCCTTTGTTCATTGTTTCAGTGATGTCTAAATCGTTGCTAATACCGTGACAATTATGTTTGTATTCTTGTATATGCTGGCCTATTGCTGAAAATGTCCTGTACCTAATGGCATTAATATGTTCGTTGTATATAATATTAAATTATCGCCATTGGCGCTGTTTTGCAAAAAACTGTGCAGGGCAAAACCCGCCCCATTGCCTATATTAGTCGCTTATTGTCACCTGTGGAACATAATATTTCGTCTATGAACGGGAAGCACTTGCTTTAATCCTCTCAATTGAACATTTTGCGGAGTATCTCGATCATTGAGAGTTCATCGTGAGCACTGATAACCAAGCTCTTTCTTGGTTACTTAATAAATACATACATACATACATACATACATACATACATACATACATACATACATACATACATACATACATACATACATACATACATACATTATCATTATAGACTGTTATGCCTTTCAGTGTTCAGTCTGCAAGCCTCTGACAATTTACTAAACGTCGCCACAATCCTCGATTTGCAACTAGTGTTGTGGCCTTATTTAGTTCTATACCTCTTATCTTTAAATCATTAGAAACGGAGTCTAACCATCATCGTCTTGGTCTCCCTCTACTTCTCTTACCCTCCATAGCTGAGTCCATTATTCTCCTAGGTAACCTATCCTCATCCATCGAGTTCATTCCTAAATTAGTCTTTATCTCCTCATTCCGAGTACCCTCCTGCCATTGTTTCCACCTGTTTGTACCAGCAATCATTCTTGCTACTTTCATGTCTGTTACTTCTAACTTATGAATAAGATATCCTGAGTCCACCCAGCTTTCGCTCCCGTAAAGAAAAATTGGTCTGAAAACAGACTGATGTAAAGACAGTTTCGTCTGGGAGCTCACTTCCTTCTTACAGAATTCTGCTGATCGCAATTGCCAGCTCACTGCATTTGCTTTACTACACCTTGATTCAATCTCACTTACTATGTAACCCCCCTGGGAGAACACACAACCCAAATACTTGAAATTATAGACTTGTTCTAGCTTTGTATCACCAATCCGACATTCAATTCTGTTGAATTTCTTACCAACTGACATCAGTTTAGTCTTCGAGTGGTAATTTTCATACCATACTCATTGCACCTATTTTCAAGTTCCAAGATCTTAGACTGCAGGCTTTCACCACAGTCTGCCATTAAGACCAAGTCGTCAGCATAGGCCAGACTGCTTACTACATTTCCACCTAACTGAATCACTCCCTGCCATTTTATACCTTTCAGCAGATGATCCATGGAAACTACGAACAGCAAAGGTGAAAGATTACAGCCTTGTCTAACTCCTGTAAGTACCCTGAACCAAGAACTCATTCTACCATCAATTCTCACTGAAGCCCAATTGTCAACATAAATGCCTTTGATTGATTTTAATAATCTACCTTTAATTCCATAGTCCCCCGGTATAGTGAACATCTTTTCCCTCAGTACCCTGTCATATGCTTTCTCTAGATCTACGAAACACAACTGCCTGTTCCTCTCGTAGCATTTTTCAATTACCTGGTGCATACTGAAAATCTGGTCCTGACTGCCTCTCTGTGTTCTGAAACCACACTGGTTTTCATCCAACTTCCTCTCAATGACTGATTGCACCCTCCCTTCCAAGATGCCAGTGAATACTTTGCCTGGAATACTAATCAATGAGATACCTCGATAGTTGTTGCAATCCTCCCTGTTCCCTTGCTTATAGATAGGTGCAGTTACTCCTTTTGTCCAATCTGAAGGTACCTTACCAAATACTTAATAATGCTCCGAAAATTGGACGCACTGGTCATTGGTTGCTTCGTTTGTCACGTTTTAAATTCTCCCTGAAATTTGTGTCTGGTTTTCAAAATTCGGTCACTGATGCATTGTCTCGCCTCTGTGAAGATCATCATCTTGCTGATTCCGAAATAAACCACTTTCCGGTTGCTACGGTAAATTCTGTTTCTTCTCTCATAAATTTTCCTTTGTCCTTTCAGTCATGTCATGACCATCAAAACCTTGATCCATACTGTCAACAATTAAAAAACGACATTTCTTCTAATGATTATTCTGGACCCTTTCGAATTGTAAATCTTCAAACCTACCCCTCAGGCTACTCCTCGTTTGGTTCTTCCTTCCGCATGACGTCCCATGATATTTCAATATTTTCATGGGTCCTGTACTGGTGGACATTTTGGAATGGTGAAATCTTATTCTCGGATTGCCTCTCAGTTTTATTGGCCCCAAATGCGAAAGGATGTTTTCTCTTGGGTCCGATCTAGCGACTTATGTCAAAAGCACAAGCCCCCAAATCATCACCCTTTTGGGGCATATGCTGCCTCCCCCTCTACTTACCCGGCCGAGAAATTCTACATCGACATTGTCGGTCCTTTGGTTAAATCTTCTAAATCAAACTCCTCCATATTTACTTTATTGGATGGTTTTTCAAAATTTCTTGTACGTCCATTACCTAACATTTCTTCTCAGATTATTATTAATTTACTAAACTAATCAAGTTTTTCCTCTTGCAGGCATTCCAAAAATTCTCGTCTCTGATAATGCTGCTATTTTTACTTCAAAAGTTTTTTATAACTTTTGTTTCTCCTATGGAATTAAAAAAGTTTGTACCTCACCTTATCACCCTCAGGCAAATGTTGCTGAGCGTTACCACCGGAGCCTTAAATCTTTTCTTTCCATCCTTCATTCCCAAGATCAAAAGTCATGGGATACCGAACTCCCTTACTTTTGTTTAGCTTTAAACGCTACTGTTAATGATTCTACCTCCTTTTCTCCCGCCAAGCTATTCTTGGGAAGAGATCTTCATACTCCTTTATCTTTAAATTCGAATTTGCCCTCTTTATTGCTTACCCCTCCTCAGTTGCTTACCGACTCTCAATTAAAGGAAGCTCTTCGTAATTTAAATCATGCCAGGGATCTTCACCGAAAAACATGTAATTCCCGCTTCTGCCCGCGCAACTTTAAGATTTTTGATCAGGATTTGTTGAAAAACCATCCCATCAGTTCGACCCAACATCACATTTCGGCTAAGCTTTTCCCTCTTTGGATTGGCCCATACCGAATTCTTTCTTTCCCTTCTTCGGTTACTGTTCAATTGCAGTCTATTTCCAACCCTCGGGACATTCGGAAGGCCCACTTTTCCGAACTTAAGAAATTTTTTCTTGAATTTTTTTTTCCTTTTCTTTTCTTTCCTTGGGTACTGAGGGAGAGTTCATTGAAATTTATTTTACGGTAGTTATATTTACGTTCTGTCTGCTCTGTTTACTCTGGTCCATATTTCTGTAAATTTATCTACTTGTTTTCCCCTTTTGGCTCACCCAGTCCTTTTCCCCTCCACCCACACAGACTTGATGTCAGACTCTCCCATGCACTTTTTAAAAAATTATAATTGCCCTTACTTGGCGTCCTTTTCTGATTTTTCAAATTTTCATGGGAAATTTCCTGTATTTTTACATTTGGCCACCTTAAATTTATTTTTATTCGGTCCGGACCATTTTCCTTTGTTTACCCTCCCATTTTTTTTCTTTCCCTTTGCCTTTTCTATTTCTCTTTCCCTTCTTCATATTTTCCCTGCTTTTCTTGCTTCTTTGTTTTCCATATTTCTGCTGTTCCTTTGTTTTTTTCGATACTGTGCTTCTTCTGGTCGCCGATCATCGATTCCTGAGAAGGCGCCACTCATGGACATCGCTGCTGCTTCGCCGACCTGCTTTCGCCCATCCTTCGGAATCCGCCCGGTGGCAGGAATATGTAACGTGCTCTTGCCATAACCCCTCCATCTACGTTTCTACAAGCTTCTGGAAATATCATCGCATCTACGTCTCCATATACTCTGCAATATCTATGTTTCTACTGGACTATATGCTCTCTACTATTATTATTATTATTATTATTATTATTATTATTATTATTATTATTATTATTGTTATTATTATTATTTATTATTATTATTATTATTATCTGCTTTTGTCATCTATACCTCTACATATCATTGGATTAACCTTACTTTGTGCTCACCCATCTTTCCGCTCCTGCAACTCTCAACATACTGACTGTCGTCCTGTGTCTACTTAACACCACCTACGTCATCTGCCATGTCACTTAAACCTTCTAGAATAGACTGGTCTTTGCTTCTGGGCGTGTGTATATTGGACTGCCTCACCCGTCTTAGGCAGACTGGCATCTACTTGTTTAGAGAGAGAGAGAGTGCATGTGTGCGTGCGTGCGTGCGTGCGTGCGTGCGTGCGTGCGCGCCACTGACCTCGCTCGGCTTACCGTGCGATGCGGTTTCTATTCTCGTCCAGATGGAAAACTTTACATCGTCGAACTTGGGTGAGCTAAAACACTTCACATGAAAATTGTTGGAAAACTTTAACTTAGCCATTCAGGAGTGTTAATACACTCTTGATTTTCAAAAGCCTTGATTCGCGCCTAAATTCTTAATACTTTCTACTTATCAAAATTACCTTTTAACTACGTCCTGCAAATTAATTGAGGGTGGACATTGCCAACAGAATTTTCTCAAGCTTTGAAATTTGGACACTAATTGGCGGATGAGCTTTCTCCAGTATCGTGCACTCGGAATTCCTTTTTTTATCTCTTCCTTTCTTGTCCTTGTAGTTTTGATCCCCCTCCTTTCCCTCCCCTTTCTCTTTCACTAGGATTATTAGGTTTTTGTAAAAATGCCCTGGAGGTGTTTGATTTGTAATTGTGGGCAAATATTATAATCATTGTAGAAAAAGGACAGTTGCTTTTTCAAAAGTTTTATGTCTATTTCCCTAGGAAGAAAATCATCTGAGATGATTATGTATGAAAACTTTTTTTTAAATTTTTTTTTATTGTAACTAAATCCTGTGTAGTAGTTCCCTTGTATAGGTGGAATCTACAGCGAATATTATTCTGAGATCATGATGTATGAAATGTTTTTGTATAATTGTAAACAATCCTGTGCGGTAGTTTCCTATTACTTTCTTCCTGTTAAGGGAAGCTTGGGTATCGCTTAGGTGATTCATGTCCAGGATCTCTCTTGGACCTATTGTCCTTCTGTGTGTATTGTGCAAAAACATAGTATTCCAATTATTATCATCATCATAAAAAAGTTGCTCTTTCAAAAGTTTTATAATTATTTCTCTAGGAAGAATATCATCTGACATGATCCTTTTTACCTCTTTCTTATTTGTGAATTGTTAACTTTCATCTTAAGGGAAGTTTAAAGATAAAAATTTCATTGTTCCGTATTGAAAAGTATCACAGTTAAAATTGAAATAATAAATAAAGAGGTTCAACCTATTCAATACAAAAGAATAAGAAATGCACTGATACGTTCTTATTTATTTAATAATAAGTAGAAGTGGTACCGGTTTCGACCCTAGTCCAGGTCATCGTCAGCCAATTAAAACATGAAAAACAATGCATAGGAAAAGAAAATAAAAGATCAAGTTCACTCCGGATCAGTAGAAGAGGCGAAAGAAAAATGACGGGGGTAGACACTGTAAAATTCAGAAGAAGTAAAAGGTAAGTCACTTAAAAGAAACAGTGCGTAATTTTCTGAACGGCGGTATGGCACACGCAGTGTTAGGCAAAGTCTTATAATGTTTATGAAAAGCGGAGAACGGTTAAATGAGCTAGCTTGTATACACTGTCAGGCACAAAGTCATAACACAATCGAACACATATGAAGATCCATAATCGTGCTGAAGCTGAAGATGAGTAGATCAATTGAAGTAACTTGCCAGCTCCCAGTGATCAGCGCGATATATTCAACATCAGGCACTGTGGTTTCAAATGCCAACGTAAAGTGAAGAATAGCTTAATGATCCAAAATTTGCTTCGGCTGCAGGAATGTAAGTATATATAGATACCTATAATATAATTCAATATAATTGAATAAGTAATTGTGATCCTGAAAAAAACAATTGTGAAGAGAAAAAAAATTAGTAAAAAGCGCAATACCGGAAACAAATGAAAATGTATATGCACAGTGCGCTATTTCTTAAAATGTAAAAAATTCATCGGCGCAAGGCAAGAGCTAAATTTGAATGAGAACCGAAATGAAGGTAGCTTCTTTTATTTTTTTTATTTTTTTTTTTGTTTTTTTTTTTTTTTTTTTTTTTTTTTGAGGTGAAAAGAAAAGATAGGATAAATTAAGAGGAAGAGGATAGTGGAATAAGAGAAGAATAAAAGAGATTGAAGTTAAACAGTGTTGAGGAAGGATAAGATAGGGAGATGAAGGAGGGGTAGTTTAGGGTGGGTTGTTAGAGGTAGAAAATGTGGGTAGGAACTTTGTAAGGCATGGAAAATAGAATTGGGGTTTTGAAATTTAGAATTTTTGAGAAGATGAATTAGGAAGTCAAAAAGGATGTTGGGTTTTTCAGAAATGTCGTTTAAATTGAAATTAGGGTTGAAGTATTGGTCAAGGTGAATAAAGCAATTTTCAGTAGTGTTTAAGAGGGGGCCTTTGTTAATGATTTTAAGTATTTTCATGTCTTTTTCAATATTGGTGAAATTATGCTTGGAGTCTTGTATGTGTTGTCCTCTGGCGGAGAATCTGTTGTATTTAATGGCGTTGATATGTTCGGCGTATCTGATATTGAAGTTGCGGCCAGTTTGTCCGATGTAGGAGCTGCAGTTGTTACATTTGAATCTGTATACTCCGGATTTAGAAAAAGCATTAGATTTATTTAGTGATTTAGAGTTGTGTAAAATATCGAAATTTCTATTGTTAGTTCTAAAAGAAATTTTCATGTTGTGTTTTCTAAAAACATTAGTTATTTTATAAGCATCTTGAGTGAAAGTGAATGTGGAAAATGCAGTTGGTTTTGTAATTTCTTTAGATAACGTGGTTTTTGGACGGTGTTTGAATTTGTTGATGATACGGTTTATGAAGGAGTTGTTAGAGCCTTTGAATTTAGCAATGTTACGGATGGTGTTCAATTCATTATTTAAATCTTTTTTAGACATAGGGGTGTTGAAGGCATGAAAAATTAAGCTGTTATAAGTAGCGCCTTTATGTGCTTGAGGGTGCGAAGAATCTTGTCGTATTGTGGTTGCTGTTTGGGTTGGTTTTCTGAATATTTTGTAAGATAAAGAAGAAGGATGTCTAGTGATAGTTAAGTCTAGAAAATTAAGAGTTTGGTTGTGTTCTAATTCGAGGGTGAATTTAATGTTAGTCTATGTTGTTGAGATGAGGAAGTGTAGAGGCTATGTTGGTTGATTCTTCATTTAAAATTACTAATGTGTCATCGACATATTACGCACTGTTTCTTTTAAGTGACTTACATTTTACTTCTTCTGAATTTTACAGTGTCTACCCCCATCATTTTTATATCGCCTCTTCTACTGATCCGGAGTGAACTTGATCTTTTATTTTCTTTTTCTTATGCATTGTTTTTCATGTTTTAATCGGCTGATGATGACCTGAACTAGGGTCGAAACCGGTACCACTTCTACTTATTATTAAATAAGAATGTAATCACTGCTTTTCTTATTCTTTTGTATTGAATAGGTTGAACCTCTTTATTTATTATTTTAATTTTAAGGGAAGTTAAAAAAAATTGCTTTGGTGATTTATGTCCAGGGTTTGTTTCGGACCTATTTTGCTCCTATGTTAATCAGTGTGTATTCTGCCAAAATTTTACTGTTCCAATACAGTTGTTTGTCTAAAATTATCGAATGGTAATATGTTCTTTTTTGTTTGGTACCTACCACGGAAAACCTCTCCCACTATCCCCCCTCCCCATTACTGCTTCTTGTCACTCTGCTTGTTCTCTTTGGTTGATGCGATCGACTTCTTGGTGCAGTGTTTGAAATCGTCTAGATTCTTCTAATACCAATAATGGAAAATATACCATGCAGGAAACTTGAAATTTATCTTGATTTTCTAAATCACTAATTTTCTAGACTTAACTATCACTAGACATCCTTCTTCTTTATCTTACAAAATATTCAGAAAACCAACCCAAACAGCAACCACAATACGACAAGATTCTTCGCACCCTCAAGCACATAAAGGCGCTACTTATAACAGCTTAATTTTTCATGCCTTCAACACCCCTATGTCTAAAAAAGATTTAAATAATGAATTGAACACCATCTGTAACATTGCTAAATTCAAAGGCTCTAACAACTCCTTCATAAACCGTATCATCAACAAATTCAAACACCGTCCAAAAACCACGTTATCTAAAGAAATTACAAAACCAACTGCATTTTCCACATTCACTTTCACTCAAGATGCTTATAAAATAACTAATGTTTTTAGAAAACACAACATGAAAATTTCTTTTAGAACTAACAATAGAAATTTCGATATTTTACACAACTCTAAATCACTAATTTTAAGGGAAGTTAAAAAAAATTGCTTTGGTGATTTATGTCCAGGGTTTGTTTCGGACCTATTTTGCTCCTATGTTAATCAGTGTGTATTTTGCCAAAATTTTACTGTTCCAATACAGTTGTTTGTCTAAAATTATCGAATGGTAATATGTTCTTTTTTGTTTGGTACCTACCACGGAAAACCTCTCCCACTATCCCCCCTCCCCATTACTGCTTCTTGTCACTCTGCTTGTTCTCTTTGGTTGATGCGATCGACTTCTTGGTGCAGTGTTTGAAATCGTCTAGATTCTTCTAATACCAATAATGGAAAATATACCATGCAGGAAACTTGAAATTTATCTTGATTAGGCGAAAAACGCCACAACGGAGTTCCTATACGCCCTATAATAAATTTCAGACCAAGCCCTCTGTATAAAACAGCGCAATTTATACAGCAATTTTTGAGTAAGCATTACACTTTTCAAGCCAGTAAATCAATTAAAAATACTTTAGAATTAATTAAACAACTGGATAATTTCAAATTACAACCATATCATACAATGCACTCATTCGATATCACTAATATGTATGCTAACATTAAACCAGAAAAGGTCATACCAATCTTCTTAAAAAACTTGCGCAATCATAGCCGGCTTAGGCAACTTGAAATAGATGATTTTATGCCAATTCTGAAGCTTTTAACTAATAATAATAATAATTTTACTTTCAACAAAGTAATATATAAACCAGAATCAGATATCCTGGCTGATATACACATAGATTTTTTGGAACACACAAAAATAAAAATAAAACAAGACATTCAATAATATAGCCTTATGGTCTAGATTCGTGGATGATTCATGGCCCAACGTATCACTGATGCACCCTCCACCCTAACACACCTTAACAACATTGATACTGATATCAAATTCACAATAGAATCCGAAAGTAATAAGACCCTAAATTTTCTAGACTTAATCATCACCAGACTCCCATTTTCGTTTAAATATAAAATATACAGGAAACCAACACACACAGCTAAGACGATCAAACAAGATTCTGTACATCCTCCTAGTCATAAAAGAGCTACATATAATAGTCTAATACATAGAGAATTTAATGTACCCATGTCTAACACAGAACTCTAGAAAGAACTCAATACTATACGCAAGATCGCATCCCATAATGATCATAACAAAAGTTTCATAGAATGCGTAATTTACAAGTTCAAATACTGGCCCAGGACTAAGTTACAAAAAGAAGCAACTAAAGCCAAAACGTATGCAACATTCACGTTTAACTCTGACATTTTCCGAGTAACGAATATTTTAAAAAAAAGAAACATCAATATTTCCTTTAGAACTAACAACAGAAACCATGATATTTTTCATAATTCTAAATTGGTTAATGAACCCAATCCGTTTGATAGAGCAGGTGTTTATAGGTTTCATTGCAACGACTGCTCCAGTGTTTATATCGGACAAACTGGGAGATCATTTAATATTAGATACAATGAACATATTAATGCCATTAGGTACAGGACATTTTCAGCAATAGGCCAGCATATACAAGAATACAAACATAATTGTCACGGTATTAGCAACGATTTAGACATCACTGAAACAATGAACAAAGGCCTACTATTAGACCTGACGGAGCAATGTTTCATTACATTAGATCAGTATTACAATCCTAATTACAATCTCAATAATCTTTCGGAGAAACCTACAATTTTATTTGATATGCCCCCCCTGACATACAGTCTCACGCTACCGCAACTTCCCCTTCCCCTACCTAACACGCCGCGACTAACAGCTGACGCTTGCAGGCAGTCACTCGACACTTCACAATCCAGTTCCTCACAAACAACCCACGCAGTTACATCGAGCTAGAGGTGAGTTTCATACCTTATTGTTCCCTTCTTTTCTAAAGCGCCACTTCTGATTTTCAGAATTCCAACACTAAATTCACAATTTGTTCTCTATTTTTAGGTCCGTGCTGGTTCGAGATCAGTATTAACCTGTCCAATTCCACCTGACATTGAAACAGTTTTTCAAGATCTCAGCCATAAACATACGGCCTCAGCCATACATTATTATATTTTTTGAACAATATTATGAATGCAGAGTTCAAGCTTAAATTATATCAACAACTAGATGTTTTTACAATAGTCACACAAAGACTGTGATATTTTTTAAAAAGGAAGAAAATCTAGTACACGATATTAATCTTACAATTATATATTGTGAGGGACTGTTTTACATAAATACGTATAACTCACACCAAACCAAAGAACAATGTTCTAGAAATTATGTATTCAACATGTCAGATGTTACTGAAGGACTGATGATAAATTTTATACGGAAATCCTTGTACTCTTCTAAGCCAATTACAGACATTTTTAACTATTAACAGATTTTTTTGACATACAAGATAATATTGTGTTTTAAGACATATTTAACTTTCTAAAAATGAATTGGTCTTTGCTGCTTAGTCACATATGTTTTAATGTATATATATATATGTCTATATATATAAATGTAAGACTCGCTAATCAGAATAGTAGGCTCTGTATATATTTTACATTGTACTAATAGTTTTTTATATATTCATCCAACATACCTTGCAATAATTTTCTCAATGGCTGATAATGGCACGCGAGATGTCGAAACCGGTACCATAATGTACACCATAATGTTTATAATAAATGTGTGATGTCTTAATTGAATCACTATTATTATATATATATAATTCGCTGGGGCCATCAAGGACCACGTTAAGTCTTGTTGCATTTGACACTGAACTTGGCCTTCTTTAGAGCCCAAATTTCCCTCATTCTTTGTGAGTGGGCCTGCTTTCGCTCCTCTGTCCAAGGGGCACCGTGTCTTCTCTTCGGTTGCTCGTCTCGGTTTAGACCGTTCGTCAATATTTTCTTGCGGAAGAGATCTCTGTTAAAGGCGTCTTCAGCTGAGATATGTAGCATTTGCAGGTCTTCTTTGGTATTTCTAAACCAGGGAATTGGGGTTTTGGCGTTTGAATAAAAAAAGTGAAAGATTTCTTTAGTTAACTTTCTTCTGTCCATTCTTTTCAGATGACCGTAAGATCGTGCCCATCTTTTTCTGATTGTGTCGGTAATTTTCTCTATTTTGCTGTAGACTTCCTTGTTGGATCTCTTTTGATGGATTCCATTTCTGTACTTTGATCCGAAGATTCCTCTAACAATTTTGCGTTCTCTTTTCTCCAGTTCTTCAAGGAGTCCTTTGTTGGCATTTAGAGACAGGGTTTCGGCTGCATATAGAACTACTGGCTTCAGAACTGTTTCATAGTGGCGTATCTTGGTGTTTTGGGAAAGGCATTTTTTGTTGTAGATTGTGCGGGATGTTTGGTAGGCTATTTCCAGTTTGCGTACTCGCTCCTGAAGTGCTTCTTTGTCCAGTCCATTTTTCATGATGATCTCACCCAGGTATTTGAATTTGTCTACTCGGGTGATGTCCCCGTATTTTGTATGGAGTTTTGGTGGAGCCTCTTTGATGTTAGTCATTACTTCTGTTTTCTCAACCGATATCTGCAAACCAGTTTGTTCGGCAATTTCCTTTAAAATTTCAACTTGAGCTCTAGCGGTTTTTATGTCGGTTGAGAGAACAGCAATATCATCGGCAAATACTAAGCAGTCTGTTGCGATCCCCTTGGATTTGGTTCCTATTCTCAATGGACTGTAGTTGGTTTCCTGTAATCTCACGCGCCAGGTTCTGATGATCTTTTCAAGAACACAGTTGAAGAGTATCGGGGATAGCCCATCAGCTTGTCGGACTCCTGTTTTGATGTCAAAGGAATGCGAGAGACATCCGTGGAACTTTACCTTGGATTTTGTATCGGTCAGGGTGGCTCTAATTAATGCCAGCAGTTTCAAATCAACTCCAAATTCATTTAAGATGTTTAGCAGGACTTCCCGGTCAATGGAGTCGTACGCTTTCTTAAAGTCCACAAAGACAGACACATACTGCTTGGACCTAGTGTACAATATCTGATGATTGTTTTCAGATTTGGGATCTGTTCCGCTGTTGAGCGACCTTTTCTGAACCCTCCTTGGTATTCACCTATTTGATGTTCGACTTGTGCTTCCAAACGCTCCAGGATGGCAAGTGATAGAATTTTGTAAGTCACGGGTAGCAAAGATATTCCTCTGTAGTTGTTGATGTTCTTCATGCTGCCTTTTTTGTGTAATGGATGGATCAAAGCTATTTTCCAATCTTCGGGTAGGGTCTCCTTGTTCCAAATTTCTTCAATTTGCTTTTGCAAGATATCAAGTGATTCTTCTGGGGCATATTTCCATAGTTCTGCTGCTAATGAGTCTTCCCCCGGCACTTTGTTATTTTTGAGACGGGCAATGTGGCGCTTGATTTCATCTCTGTCGGGTGGTCTGGAATCTGGGTACCTGAGTAAGGGTTCCTTGGTCTCAATGGCGCTTTGCGGTTTAGAGCAATTAAGTAAATTCTTGAAGTAATCTGCCAGAATGCTGCAATTTTCTTCATTTGACGTCGCCAGTGTGCTGTCCGTTCGCTCAAAGCATAGAGATGGTGGTTTATAGCTAGTGAGTTTGCGTTTGAAGGCTCTGTAGTACTCTCTGCTTTCATTCTTCTTAAAGTTTTGTTCTATTTTTTCAATGAAAGATTTTTCGTATTTACGTTTCTCAGTTCTGAACCCCTAGCTGCTTGGGCACGTTGGGTTTTGTAGGTTTCCCAATCATTTTCTGATTTCGCAGAGTTGTACTGTTTCCACGCATTGAGTATTTCTTGGAGGACTGATTCGCAGGTACTATTCCACCAGGCATGCTTTTTGCTTCTCTTGATTTCTGCAACGTCTTTGGCGGCCTCAACAAGGAAACTTTTGGCGTTGTTAAAGTCACAGTCATTTGGTCTGGCCTTCTCCTGGAACTCCTCGACCCTTTGCCGAAGTTTATCATTGTCGAAGCGTGTGATCTGTTTGGTTGTCTTCCTTGTGTTTGCAGGAATTGGTTTGAATTTGATAAGAGACATATAATGATCTGAGGCCACATTGATGCCTTTCTTTACCTTGACATTCATAATCTCAGGGCTGTTTCTCCTGGAGATCGCAACATGATCAATTTGGAACTCTCCGAGAGCTTGGACGGGAGAACGCCAAGTCATTTGCTTTCTGGGTAGATGGCGAAGGTGGGTCGACATGACCTGCAGGTTGTGATTTTCGCAAATGGTCACCAGTCTTTTGCCGTTGGGATTGGTTCTTTTTTGAGCAGGGTAATTTCCTATAACTTTCTTGTACTTCTGCTCACGACCTAGTTGGGCATTGATGTCACCCAAAAGAAGCTTGACATGGTGTTTGGGGATTTTGTTCAATTTTTCTTCCAGTAGGTCCCAGAAATTATCAACTTCGTCTGGATCAGACTTGTTCTTATCGTTTGTAGGAGCATGTGCGTTAACTAGGGCGTAGGTTTTGTTTCCGCATTTAATTGTGAGTATAGACAATCTGTCATTCACAGGTTCGAAATTTGCAGCCGATTTAAGGATCTTGGTTCTAACAGCAAACGCGGTTCCAAGCATCACAGCTCCATTGAGGATTCCTCTTTGCGCTTTGCTCTTGAAAAATCGGTAGCCTTCGGATTCAAAAATCTCTTCATCTGGGTACCTTGTTTCCTGTAGGGCCACTATGGATATCTGATTTTCGTGAAGAGCTTTGGTGAGGGTTTTCAGCTTGCCAGTTTGTGTAAGTGAATTTATGTTGAAAGTTGCTAGAAAGGTTTTAGATTTTGGCCTGGGTTTTTGACTCTTCGGGGTACACCGAGACGCTCCGACTCATCTCTTGCATGATGTTGAGTCTCCCCCAGAATCCGAACGAGACTCGTGCAGTGTGGCGTTCACGACGAGGGATTTATCCGAAGATTTACCCCCTGGGGTATGTTTCTTGAAATGTTGTGCCATCATGCTTTTGACTTGACTTTGCTTTGGACGGGTACCCATCCTTTTACAACTAGGGTTGTTAGCCCTAGAGGTTGCCTCAAGATGTTTTCTGGCTTCTGGTCATTTACCAGTCTTTGCCGTAACCCTGGCAAGGGACCAGTTTTTTTTTTTTTCACGGTGGTATTTTATTTCCCTACTACCCTCTGACTCTGCTGGCGGCAGAGTCAGCGAGCTTCCCCAATTCCAATGGGACGCGCCCAATGGAGGTAACCGGTAAATCCCCACATGGGCATTATTATTATTATTATTATTATTATTTATTTATTTTCCTTAAATTGTACATGTACAGTTTAGGGGTGGTAGATGGAGAAAGGGCAAGCCCCACATACACGGAAGTGCCTCCATCTCCACATGTGTACATAAACTCTACTGAATATTTACATATAAACTTATGTAGACAATTTTAAATTTACATATTTACACTACAAACACTGTACCCTTAGAATAATGATTATCTTGATTTATTCTGAAAATATTAGAGTAAGAACACCCAGCCATTTGTACTCTCACTCAGACCCCTGTATACACACTCATTCACAACCACTCCCACACGCGCATGCATACACATTCGCCCGCATACACCTGTACTTGCACCCATCCTTCTTACAATTCTAATTTATACAAGTTATATACATCGCATATGGGTTTCTATTTACATATACATTTTCTTTACTTCGCGGAGGAAGTGAGGAAGAGGAAGCATTTTTGCCTCAGATGGTAGAAGGTTCCAGGTACGAGCAGCCCTCGTGTAAAACCCATTTAAATATGAAGTTGTTCTAGTGAAGGGAGGGACAAGAGTAACTCCTTGGCCTCTTTTAACAGAGCGGTAATTGAGCTGCAGGCGGTGGAAAGTGGAGAGGTGTGTGTTTTCTGTCAGGAATTTCATAAGGAAGGCTACATCTATTTGTGTACATAATGAGTTCACTGGTGGCAATGACCTGGCTGTGTTTAAGGAGATGTGTTTGTTAATTAAACGTTCTGCTCGTCGCTGGATACCCTCTAGTTTCCTCATATTTTCCGTTGTAGTTGGATGCCAGGAAGGAAGGCCATATAATAGTATGGGCCGCACTAGGGAAATATAAGCCGTTCGTAGGGCTTTACTTCTTCCTCCCGAGAGACATCTACAGACGAAACCTAGCACTCTGTATGCCTTACACCTCACATCCTCCACGTGTTTATTCCATTTCAGATTGTCCGTAATGTAAACAATAAGCAGTCTGATGGAGTTAGAAGTTGGCAGTTGGATTCCACATAGAGTAGGTTGGTTCTGGAGTGGTTGTTTAGCTCTGCTTAGTCTTACATACTTACAGTTCTTATTTATATACATTCTATTTACCTCACACCACATGTCAATGTATTGAATAGGTGGAACCCTTTTATCTTCAATAAGCATTGTAAATCTCGATTCAATACGGACCATAATGAAATTCCTAATATTAAACAATCAGAAATTACGAGAAGTGTTCCAGAGACTCAGGGAACACCGGCTAAAATTACAGCCGGATAAGTGCGAATTCCTGCAAACAGAGGTGGCATTCTTAGGTCATGTAAATACCGAGCATGGAGTACAGCCGGATGAGCGAAAGGTTGAGGCAGTAACGAATTTTCCGAGGCTTATAACGACAAAACAGTTTAAAGGATTTCTAAGATTAAGCGGGTATAATTGGAGATTCATAACTTAGTACAGCAAGATTGCTAAGCCTCTGTATGAACTCCTAAAAACCAATGTCCCTTATGTATTGTACCAGGAAGGCATATGGCCTGGCACATCATTTTTCTAAGTCATTATTTATTAAAGAACTGCTCAGCTTTAGCGTCTGAAACAGCTGAACGAACGAAAGTTCTGGACTCCACTGCTTGCTGCAGGAGTGAGAGAGACAGCGCGAGAGGGGAACAGGCCGAGTGACGTAATCGCCACATGTTCTCGACTTCCCCTATGGAATACTCTGGAAATATTTCCGTAACTTTTGAATGGCGTAAGATACAGAAATGAGAGCTACACCAACGTGAAGCCCACATTTCGAAAGGATAATAGCTGAAATTTGGGGTTAATCCATCCAGTAACTTTGAAGATATTAAAGGTAGAAATTTGTGGTACGAAACCACTTTTTTGTTGCTTGGCGCAGCGAGCCAGCCCACAGCGGGGTATATAAGGTCAACGACTTGACAGGTATACTCAGATAGTAAAACCCGATAGTGCGTGGTCAATGAATCAGATAATTCATATCACACATTCATCATCTCCTTATGGGTAAGTTTGTACCCAACTGACAACTCCAATCTGGGGAATTATGATACGGACGGTCTTCGCTATCGCAGACCAAAAGATGCCCTCGATGTAACAACCTAGAACCCCCTCTTCACCCTAATGGGTGCAGGTCATATTCTGGCCAATTAGATCCACATTCAAAAGTCCACACACTCAACACAGTAATGCAGTCTCGGTAGCACACATCATGAAATAGCACTCAAGGCCGTTACAGGTCGATGGGCTACAATCACTCATCGGTCACTCGTGACCAATGAGATTTGTGGTCTGGTATACTCAGTTGAAATTCACAACTCAACCATGGGAGAAGATTATGTTGCTGCATCGTGTTACGCGAAGTTAAAGTGAATCGTACCGTAATACTTAGAATTTCGTCGTGCGAGGTCGCGATACTTAGAAATTTCAACCGCGTCGTGAATGTGTGAAATATTTTTAAGTACTTCAGAGTTGAACATCGTGTTACAAGACTTAAGAATTTTTCTACCAAGTTGCGAACTTGTGATTTTGAAGGTGTATTCAGGTTGAATTTAATACAAGTGCTAGACTTGTCAATTTACAGCACATTGTAGACTTAACTATTTTCAATGTGTATTTGAACTCTGTTACTATCACGTACTGTGATAAGAACATTGGAAGGACTGTGCGTGATAATTTAAACTTATGACTGTTGACAGACTCATGAATTTCGAGACGTTTCGACGTGTGTTTCGTCTGTAAATATGATTTTGAATTGTTCAAGGTGTTGTGCCAGTCAAATACTCGGTGATTAGTAAGATTAAGTGTGGTCAATTTTCACGTATTTTGTGAAAGTTTGAACAGGATCATTAGAAAAGAGACTGAACCTTAAGGATATTTTATGTTGATAATAGGAAATATGGACTCTTGTTAGGCTAATTTACACGGAAAATCTACTTAAGAAGTGAATTCTAGAATTTTGGAGACTGTCGCATACATCGTGTGAACTGAAAAATGCATGATTGTCCATTGACTGTGACCCTAATATTCATCCTGAACTTACTACGTGATTTTTGAATATTCTGAACTGTGTCCAGTGTTCAATTCTATGCTATACAAATTGTGCATTTAGGAACTGTACATTTAAAATTCGTAACTTAAGAAGTGATTTCAGTGTTATCGTAAATATTTTCCACAGAGACCTGACTTGTGTTTCAAACTGTGCTAAAAGACTGTTATTTTGAGTCACACGTTAACTGCTGCGTTATAAAGTGCAAGTATGAACTATGCTTTCAAACTCATCTAAGTGTAAAGTGCAACTAATTACTCTTAACTGACAGTGCCACGTCTTGTATTATCGTGCCAATTGAACTTTCCTGTGTGTCCATTCTCTCTGACAAACACATGAAATCTTGGCAAAGTGTTGAAACCTCGTATTACTTTAAACATCAAATCAGCGTGGGACAGGCTATATCGTTGGAGATACGTGGTGACATCGAGGGATGATACGTGGTAACATCGAGGGACGAAACGTGGTTCGCCGCAGTTGGTGCTGAGTTCGACCTCAGACTGATTGTCATGGGAATTCCAGCCGCCAAGCTGCGGAGCCGCATTTCAACCATTCCTGTTGTTGAATTCAGGTGATATTAG
This sequence comes from Anabrus simplex, assembly GCF_040414725.1. Lineage (NCBI taxonomy): Eukaryota > Metazoa > Arthropoda > Insecta > Orthoptera > Tettigoniidae > Anabrus > Anabrus simplex. The sequence continues at coordinate 131,809,015 of NC_090266.1, read as the reverse complement.
TGCATTTTACAATCTTTCTTGGGTGAATAATCTCATCATATTGCACTACAACATTAACTGACATTGCCAAGGGGCACTCCATCAACCACAATACTCTAGTGCTACGTTAGTCAAGTGCAAGTGCTTAATCCATAAGAATATTTTGGTCGTGTGAATTTCAATTCTACTACCTATTGAACTGTAGGTCTATTTATAACGATTTAGAAAGACTTTGGGTTTTTGAAGCAAGTGTAATTTGAAATCATTCTATTACAACTTAATAGGACTTTAGGATTTTCTATAGCAAGTTTATAATTTAAAATCACGTTTAATCTATTTAAAAAGACTTTAGGATTTCTGAAGCAAGTGTAATTTGAAATCATATTTTATTTATAACTACTTAGACAGATGTTAGGATTGCACAGAAGTGATTTGAAAGACTTAATATTTAATTTGAACCTTGAGATCTTAGTCAGTTGACGAAGTAATTTAAACTTAAGGTTTATGGTACAAAGTATTTATTTTGAATTTTATTTATTTTGAATTCATGAGTGAAAATTTAATTGGACTTCAGGGTTTATTTAACTGAAGTTATTGAGAACAATAATTCATTCTGGACATTTTACAAACATCAAGTGGATATATGCAACAAAGATTATATTTTGTTCAATCTTAACAACATTTAAAATTCTGCAATTTGATTTCAATCTGAACATGTTAACGGAAGATTTACTCTCAAGACAATCTTTAGTATTTGAATGAATAATAGAAGCAGGGTGATTTTCTTCAAATCATTAATAAATTTATCAGAAAAATGTTAATACCATCTATTATTCGCCCTGCGAAGCTTCCTTCTCTGTACCTGCTCCAGAAAGACTGTACACTACCTGAGATCCTTCCCATGCTCTTGTGCCCAATTACTTTTCCTGGTACAGTATGGACAGACAAGCAGGAGATGGCTTTCAACACATTGAGACGGAAATTGGCCAAAAAGCCTATACTACAATAACCAGACTTCGAAAAGCCATTCATCCTAACTACGGATACAAGTGGCGAAGCTATTGTATAACATCTTTAATTCGCGCTAGTGTTCTCGTGATCCGTCGATGTCCGCCTACAAGGGACATATGGGCATCACGTAATATTGTCAAATTTTCTTCCTCAGACTCATTCTCCTTTGCTATTGCGTCCTCGGAGTTAGAGTCTTTAGTTCGTACCTCTTTTCCTGACCTCTCTGCTTCTGCGTCCTTGAGATCATTCTGCTCATTATTTACTCTTTCAGTTTCACCTGTGTCAGCTGTCCCTTGGGATTTAATTCCCTTTGAACTCACCACTTGCACTGATCCTGCAGGCACAGCGGGAATTCTACTCAATGCATCGGCATTCTTGTTCGTCTTACCCATTTTGTACACTATCGTGAAATCATATTCAGCTAGCTTTAAAATGGACTTTATTAACCTGGATGAAGGGTCCTGGACATTGAATACCCATTTCAGTGGCTTATGATCTGTCACTACTGTGAAGTGCCATCTGAATAGGTACGATCTAAAGTACTTCACACCCCATACAATTGCAAGTAATTCTTTCTCCATAATTGAGTAGTTTTTCTCTGAATAATTCAGAGTCCTACTCGCATATGCCACTGGTAAATCCTTCCCTAGCTCACCCTGTGATCAAACTGCTCCAAGAGCTTCACCACTTGAATCCATAGTTAGGATGAATGGTTTCGAAGTATGGGTATTGTAGTATAGGCTTTTCGGTCAATTTCCGTTTCAATGTGTTGAAAGCCATCTAATGCTAGGTCCATAGTAGAGAAGTACCGTGCTTTCCCTAAAGCATCAAAGAGCTCTGATATGAGAGGTATCGGGAATACTGTTCCTATTGTCACCTCATTGAGTTTTCGAAAAACTGGACTGTCAACTGAAGTTTACATCCAACACACATTACAGTGATTTTAATGTTTTAATGTGTTTGAGAGTTTTGCTTATGAACTATTTCACATAATTCTAACATAATACCCACTGCAACAACGCAAGAACTACTATTATCTGCCGCTTGAGACAGTCAATAGTGCAATTAAGTTAAACCATGTCCACTAAAATTTTGATTGTAACTTTTATTGTTTTAATGTGTTTAAGTGTTTGTTTATGTGCTAACTTCTTATTATTCTAATATAACCCGAACTGTACAACGCAAGAACCAGTATTACCTGCCGCATTAGACAATCAACAGTGCAGTCAAGCACGTTAAACTATATTTACTAATGTTTTATTTTGGCTAGTCATTTGTTTTATTGAACGTTTTATTCACGTTGGTACCAACAACGTAAGGCAAGCTGATATAAGTACCAACATAGTTGGAGATGTGTGGGATCTGGTAAATGCAGCACGGGTGAAGTTTAAGAAAGTGGAGATTGTTATTAGTGAAATACTGTGTAGAAGGGATACTGACTGGAGGGTGATTGGGGATTTAAATGAGACTATGGAGTGGGTATGTGGGAAACTGGGAGTGAAATTTCTAGATCCTAATGGGTGGGTAGGAGATAGGGATCTGCGCTCAGATGGCCTTCATTTAAACTGCAGTGGTACGTATAAGTTAGGAAATTTGTTTGGAAGGGTAATAGGGAGGTACATTCAGAGAAACGGGATGGCCTAGGGAGCGGTGATAAGGGAACAGGGAACTGGAAATCAAGTAGGGATGACATAAAATTGTTAGTGATGAACTGTAGAAGTATTGTAAGGAAAGGAATAGAATTAATTTAATAGATATATATTTACCAGATATTGTAATAGGAGTTGAATCATGGCTGAGAAATGATATAATGGATGCAGAAGTTTTCTCACGGCACTGAAGTGTGTATCGTAGAGATAGGATAGGAATGGTGGGAGGGGGGAGTGTTCATTCTGGTGAAAGAAGAATTTGTAAGCTACGAAAAAGTTAAAGATGAGACACATGAAATTCTAGGTGTAAGGCTCATTTCTAAACATAATAGGCAACTTGATATATTTGGAGTGTACAGATCGGGAAAGGGTAGCACTGACGCGGATTCGGAATTATTTGATAGGATAGTCAGCTATGTGGGAAACGACATGGAAAGAAGTGTGATTGTAGCGGGAGATCTGAATTTGCCAGATGTCAATTGGGAAGGAAATGCAAACGACAGGAAGCATGACCAACAAATGGCGAATAAGTTAATATGGGAAGGACAGCTGATTCAGAAAGTGATGGAACCAACCAGAGGGAAAAATATCCTGGATGTGGTGCTGATAAAACCAGATGAGCTCTATAGGGAAACTGAAGTAATAGATGGTATTAGTGATCGTGAAGCTGTTTTTGTGGTAGTTAAAAAATAAATGTGATAGAAAGGAAGGTCTTAAAAGTAGGACTGTTAGGCAGTACCATATGGCTGATAAAGCAGGCATGAGGCAGTTTCTAAAAAGTAATTATGATCGGTGGAAAACAGTAAATAAAAATGTAAACAGACTCTGGGATGGGTTTAAAGAAATTGTTGAGGAATGCGAAAACAGGTTTGTACCATTAAGGGTGGTAAGGAATGGTAAAGACCCACCTTATTATAATAGAGAAATAAAGAGACTAAGAAGGAGGTGCAGACTGGAAAGAAATAGAGTTAGAAATGGCTGTGGAAGTAAGGAGAAATTGAAGGAACTTACTAGAAAATTGAATCTAGCAAAGAAGGCAGCTAAGGATAACATGATGGCAAGCATAATTGGTAGTCATACAAATTTTAGTGAAAAATGGAAGGGTATGTATAGGTATTTTAAGGCAGAAACATGTTCCAAGAAGGACATTCCAGGAATAATTAATGAACAAGGGGAGTGTGTATGTGAGGATCTTCAAAAGGCAGAAGTATTCAGTCAGCAGTATGTAAAGATTGTTGGTTACAAGGAAAATGTCGAGATAGTGGAGGAGACTAAGGCCAAAGAAGTAATAAAATTTACATATGATAACAATGACATTTACAATAAGATACAAAAGTTGAAAACTAGAAAAGCGGCTGGAATTGATCAGATTTCTGGGGATATACTAAAGACAATGGGTTGGGATATAGTACCATATCTGAAGTACTTATTTGATTATTGTTTGGTCGGAGGAACTATACCAGATGAATGGAGAGTTGCTATAGTAGCCCCTGTGTATAAAGGCAAGGGTGATAGACATGAAGCTGAAAATTACAGGCCAGTAAGTTTGACATGCATTCTATGTAAGCTTTGGGAAGGCATTCTTTCTGATTATGTTAGACATGTTTGCGAAATTAATAACTGGTTCGATAGAAGGCAATTCGGTTTTAGGAAAGGTTATTCCACTGAAGCTCAACTTGTAGGATTCCAGCAAGATATAGCAGATATCTTGGATTCTGGAGGTCAAATGGACTGTATCGCGATTGACCTGTCTAAAGCATTTGATAGGGTGGATCATGGGAGACTACTGGCAAAAATGAGTGCAATTGGACTAGACAAAAGAGTGACTGAATGGGTTGCTATATTTCTAGAAAATAGATCTCAGAGAATTAGGGTAGGTGAAGCTTTATCTGACCCTGTAATAATTAAGAGGGGAATTCCTCAAGGCAGTATTATCGGACCTTTATGTTTTCTTATATATATAAATGATATGAGTAAAGGAGTGGAATCGGAGGTAAGGCTTTTTGCGGATGATGTTATTCTCTATAGAGTGATAAATAAGTTACAAGATTGTGAGCAACTGCAGCGTGACCTCGAAAATGTTGTGAGATGGACAGCAGGCAATGGTATGATGATAAATGGTGTTAAAAGTCAGGTTGTGAGTTTCACAAATAGGAAAAGTCCTCTCAGTTTTAATTACTGCGTTGATGGGGTGAAAGTTCCTTTTGGGGATCATTGTAAGTATCTAGGTGTTAATATAAGGAAAGATCTTCATTGGGGTAATCACATAAATGGGATTGTAAATAAAGGGTACAGATCTCTGCACATGGTTATGAGGGTGTTTAGGGGTTGTAGTAAGGATGTAAAGGAGAGGGCATATAAGTCTCTGGTAAGACCACAACTAGAGTATGGTTCCAGTGTATGGGACCCTCACCAGTATTACCTGATTCAAGAACTGGAAAAAATCCAAAGAAAAGCAGCTCGATTTGTTCTGGGTGATTTCCGACAAAAGAGTAGCGTTACAAAAATGTTGCAATGTTTGGGTTGGGAAGAATTGAGAGAAAGAAGAGCTGCTCGACTAAGTGGTATGTATACAATAATAAAGTTTTATTATGAATCCACCTGTTCAATACATTATAATGTTGTCACATTTAAAATAACTTCATTAGTTAAAAAGTTATATATGGGACATGTTTCGCTCCCTTACAGAGCATCATCAGCCAAATCTGAATCTCGAATAATTGTTATTTACTTAAATAATGACTTAAGAACTATTAGAACATTTTTGACAAACTTAAAACTTATTCTATTAGAATATCATAAAATATAAAATCTTTGTATACATGGCTTAATTACATATGCTTAATAGGAAGATACATTAAAATTATGGAAGAGAGAGTGCTAAAATATAAAATAAAATAAAAATATATATATATCATGTCCAAAATCTTAGAGAGACTTGAAAATCAATCTTAGGAGTTAAATGTGAGGATTTTCTTGGCAATGAGATCTGGTAAAAAAGTTATTTATCCCTAGTGGATAAGAGTCTATAAAGATTCAAATTATCGTCAATTTGATGATTGAACTTGTAACAGGATAAATGTTGGTCTTCAAGAAATTTAAATGCTTGTTGTCATATGACCTCGGCGAATGCTGTTGAAAAGATATGTTCTTATAGATGTCAATGACCGTTCGTTGAACTAATGGATTTGATAAGGATGATTGAAAGGGACGTAAATCAACGTTTGTATTGAAAGCTGCTGCTTGGTTTATCTTGTTGAATGTCCCTGCAATTGCTGTTTGTCGGTTTGGTGTTGTCCGAGGTTATGTGGTGACTGTCTGTTCCCTTCTGAATAGTGATTCATTGATATGACATCATTACGCGTGCACATAATTAGTTAAGATCCCACCAGCACTGGGATTAAACTAACATACATAAATGACTTTGAGAAGAGGCCTGCCTAATTAATAAATTCCCTTCCAAAACAATACTCATCACATAGACATCACTTGACAACAGACCTAGCTACTGGTCCGAGTGAATCGAACCAGTGTCCACAGAGCAACGAAAAGAAAAACAAAACCACAAGAACAAACGTGCAACAACTTACCTAGACGTAAACACAGAAAGTACAAGCTATCTATAATATACTGGATCACTCTCTGATGGGACACCATCTGGAATGAAGCACGGACGGGCCATTGGTCCAACCAACGGGCAGGGTTCGAATGAATGATCTACGGACCGCCTCGCTGAGGACACTGAAAAAGATACCCTGGCATGATGTTACACTACATGTTGATTTGGGTTGAAAATAACCTCTATAATCCCCTCATGAAATCCGCTCATTGCTAACACCTGTTCTGCCTAAAATAATGACATAATCTGTGTTACTGCCCAATGCTCCCAGCCGACCTGTGAGCATAAATAGCCCCTCACTCCAAGGGATGGACTCTCTCTCTCTCTCTCTCTCTCTCTCTCTCTCTCTCTCTCTCTCTCTCTTCCTTGGCTTAAATCCACATACAATAGCCTCTAGCTCGTTGGTCAACCTACCCCAGTAAGAAAACTAACTTCTCTTTACAGCTACTGAAGACACCTCAGTCTGATCTTGTAGAGTAAATATTCTTCAACAGCCACAAATAATTCCCTGCAATTATCCATACATATCCATCGCACATCGGCGGTCAAATCTTACTATATCCCTCACTCTTCGTTGCGACTTATGGTTTCTCTGGGCCATCTCCAAAACACTTCTCATGATAACCGTGGACTGCAATCCTGGATTCACAAACACATCCAGGGACACCACAGGCATCACCACACAGCATAACCTTAGATCTGGAGAGCCTTATTCTCCGGATAGCAAAATATGAATTAACATGCAAATTCCTCACTACAGTATTATGAGGGGGAGGAGAATGTTAGTTCGAACCCTGGTCTCTCTGTTGCGTTCCACACAATACAAAAATTAATTACTTATCTACAAATTACACAAGCATGCAGGCTGAAACATAATAATAATAATCTTTCCAAATTCAGTAAATTGACTGTAGGTGAAATAGATGAGTTTGTTCAGATCCTCAAGTTTACATTAAATAGTTTCTTCACTTTTAATAACACCATATACCAACAGAAGGGTATTCCTATGGTGTCACCGGCCTCAGGAATCCTCGCCGATATTTACGTAGATATCCTTGAATACACTCATATTATATGCAAAATTAATGGTATCAAACATTGGACTCGCTACGTTGATGACACTTTTATTATCCTAGATTCTCACACTGCTGATAGCAACACAGTTCTTGAATTACTTAATAACCTGGATCCGCACATAAAGTTTACGATAGAATCCGAGAACAATTCCCTTAATTATCTCAATTTAATTATTACTCGCAATCAGAATGAAACCCTTTCTTTTAATATTTACAGGAGGCCCACTCACACAATAAACACAATTTACCAGACTTCTCTACACCCAGGGATGCAGAAGAAGATAGCTTTTAATAGTATGATTTTCAGAGCTCTTAATTTTTCCTTTATCTCGTAAGAATTTTAAAAAGGAAATCAACACCATTTATACAATAGCCGAAGGTAATGGTTTCACTAAAGCTTTCTTGAACAAAATTCTTAATAAATTTAAAAGAAAAATAATCTTCCCCTAAAGAGAAATTCACCACATTTACCTTTAATAATAATAATAATAATAATAATAACATATATCCTATTTCAAACATCTTTAAAAAACACAAGTTAAAAGTAGCTTTCAAGACCGATCACACCAATGAAAAAACATATTTTAATTCTCATACTGTCAATAGCAACAAAAAATTCTCAAACTCTGGGATATACAAATTAAAATGCCAATCATGTTTTTCAACATATGTTGGACAAACAGGCTGTAGCTTCAATATAAGATACTCCTAACACCTCAATGCTCTGAAGTACAACCGCTACTCAGCCATGAGCGAACATTGTAGAGAGAAAAATCACAAATACACAAAAATAGACCAAGATTTAAAGATCTTACGCTATGAACAGAAAGGTCCCTTACTTAATATACTAGAGAATATTTAAATAGATATCAATCAGTATAACAATCCCATGCACAACTTAAATTAAATCAGTGAAAAGAAAAATATATTGCTGGAAACCTTTGTCCATGGTTCATGTTTGTGGGTTACTGTTATCACGTCCTAGTTTGTGAACCATGGGCAACGGCTGAGTGGCCTAGTAACTGGTCCTGAGAATTGGGATACCAGTTGGTATGGAATGGGAGTGGGCATCTCGGACATATTCTGAGTCATGGCCCTCCTTGTGCTCAGGTGGCTAGGACTATACAATTCACCGGTGGCCCATAACCCGTTGGAGGAGAGATCCTCACTTGGACTATGTGCAAGTAGGGTAGCATCCTGCTTCATGAATTTACCGAGCTCAGAACATTTTAATCAAGCCTCGGACCTATGGCAGTAACGGAGTCCCACTCCCATTTGACAGGCGAGCGACTCCTTGGAAACACCTTGGCGAACAAAGTGGAATTCGATGGGGAGCTATCAATATTAATGGGGCTTATGGAAGAAAAAAAGTAGAAATGGCTGAGTCAGCAAAGAGGATGCATCTGGATGTGCTAGGAGTAAGTGATATTCAGGTAAGGGGAGATAAGGAGGAAGAGATAGGAGATTATAAAGTGTACTTGACGGGTGTTAGAAAGGGAAGGGCAGAGTATGGGGTAGGGCTCTTTATCAGGAAACCATTGCACGCAACATAGTTTCTGTTAGGCATGTAAATGAGCGAAGGATGTGGATAGATTTGTCAGTTGGAGGAATTAGGGCTAGAATTGTCTCCGTGTATTCACCATGTAAGGGTGCAGATGAGGATGAAGTTGACAAGTTTTATGAAGCATTGAGTGACATCGTGGTCAGGGTCAACAGCAAGGATAGAATAGTGCTAATGGGCGATTTCAATGCGAGAGTTGGGAATAGAACTGAAGGATACGAAAGGGTGATTGGTAAATGTGAGGAAGATATGGAAGCTAATGGGAATGGGAAGCATTAGCTAGACTTCCGTGCCAATGTAGTATGTGTTTAGCACTTACGGATACATTCTTCAAGCATAAGGCTATTCACCGCTACACATGGGAGGCTAGGGGTACCAGATCCATAACAGACTATATCTTAACCGACTTTGAATTCAGGAAATCTGTTAGGATGTACGAGTTTTCCAGGGATTTTTCGGTGATACAGACCACTATCTGATCTGTAGTGAACTAAGTATCTCTGGGCCTAGGGCAGAGAAAGTGAAATCTGTCTGCAAACGAATAAGGGTAGAAAATCTCCAGGACAACAAAATTAGACAAAAGTACATGGATATGATTAGTGAGAAGTTTCAAACAGTACACAGTAAGCAGGTTCAGGATATAGAAAGTGAATGGGTGGCATACAGGGATGCTGTAGTAGAAACAGCAAGGGAATGCCTAGGAACAACTGTGTGTAAAGATGGGAAAAGGCGAACATCATGGTGGAATGATGAAGTGAGAGCAGCTTGGAAACGTAAAAAGAAGGCTTATCAGAAATGGCTCCAAACAAGGGAGAGGCAGACAGAGATTTGTACATAGATGAATGAAACAGAGCGAAACAAATAGTTCTTGAATCCAAAAAGAAGTCATGGGAAGATTTTGGTAACAACTTGGAAAGGCTAGGTCAAGTAGCAGGTAAACCTTTCTGGACAGTAATAAAAAATCTTAGGAAGGGAGGGGAAAAGAGAAATGAACAGTGTTTTGAGTAATTCAGATAAACTCATTAGATCCCAGAGAATCACTGGAGAGGTGGAGGGAATATTTTGAATATCTTCTCAATGTTAAAGGAAATCATCATGGTGGTGTTACGAACAGCCAAGCTCATGGGGAGGAGGAAAATGATGTTGGAGAAATTATGCTTGAGGAAGTGGAAAGGATGGTAAATGAACTCCATTGTCATAAGGCAGCAGGAATAGATGTAATTAGACCTGAAATGGTGAAGTATAGTGGGAAGGCAGGGATGAAATGGCTTCTTAGTGTCCCCTTCAAATTTGGGGATATTTAGAATATTTATGACAAGTTAACATTAAAAGTTTTATTGTCCGCCAGGAGCTGTATTTGTTATTTGGGAAACAGTGAGCGAGCTCCAAACCAGTTTTTTTTTGTCATCAGAGGGGCGATGTATTGATCCATCTTCGACTGAGTGCAAGGTTTTACAATGCTTAGTAAAGCTAAATGTTCCACCTATTCAATACGTTATCCATCGTATTCGTATCGTATCGTTATCGTATTGAATAGGTGGAACATTTAGCTTTACTAAGCACTGTAAAATCTTGAGTCAATACGGACAAAAATGAAGTTTTTAATACTAAATGAGTGCAAGGTAGATCACATGACGCGCCTGTGTTTCTAGCCTAGCACGCGCGGACGACCCGGGCTGCAAGCAAGCTTCGAGAACAGTCGTAGCCAATTATAAGAGACCCCGTGAATCAATGATCGTCTTCAAGAAATACACACCTCCCGAGCCAAGACTATAGAAAGCCATATTCAGTGTAAATCGTTCTCTACTCTACTCTGGTCTACTCTGCGCTACTCTGCTGTTCACCGTAACCACGTGGAAGGAGAACCTTGCCGTGCAAGCAGACATCCGTTCTGCCGAATTTAGTGAAGTTTATTAACAACTCTTACGGAGTGAATTCCAACATAGGAGATATAAGTTAAGTGTATTTCTCCAGGAGAATATTCAGTAATTCTGCGTTCGTGAGCATATCTTAATATTTGTCGTCTTAGTTACAGCCCACACTTCCGGAACGCGACGGAAGCCATCCCAGTGATCGCTGTATACATCAAGATGGATTACTCCTCTACAATGTGCATCTTAATTTCATCGTGGGACGTCTACTGCCGTGTCTCCATGATCTTCTAAGTATGTGAGGCGCTTCTGGACAGGGAAGGTGACTGACCGGGGAAATGCCGGAATGACTGACTGCAACCTGGGATCGAACCTGATCTAAAACTTGAGTACCATCTAAAAATTTATTTTCTTTCTCATCTTTGTAAAACTTGAGGATCTTTCTTCTTTAAATTGTAGCTCTATTAGTTCTTGTTATAGATAGAAATATTTCATGTTTCCATTTCTTGAGGTGTCATGGTAGTCGAGTTACATGTGTGTGACTGAAATTTGGATCCTATTAGTTTAGGTGTGTAGTCTGTCTTTGAGTGAGTTCCCATGCATATGAGTTAGATATATCTAAAAATCACTGACCACGCGATAAACTTTATTTATTTGCCTGTGATATTGGAATTAACCTGGATTGGAATTATGTGTAAAATTTGTGAGATAGGATTGAACCTAGTGACATTTTAAGATCACTTGTATTCTTTAGGATCGAGTCATCTGATTTCATGATATTTCATGAGGATTGATAGATATAATAATCACTTGAATAATAATAAAATCAAGTAAAGATCGGGTTAAAATGGAATTAAACGGTCGTGAGCTATAACTTATTCTAGATTCCTTATATGTGAGATTTAATGTGCTCAGTTCATGATGTGCCTGGAATACGGCTATCCTGCGGGATGTTAATTGAGTAATTTATTAATTGGAGAATTTAGTATTGGTGAATGACTTCTTGTTGTGTCTTTGGGAGCAGAATAATTTATTATAAGTGGAGCACATGTTGCATATATATTTCACGAATAGGGAGTAATAATAATGCGATTGAGGCTCACGAATGCGATGTTTGTGACTTGTAACCCATGTGATGGTGATGATTATGGAATCTTATTGGAATCTTCAAATAAAATTTAGGAAATTTAGATGAATCTCTATCGTTGTTTGAGGAATATTTCAACCCAAGTGATATCACGAATTTCGATCACAAGCCACTATTAAAGGAGTATTTTCATACACGAATTTATCTTCCGGAAACTATCGACGTGACCCTGCTTAAAAATAAAGAATAATTTTTTTTTATTTTTTATTTTTTTATTGCTATTTGCTTTACGTCGCACCGACACAGATAGGTCTTATGGCGACGATGGGACAGGGAAGGGCTAGGAGTGGGAAGGAAGCGGCCGTCGCCTTAATTAAGGTACAGCCCCAGCATTTGCCTGGTGTGAAAATGGGAAACCATGGAAAACCATTTTCAGGGCTGCCGACAGTGCGGTTCGAACCTACTATCTCCCGAATACTGGATACTGGCCGCACTTAAGCGACTGTAGCTATCGAGCTCGGTGAATAAATTTATAAGGGCAGGATTCGCTGTAAATAATGTATATAAAAAGTATGTGTTACCTTGTGTGTTTTTTGGTAAATATGAATATTTTCCATGTCTTTGATTGTTCAATGTGATTTGATCTGGTCGTGCATTTATGGCAATGGCACAGATTGTGTTCAATGTTGTTTACCACCATGACGATTTATTTTGGCGCACCTTAAGGAAAAGTTACATGAGATTAGTGTCGGGTAAGACTAGAATAGAATTTAATTTGTTGTTTATAAAGATTTAAGGGAAAGATTGTCTCGTTATTTTTCCGCAAAGGCAAACAATTTGTAAATTAATTTCCAATTAACTCACATGTGGATAAGAAATCTTCCAATACATTTATATTTAAATCACGAAATATTTTCAAATTAATTTGAAATTTTGAATGCTATGCAAATCTAAGAATTAAATGTTCACAAATGGCATAATCAATTTTGATTCTGTGATAATGAGTAATAGTAATTAATTGAAGAATAATCATTTAAAAATGTGAATTATAATTGCCATGAGAATTATTTAGTGAGATACACTAGTTAGAAAACACGATCGTGTAATGATAAAGTATAATATTACACAGACAAGGTTAGAGATTAATAATAATAATAATAATAATAATAATAATAATAATAATAATAATAATAATAATAATAATAATAATAATAATAATAATAATAAAATTTTGGAATTCATTTTGATTTTCACTAAAGCTTCCACTGGTGTTATTGATGAGTGGGATACATTTTAAAGACTGAGATTCATCAGAATTCAACTTTGACCACGTATTGAGATTAATAAAAATTCATGGAGCCTTTAGCAAATTTTTCTGTGATATAATAAGCGAGACAGTTGTCTACTAATTTTGTACAAACCTTTTTTAAAGTCTTTGGACTCTTTCAGTTAAATTTTTTAATTTTTAAAGGCAGTAAAGGCCTAATTTTGTTTGTTAATTTTTATTCCAGAACAGTAATGCTGGAGGACGAGAAGTACATTTGGTTAGAAAATGCTACTGGAGAATGAGATATTATGAAAGTTCGCTGTAAAAAATCCAGCAAGGATATTTTATGTTATAAATGCTTGTGTTAATAAATGTAAGAGTGTTGTTTTTAAAAATTTATTTTATTTTGCGTGGTCGTCAACCCCTGTACCCTTAAATGCCTCTAGAAAACGGAAAGCCAGGAACGAACGGTCCACCTCGGGATCTCTCGCTCACTGGCTGGGCTTAGCCAGGCAATATTGGGGGGCAATAGAGTAGTAAAATTAGCATGGAGTGTTGGTAAGGTACCTTCAGATTGGACAAAAGCAGTAATTGCACCTATCTATAAGCAAGGGAACAGGAAGGATTGCAACAACTATCGAGGTATCTAATTGATTAGTATAACAGGCAAAGTATTCACTGGCATCTTGGAAGGGAGGGTGCACAGTCGTTGAGAGGAAGTTGGATGAAAACCAGTGTGGTTTCAGACCACAGAGAAACTGTCAGGATCAGATTTTTAGTATGCGCCAGGTAATTGAAAAATGCTATGAGAGGATAGGCCGTTGTGTTTATGTTTCGTAGATCTAGAGAAAGCATATGACAGGGTACCAAGGGAAAAGATGTTCGCCATACTGGGGGACTATGGAATTAAAGGTAGATTATTAAAATCAGTCAAAGGCATTTATGTTGACAATTGGGCTTCAGTGATAATCGATGGTAGAATGAGTTTTTGGTTCAGGGTACTTACAGGGGTTAGACAAGGCTGTAATCTTTCACCTTTGCTGTTCGTAGTTTACATGGATCATCTGCTGAAAGGTATAAAATGGCAGGGAGGGATTCAGTTAGGTGGAAATGTAGTAAGCAGTCTGGCCTATGCTGACGACTTGGTCTTAATGGCAGATTGTGCCGAAAGCCTGCAGTCTAATATCTTGAAACTTGAAACTTGAAAATAGGTGCAATGAGTATGGTATGAAAATTACCTCTCGAAGACTAAATTGATGTCAACAGAATGGAATGTCGGATTGGTGATACAAAGCTAGAACAAGTCGATAATTTCAAGTATTTAGGTCGTGTGTTCTCCCAGGATGGTAATATGGTAAGTGAGATTGAATCAAGGTGTCATAAAGCTAATGCAGTGAACTCGCAGTTGCGATCAACAGTATTCTGTAAGAAGGAAGTGACCTCCCAGACGAAACTATCTTTACATTGGTCTGTTTTCAGACCAACTTTGCTTTACAGGAGTGAAAGCTGGGTGGACTCAGGATATCTTATTCATAAATTAGAAGTAACAGACATGAAAGCAGCAAAAATGATTGCTGGTACAACCAGGTGGGAACAATGGCAGGAGGATACTCGGTAATGAGGAGATAAAGGCTAATTTAGGAATGAACTCAATGGATGAAGCTGTACCCATAAACCGGCTTCAGTGGTGGGGTCATGTGAGGCGAATGGAGGAGGATAGGTTACCTAGGAGAATAATGGACTCTATTGTGGAGGGTAAGAGAAGTAGAGGTAGACCAAGACGATGATGGTTAGACTTGGTTTCTAACGATTTAAAGATAAGAGGTATTGAACCAAATGAGTTCACAACACTAGTTGCAAATCGAGGATTGTGGCGACGTTTATTAAATTCACAGAGGCTTGGAGACTGAATGCTGAAAGGCACAACAGGCTATAATGATTATGTATGTATATAACCTTTGTCCCGCTTATCTGTGAACAATTTATTAATAAAAATTAGTTTCACTACCGACATTCTAGAACAAGACCTGCCCTTCCTTCAAAACCCTCCTCCCATGACTCACCTCGTCCCTCTCCCTTTGCCCCCCCCCTCCATTCCCCCACTCAACTGCATCGGCACTGATACACGGTAAGCCACATACAAGCTTAATTGTCAGTGTGACTTGAGACTGACAAGGTCATTTCCATTCGAGACAACAACTTTTATTTACAAGTAAGTTAATTGAGTTTTATTTTCTTACATTATTTTTGCTATTTGCTTTATGTCGCACCGACACAGATATGTCTAATTCCCTCCATGGGAACTTAGATTTTTCCATACAGATATGTCTTACGGTGACGATGGGATAGGAAAGGCCTAGGAATTGGAAGGAAGCGGCCGTGGCCTTAATTAAGCTACAGCCCCGGCATTTTTCACACCAGGCCGATTCCTTCCACTTCCTAGACCTTTCCTATCCCATCGTCGCCATAAGACATATCAGTGTCAGTGTGACGTAAAAGCAAAAAAAAAAAAAAAAAAAAAATACCCACATAATTTTTGACTTGTTTTTCATCCACTCATAATTCCTTTTCTCATTACAGATGTTATACACGTTTTAATCCATGGTATTGATGGTCCCACTACGATGCCTAGCACAGTATTTTCATATTAACAGTCAGCAAGTTTTATTTGTCAATCAAGAACGACCCATCAGACTAGAGGACTTTGTACTTCAATATGTTTTACTTCATTAATCATGATCACTATCATTTCACTTCATCAAGATTTTTAATTTGTTTGTGTTACGTAGTAATCGTTCTGCTACTGAAGATGGCCTTGAGAATAGGCTGAAACATGTATAGACTTTGTTCCATCTAACAGATGAGTTGATTTGTATTGATAAGGGCATTTTATAAATACTTTTATTTGTAAATCATGCATCTATACATTAATTAATTAATTAATGAACGGAGTGTTATTATACACCATACTTCCAACGTGGGCTTTGATATTATGATAAACATTTATGAGGCTACATCACTGCTCATAAAACTCTGTAGTCACCCCCAAACCTAAACAAAGTGATGATAAATGAATACCGAGCTCAATAGCTGCAGTCGCATAAGTGCGACGAGAATCCAGTATTCGGGAGATATTGGGTTTGAACCCCACTGTCGTCAGTCCTGAAGATAGTTTTCCATTTTCACACCAGGCAAACACTAGGACTGTACCTCAATTAAGGCCACGGCCACTTCCTTCCCACTCCTACCCCTTTCCTATCACATCGTCGCCAAAGGCCTATCTGTGTCGGTGTGATGTAAAACCAATTGTAAAAAAAAAAGATAAATGAATATTCATGCAGTCGTTCAATAAACTGTATCATTAATTCAAAAACACTGTTAACACAAACACAGAGAAAACCCCATGGAATAACAAGTAGGATGAAATTAAACCCGTAACTAACAGTGAAATAATTCTACGGGCCTGCTCCCAATTCTATGCAAACTCAAGCACCAACGGCTCATTTTATCATTAACTATATTATTATTTACAAAATTTATACATTGTGCTCTGTGGTAATCTCATTCTTAAATAAAAGAAGGGGATCAATTTATCAACCATCTGCATTTAGTGTTGTCACCCAGGTGGCGGATTAACCTATTCTAATCCCATACTCTTCATCCTATAAATATATATTTGCCCCAATTTGTCGTCTTGAATTCCAATTATATCTTCACATTATGATATTTCCTACCTTCAAAAGCTCCAGTCAAGCTTATGTGCTTCTAATGTCACGCCATCTCTTCACTGACAGCTTGGAACATACCATTTAGTTCGGAAACTTGTCTCCTTACTTCCAAGTCAAGCCCAAAGTTTACAACATTTTCATAACATTACTCCATTGTTGGTTATCACTGAGAATAAATCATACTTCTTTCCTCTGGATTTTTCCCTGCTTACGTATCCAGTAGTCCTTGTGTGGGGTCCCATACACTGGAACCACACTCTAATTGGGATCTTACCAGAGCCTTGTACACTCTCTCCTTTACACCCTTATTACAACCTCCAGATACTTTCATAACCATGTGAAGAGATCTCTAACCTTTCTTTAAAACCTTGTTAATGTGATTATCCGAATGAAGATAATTCCTTGTAACAATACATCAGTACTTACAGTGATCCCCATGGCGTAGTATCACCCCATCAACACAGTAATTAAAACTGAGAGGACTTTTTCTCTTGGTGAATCATACAACTTGACTCTGCATTCCTTTTACTATCATACAATTGTTTGTTGTCCATCTTGCAACATTGTGTAGGTTTTTTTATACTTGCTCGTAATCCTGTAACTTAATTACTACTCTATACACTACAACATCATCTGCCCTACCTGTAATTCCAGTTCTTTACTCATATCATTTCTATATACAAGGAAACATAGAGGTCCAATAATACTGCCCTGCAGGACCCCCCGCCCCCCGTCTTAATCGTTTCACCTACTCTAATTCTCTTTCTATATTATAGAAATTTAGCCATCCATTCTACCACGCTTTTGTCTAGTCCAATAGCCCTCATTTTCATCAGTAGTTTCCCATGATCTACTCTATCAAAAACCTTAAATACGTCAATAGGATACAGTCCATTTGACCTCCTGAACCTGAAATATCTGCTATATCTTGCTAGAATCCTACAAGTTGAGCTTCACTGGAAGAAAATTTCCTAAGGTCAAACTGCATTTTATCAAACCAGTTAGTAATTTTGCAAACATGTCCAATATAATCAGATAAAATGCTTTCCCAGAGCTTGCAAACAACACATATCAAGCTGACTGGCCTTTAATTATGCGCTGTATGTTTGTCACCCTTTCCCTTGCACACTGGGGCTACTATTGCAACTCTGCATTAATTTGGTATTACTCTTACATGCCAACAGTAATAAATAAGTATTTCAAATATGGCACTAGATCACTCCCCATAGCCTTTAATATATCCCCAGAAATGTTATTAATACCAGCTGCTTTTCTGACTTTCAACTTTTATATCTTTTTGTAAATGTCTTAATTATCATACATAAATTTCAGTGATTTGCTGGCAACCAGGAACGAGTTAGCTGAAAATGTATAATGTCCAATAAAGGACCATCTATATTAGTAGTATAAATTTACTCATTCGGAACAAATATTTCAGGTTCCCTATGGGAATCAACATCTCTATCATAAGTGGTATGTTCCGAGCTGTCAGCAGAGAGGTGGCGTGGAATGACATTAGTAGATGAATAAGTTTGAGTGGTGTCTTTAAAAGTAGGAAAGATCACAATATGAAGATAAAGTTGGAATTCAAGAGGACAAACTGGGGCAAATATTTGTTTATAGGAAGGGGAGTTGGAGATTGGAATAACTTTCCAAGGTATGTTCAATAAATTTCCAATTTCTTTGCAATCATTTAAGAAAAGGCTAGGAAAACAACAGATAGGAAATCTATCACCTGGGCAACTGCCCTAAATGCAGATCAGTACAGATTCGATTCAAATATGGAATGAAATATCAAATTACTGTTCAAAAGAAATCAAGCAAATTTTGTTTTCTTCTTGAGCTTCTTGACTGCGCTGTTTACAAGTAACTTTATGCTTACTGTGATTGCGGCAAACATTTCATTGACATAGATCACATGTAGCAGCAGTGCCATATTTTTGTGCGTTCCACAGTTGAAGCTGATTTTCTTTTGTGATGTACATGTCATAGTCTTCTTGGTTTCACAATACTTATGTAGAAACAAGTTGAGTTCTTTCTCAGAGATTTTCCTCCATCAGACACATTCCTAAATCAGTGAGGTATTTCCTTCTCACACAATCCTTTGATAGGTTCATCTTCTACGAGTTTATCACTGCAATATCAAGTTCACAGAGAAACACTATGAGTGGCCAGTGCTTTGTTTTTCCTGCTTTTGTATATGTAGAACACATCTGATTAACAGTAACTTTGCCACCCATGGTCCCATTATAGTCAACAATAACGAATGGTTTATTAGTTGTTGGGTCTATTTCATGTGTGTGTTTAGTCTATAAAAGGAGGACAACTGTCTTACTTTTTGTCACATAGGACGTTAGTATCATTTCTGGTTGGAATCCAGACATGCTAGACTCAACCTGACATTGTTTGTCCAGTAGAAATTCAGGTGGTTTTTCTTAATAAGCAACATACGCCAACACTTGCTCCAATAAGTATCTGGCCAATGGAATGTTACTATAATAATTATCAGTGGAAACACTCCTGTGTGAATTCTTTATTGGGTCATTTAGCCATTTTACGATGTCCAGTGTTTTGGAACAACTGCAAGGACCTTCATCTTGTTCGCCACAGTACAGTTCCAAATTGAACATGTAAGATGTCCTATTGTCACACAGAATGTAGAATTTGAGCCCATATTTCGCTGGTTTTTGATCATGTATAGTACTGGATAAATTCATAAAGGCCACAAAAAGCTACAACATCTCGTCAATTGTTACAAATTCTCAAAAATAGGAAGTGCCTGGAGCTAAAATTTGCTCTCAGGTGTATCATTCCAATACCATTTTGTGTCCAATGTTCTCAGGTATCAGCACAGTTACCTTTTTTATTTGCAGTAGGAAATTATTCCCCCGAAAGTGCCATGATCTTGGTACATGTATTACACTTGTAGTCCATACTTCGTGATTTCACATTCTTTGACTGACATTTGGCAACGTAAATGTCAGTGGCGAAACTATTAGTTAATGAATGGGTAGGCAGGAAATCTTACCTTAAAGTTCCTTGTTGAGTAGTTCCAAATGTCGAGTTTTCTTGTTTGCAAAATGGTCAGTTACACGGTTCTTCAATACTTGATCTCTTATCAATTCCTTCACAAGATTTTCCTCGATAAAAATGGCACTAAGACTTTGAGTTTTTCATTGTTCATTGTATTAAGCAAGTATGTTTTATCCTCTTTAGAGTGCTCATACTCCTTTCATAGGAAACCATAGTCACAGGAAATGTGTATATTAAACGAATCAATTTTGACACTTCCACATACACTGGTTTGAGGTCATTGAGGACAATATAATGTAAAAGATTTTGAGGTGATAAATGTTTTTCTTTATCAGAATAAATGTTAATCAATTCATTTTCCAATTTTTCTCTATTAAAAATGGGTAAATGTTCATAACACTGTTCAGTTTAATAGCAGGGAAGCTCTCTTTGTAAACTATGAAGTGAGTTCGATCCAACAACTCAATAAAGTGGATACTTAAAAAATCGCCAAACTGTATTTCCATTTTCATAATTAAGTTGTCAAGAACTTAATATATTAACATTTTGAGCGTTTGAAATGTCCTGTCACCTACATTTATCTCACTATTTATTTGGCGACATGTTTCAACGCTAGAGGATACCGTGTTTTCTGATCGCATGTCCTTGAGGATACCAGTGTTTTTTCTAATTTCAGTATTGCATAGAATTACATCAGATGTGGTTTTATGTTGTGGTTTTACATTGCAGTAGAGCAAGGAGATGGTCTGTATAAAAATTATCTATAGAGACAGAGCAAATAAATGAATTGGACCTTTTTGAGTATGTTAAGTACGACTCACTGACCCAACCCTCATCATTCTCTGCAATGTCTTTTAAAAGCAGCCTTAGATCATCATAGTGTGAAAACATCGTGTGGACTGCTCTGGAAGGAAATCTCCAACGGGTAGTACATGCTTGTGAAAGTCTGAATCCTTTGGATTCCAGAATATGAGCTCTTTTTGAGGATCTACTAAAAATGAATGAAACGCTGTCAGATTAAGAATGAAGAGTCTGACTGCTTTTATTGTTTTGGTGCAATGGAGACGGACAAGGTTTAACTTGTAAGCATAACAGTGTAGAATATTGCCCTTGGGCAAACTTGTAAAATGTGATGCTGAAAACTCCAATTTCCTGCCATTGTGGAGCACCCATCATATACATACTTTAGCAGAATATCAACAGTTAATTCAGATAAGCCTGATGCAGTCTTATCAATTGAAATATCATAAAAGCCTATGAATCTTTCTAAGAGACCCTATTTTAAGCAGAACGGGACTTGCGGTCTATTTGATACATCTAAGGCCTCATCTGCCTGAATACCAATGAAATCACAAGAATCTAACTCTGCTTTGATTGTCTCCTGACCTGGCAGATAATTAATTCATTCTGTATTTCGCTTGATGTGCCTTTAAATCTCGATGTGGACTGGAGATGATCTCGAATATACTGTTCCTGTTTTGAAAGAAAATCTAACAACTCTAGGTAATTGCCCCTTCAAAATGACCTTGAAATCCAAGCCCAAGAAAACACACAATGTCAACAAGTCTCTCAACAACAAGCCAATTTTGTTTCACGACTTCATTATGTTTAACGGCTTGAATTTTTGCACCTTCAGATAGAGAATGTTCTATCCCCGTGCCCCAGTAAACAGAATCTCTCTTCATTCTGAATATGTATATTTGAATTTTGATGGTTCTCTGCTTTTCTTAGAAAGTCTTCTTTTACCAATTACCCCATTTAAAGTTCATTCCTTTCCACCACCAAACAAAACACACATAGGCCTATAATAAAAATGTTTCTTGCTTTTAGTACGAGCAGTTAATCACGAATATCGTGTATACCAAGAGAATTGAAATGTTCTCACAACTTTACCATCAAAATGCTTAATACCTAAATTAGGCATACATCTTTTGTTTTTGGCTTCACACTTCTCTTCGTAGGTCCAAGAAGAGAATGGTTTACATTGTAAGAAGACTCGTAAAGTTCCAGAAGGGGTCTTCTTCACTCATTATTTGAACGTGAGTTTCAAGCGAATTATGTCAGTGTTGTTTTACACAACTAACAAATTACGAATTTTAATTGGTTGTTTCCATGTCCAAATTGTCGCAAATAATGTCAATAATGCACTGATCGCCGACTAATTCATAAGAATAGCACACAATTAACAATACGGTACTTCGCGCTGGGAGTTTCTACACACTCAAATAGCAGAGGCGGCTTGCCTCACTGGGGTCTAAACCTAGCGGAGAGAGGGCGGTAACATAACTTCCCTGATGGAACGCAAACAAAAGAAAAAGTCCTGAATGAGTCAAGTTACGTCCTGCCTCCCTGTCAGAATAAGTAGTCTGCTGTCGCCATCCAGCGGGCAATCAGGGAAGCACATCATCCGCTGTCATCGTGCAGCACATATCAAATAGAGATTATTGTAGTTTGAGCACAATAACAACAGCTGATAAATTTGTTACGATATTTATATTTAATCATATTTCCTAGGGTAGGCATTGCCTCAAATGACTCCAAGTAGTTTCGCCACTGATAAATGCCTCTGTGGATCCGTGGTAGTGTGTCGGCCTCCGGATCCCAAGATAGCGGGTTCAAACCCGGCAGAGGTAGTCGGATTTTTGAAGGGCGGAAAAAAGTCCATTCGATACTCCATGCCGTACGATGTCGGCATGTAAAAGATCTCTGGTGATACATTTGGTATTTACCCGTCAAAATTCATTAAATCTCAGCCATAGACGCCCAAGAGAGATCCGGTTTACTCTGTCTGCCATCTAGAGTGCCTAGAGTAAAACGGAACGTCAAAATTGACAAGCAGACAGCCAGATGGGGTCAAATCGAAATGTCTGCACACAGTAGCTGAGGCCATACAATTATTATTATTATTATTATTATTATTATTATTATTATTATTATTATTATTATTATTATTACTGGTAAATGTTAGTATATCGCATGAAATCATCAATCATTTCAATGGAAATAATTAGTAAGAAGCATTTAATCAGTGCTGGAGTATTTCATGCTCTTGCATTTGGCCCAGGAAATATCTTCATGATATTTTTCGTATGGTTTCACGACATTGTTTGAATGGGTTCTAGAAATAATCAGAACTACAATAGTACTTTTTCCAAATCATTTTACCATCTCTACCAATATAAAATATGAAATTGTTGCACTCCGTATCCTCTTCCATTGGAGTATCATCCGTAATAAATTTCGCCAAGTCACTAGAATGATTGTCATCCACCACACCTTTTGCTTCAAAATCAATGTAACTTTTGAAATCACAGTCCTTGTCTTCTTTGTCTTGCTCCAAAAGTTCCATGAGACACTGTCGGATCGCAAGATATCAACTTCATGTTATCCATATTGACTGACAGCTGTTATATAAAATTGATTAACTTTCAAAAGTATCCTCCTCTTCAATGCAACATAATATCATTGCACATACAATCTATACATGTTTTGTGCCTATGCTTTAGGCCATCTCAAGTAAAAACAATTGAATAAAATACTGAAGCATGATCAGAACATTTTGTAACTAAATGAAAATATTAAAATTATGTTGAGAAATGACTATTAATATGACAAAATAAGTGCAAGCAAAATGTCCATGTCTTGAATGCTGAAAACTGTTTATCAGTCAAACACTACTTATAAGTACTTATAATACTTTATACCTATGATGTATACCTACATAATGAAATATCCACCTCCATTAGTTACTAAAATTAGCAGAAATAATGTATGATACTCCTTGAAACTATAAACATAAGCACAAAAATATACTTACATTTCTGTGTACGTTGCAGAGTTAGGACGACTCTTAACAAGCTCAGCGGCAGACACTTTCTGCACAGCTGTTTCCACGCTGAACTGTAGAAATGCAAAACACACCTCACTAATGCTACCTGATGCTTAACAGAGTAGGCAAAGATTAGCAATGCACTTAATCGGGCTGGGTGCAGATTAACAAATAATACAACTGAATCATTGAAAAGTGCGGTCCGAACACTGCCTACATGCATGCTCCTTGGTTAAGGCCGTGGTCACTTTCTTCCCGGTACTAACATTCTCCTATACCATCATTGTCATAAGATCTGTCTGTCTGAGTCAATGCGACGTGTAAAATCAGTAGCAAAGAAAATTATTGCTTGAAGAAGCTATAAAAAGAACCCTCCTGCAACCATTTTTGAATTATGTGAACAGAGGTTTTGAGCAACACATCTTCAGAGAGTTGTTCGAGAAGCTATGTAAGCGTTAAGGGTTCTCCTTGAAGATCATATAGATGTTGATTCCCATAGGGAATCTGTCCAGGCAGGCATCAATTTTCGAAAATGAGACAAAGCCTCTCACAGTACTGGCACTGCCAGTGGCTTCATGTAGCCTATGCAGTGGCCTCCATGGCATGCACTAGCTATGCATTTTAGGTAGGTGTGCTATTTACCAACTGATGAACCCAAATTAGCATACTGGAGCGAAACGTTGGCAACCAAGAATGAGTCGGCAGGAAAATTGACAATGTCCAATATCGGACCAATTATATTGGTATTATTCTCCTTGAAGCACAGTGGAAAACATATTTTTTTTAAAGTACTGTTGCCTAAAAACAATGGGAAGTTGGTGGGTGATACTTCCAGGTATCACTTTATCACTGTACTGAAAAATTAGGTGAATTCAATTAAAAATTAGGAATTTAAAAAATAATATTCCCTTTGCTGCAGTCAGATTGCAATGTAAATTAGAAATTTTCACTATTCAGCTTTGAAGAAGTTAGATCCACAAATCAATTCATATTTTGTTCATATTTTCATCTATTATTTAAATTTAATTTTTGATCGGTTTCACCTCACAAGGTGGGAAGAACCCGATCACTAACCTATTTTGCATATAAGGTTGGAATCAGTTCACTAATGTATGAATCCAATCACTATTTAAGAGTTTAAAAGGATATGTTAAATATTTACAATAATGTATCAAATTTTATTACAGTCTTAATTTGTAAAAATAGTACAATACATTTAACTCAAACAGTACTTCTATACATAACATATGAACTACGAATTGATTCCCAAACAAATCTTAGTTACACAAGTTCCAAGTGTCAACATTAAGGATGATTTGCTCATTATCATAATCGTTTATGGCATTAAATATATACCACACCTTCTACCTCCACAGAACCTAACCGTGATGTAGAGGAGCATGAGGTAAATGAAAATAAAGGAGGAGAAAAAAGTGTGCGCATTAAAAGTATATGATTTCACCACCATAAAATTTCCCATGAAAAGAGAGTTATTATTTTTAATAAAATGTGCACATACTGTGCAAGTATATTATTAAAGTTTTAATTTTTGATAAATTGGATTACTGGTTTATCTCTTTTTTGACACTTGAGTATGTGGTATTCCCCTTAGAAAAAGAGGAGAGACAGTTCAGATACACATCCTGGGTCAGGTTGGTGGTGCCCATTCGTCTAGCAGAATTTAAAGTGGTAGTCATGCACCGCCAGAGCATTCACAAAATCCTGGAGCTCTTGATTTGCATCTGTCCAAGATCAGTTCATCAATGGTATCTGTTGAATAGAATTTTAGCCATATATTCGTATGTTTTTCCTGTCTTTCTGTAGCAGTCTCGTCCAGCAAAATGTAGCTGGCAGGTCAAATTTTAATTGTAAATCTTTAGTTAGGAATGTCTCCACAATAAAGAGCTTTAGATATTTTTATTTTGTTGGCACCGTTGAAGGTGATACATATCTAATGACATTTTTGAAAAAAGAAGTTGTTGTAATATTTACTTTTGTCTTTTTGGAAAATAAACATGCACCTGAGGCAGGAAAACTTACAAATTGGTGAAAAGGTTGTGCTAAAATATTTATTTTTGAATTCATCTCAGAATCTTCTTATAAACTCCCATTATCTGTTTCACCCTGAAAAATTGCAATATTATAATTAGATATGGCTAGTGTGAAAATGGTGTTAACTATGGACATGAAAATGAAGAGTAGTAATTTATATGTACATGTGAGAGCAAAAAATCATAACCTAACAATTCTGGAACTGAGGTACTTTTTGCCAACGGAAGTTATTTGACTGATATCTTTGCTTCACGGGTGAGGCACACATTACAAATATCTACTGCCAGGCTGAGTGGCTTAGACAGTTGAGATGCTGGCCTTCTGCTCCCATCTTGGCTGGTTTGATTGTGGCTCAGTCCGGTAGTAATTGAAGGTACTCAGATATGTCAGCCTCGTGTCATTAGATTTACTGGGATGGAAAGGAACTCCTGCAGGACAAAATTCCAGCACCTCGGCATCTCTGTAAACCGTCAAAGTAGTTAATGGGATGTAATAACAATAACAGTATTATTATTAGAAACATCTACTGACAATGCCAATTATTGATACTGGGTGCTACAACTTAACATTATTGTAGACCAGTTTGTCTAGAACTCAAAACAGTGATCATATATGGGACTACTGTTACGGTACTGCGCCAACATTTCCTGTCGTTGAAAAATAGGTAAATGGTCGGATTCTCACCACCTGATTGGAATCCCTCCATTTTATGGTACTAGTTGTTCTGTTCAAGTCTAATAAGGCTTTGTTATAAAAGCAATATTCAGTACTATTTATTTTGGTAATACTGTATGACAGAATGGTTCCACTGATTGTGGAATAAATTACTGATATATTACTTCATGAGAATATTCATTATTTTGTATTTCCTTTCACCAGAAATATGCCTGACATCCAACGTGAGGTGCAAAACTGTACCTAGTTATGCAGCACATCATTTAGAGCGTGTAATTGCCAGCAAACACCCCATGACATTAGCAGTAAGTAATGTTTATCATAAATGGCACTTATAAAGTACGGTGTAGAACAGTGATTTCATTTTTGGTGGTATGTTGATTGAAAGTTATTTTGTGTTGTGGACCACACCATCTCCTATTTGTACCCTCTAATGACTTGCAAAGTGACTGTGATTTTATACTTTATGCCCTATGGTGATAGATTTGTGATGTAGAAATACCTCTCTTCTGTGAATTTTGTCTCAATCCCAATATCTTCCCCAGATATGATGTACTGAGGGGCCTCTTAGTGAGATCTTGGAATTTTATTCCTCCGGCAGGCACAGTGTTGTAAAATATAATACATGCATCTTGAATGGAATTTCCACATCACAAAAATGCATTCAGACACAATTGGCATTCAGCCTTCTACGAACACACATACAGCAACTCCCATTATTACCGAGCTCGATAGCTTCAGTCGCTTAAGTGCAGCCAGTATCTAGTATTCGGGAGATAGTAGGTTCGAACCCCACTGTCGGCAGCCCTGAAAATGGTTTTCCGTGGTTTCCTATTTTCACACCAGGCAAATGCTGGGGCTGTACCTTAATTAAGGCCACGGCCGCTTCCTTCCCACTCCTAGCCCTTTCCTGTCCCAACGTCGCCATAAGACCTATCTGTGTCGGTGCGACGTAAAGCAACTAGCAACAAAAAAAAAAAAACTCCCACTATTTCACAATCTTTAGTTTTTATTAATTCACTAGTACACAATGAGACATTCTAAAATTATTTTCCTATAAACAGTTTCAAAGTACAAACAAATCAAGTATACTAGGCTTAAACCACATTTCCACTGAGAACTAGTGATGTCATTGGTGCATGACAAGCAGAAATTACAGGTGAGACCAACGACCTGACCTGACACCAACAGTCGCATGATGCAGTCCAGACTTGACAACTGGACAGGAGAGAACGTACAGTAGGTAAGTTCAAAAAACATTTCCTTACTTATTAAGGCATTGAACACAGAATGTTTTTTTGCAAGTTGCTTTACGTCGCACTGACACAGATAGGTCTTATGGCGACGATGGGCAGGAAGGGGCTAGGAGTGGGAAGGAAGCGGCCGTGGCCTTAATTAAGGTTCAGCCCCAGCATTTGCCTGGGAACACAGAGTTTTAACACAAACTGTTTTCATACAGTTGTTCATGATAATCACCCATTTCCTAGTCAATCATCATCATCATCATCAGCCGGGCCAAGTGGCTCAGACGGTTGAGGCGCTAGCCTTCTGACCCCAACTTGGCAGTTTCGATCCTGGCTCAGTCCGGTAGTATTTGCAGGTGCTCAGATACGTCTGCCTCGTGTCAGTAAATTTACTGGCACTTAAAAGAACTCCTCTATCGGCAGCCCTGAAGATGGTTTTCCGTGGTTTCCCATTTTCACACCAGGCAAATGCTGGGGCTGTACCTTAATTAAGGCCACGGCCGCTTCCTTCCAACTCCTAGGCCTTTCCTATCCCATCGTCGCCATAAGACCTATCTGTGTCGGTGCGACGTAAAGCCCCTAGCAAAAAAAAAAAAAGAACTCCTGAAGGACAAAATTTTGGCACCTCTGCTTCTCCGAAAACCATCATAGTAATAGTAATGTTTTATTTATCCTGGCAAAGTTAGGGATGTACTCCCTTTCTTACACTTAACCGGTCTTAACCTAGAACACTTAACAATAACAACTGATGACAATAATATGATAATATTAACAATAGTAGTTAGTGGGACGTAAAACAGCATCATCATCGGTTTACTGTTTCAGTTACCCGGGTACTGTTGCTAAGCTTCTTCCACTCCCTTCTGTTCATAAATGTCCTTTTTTCCATGACATCAGCCATTCAGTCTTGACCATATCTGTCCAGCAAGTTGTAGAGTCATCCAAACCGGCGTTTTCCCTCTACCTCTCTTCCAAGTGCACTCGGGCTGTTCTTGTGGGTTTCATCCTCATCACATGTCAGAACCATCATAATCTGAATGTATCAATTCTCTCTAGTAGAGATGTCTTAATCCCAGCATCCTGCCTCACCTCCTTAGTTCTTAACTTGTCCATCCTGGTCTCCTGGATAGCAGACCTCTGGGAAATGCCTAATTCTTACAGCCTTGACGAGTGTCTCTTTGGAAGGGTTGAAGTGAACATTGCTAGTTTTGCTTTCTTTGGAATCCTAGCATCCCTAAGAAGGGCCCCGACTTGTTGGTTTTGTACCCTGTTAGTGATCTCTCTTGTGGCAAAGATGTCTCTGGATACTACAGTATACTGCTAAGGTAGGGAAAACTGTTCACACTCTCCAACTGGTAGACTGTTAGTTTGATGCTTGCTGCTCTGCCATCTCTGTTCACTGCCACCACCACCATGTTAGTTTTGCTGATCATGATATTGAACTCCTGAAACTTGGACTCATATGTGGCGAGTTTTGCCTGCACCTCATCTTCTGTTTCTGTCCAGATTGTAACCATTTGCAATCTATAGAAAATATGAAATGAATTAACGGTGAGTGATATAAGTATAAATACCAAGACAATGGGCGCCACCTGTAAAACAATTACAGGAATATATAACTATGTAGAGCAATGAGTAACTCCCTCTCCCAAGGCGACGGTCATCAGGCTGACGAAGCTCCAGACTCACTTTATAACCTTACCTGTTTACCCCTGAAATTAGATGTAGGTAGCATGCCAGGTTCATCCTCACTCCACTGATAAAAAGATTTACTGCAAGTTTGATACCAGGACTTTACTCCCAAAATAATGTAACGGGTTGGCGGGGTAGATAAATAAATGAGTACAGCACCTGGTAGCAACCTATTTCTAAGATTTATTAACTAAGCACTACCACTACAGATTTACACACACACAGAGACGATAGCCGAGCTTACAAGTTACACAAGTACACTTACACACTTACGGTTCGCGCGCTCTCTCTCTTTAGTTTCTCTTGGGTTCCATCTACAATGACGCACACATAGTCATCGATTATTTACAGTACACTCTCTCAGCCACTCAGTCAAACTCGTTAGCGCTGTCACGGTTCACAGCCTACACGTCAGCCTCACAGGTCGGGATAGTATCCACTGTTCACTCAACCCGTTGAACTCCGCAGTCTTCACACGTCGTCTCCTAGTGTTCCCTTCTTCGCCGCTGCAGAACACTCCAGGTTCTCCTCCAGCAGCCAGCCTCAAGGGACACACACACACGACATCAGGAAAACCGGAACGAGTCCTCGGCTCCACAGGCAGATACTTCATCAGGCTGCATACTCTCAGGCCATCAATGACTGCGCTCCAGCGAACTCAATCTCGCTCACACTCACTCACTAACTAACTCTCACTCTCCAATTCTCACTGACTCCAGGCAGGTCGTTCCTCTCTTATATACCTGCGCTGGTTCTTCTAGAATCGTCCGGATGTTCAATAGATCGAGGAACCTCGCGAAACAGAAGACTCCAGATTAATCTTCCAGTCATTTCCGTAGTCTTCTGCGGCGCGACCACGAATAGAAGTGAGAAGGGCCGGCCCAGCGCTTGCGTGTTGCTCGCGGATTGGCGCGCTCGAGCGTAAGGGGGGTGGGGCTATGGGAGACGCCCCCGGTGCGTAGCGAGTTAGCATGGCGGACTCTACAACCATTACAATAATAAACAAAAATGTAATAAATACCACAATAATCATCACTTAAAGAGACCCCCCTCCTGATTGCCGTCCACAAAGGCAACGTACAAACAACTACGACCAACATTAATCATTACTTCACGAGACCTACTCGTTTGTCGTTTACAAAGGCAAATATACACACTACTAACAACAACCAAATCATTACTTAACGAGATATACATTTCATAACATACCTCCAGGTGAGAGTCCCACTACACTTACTACTGTTACAGAACAAAAATCGTATTCTGGTAAAGAAAAGTACGACGACTTTCTCTACGTATGGATGCAACCTTCTTTACGAAGAGCATCCCTAACCTTATTTACACACTTCATCGACGTCTGAGTCCTTCCCGAGTGCCGCACAGGTTAGTGTGGTGCCTCACGTTTCTCCAACTGAAACTGCATACTCGGCCGACGATATTCTTTACCCAGAATTAGCTCTGTGCACAACCACACATCCACTACCAAATGTAGATTCGGTACGCTTTGGTGCCACCAGAAACTTGTAGCATCAGCGATATTTAGCGTGCTCACTCCGTAGGTAAAATATACTTAAGACCAATAGACCATTGCCTTGGAATCTGCGCAAAGTAGCTCCCGCGCACCGGTCCGAGTGAGAAACACAGAATCAAGAACACAAACACAACCAGAAACAGAATCAGAGTCCGAATGACTTGCCACACACGCGTACATACTTATATAGCTTGCTGCACGTGGTCATAGCGTCCCGAAAAGTTTATAGGTAGCAACGCTCTCACAGGCACTTCTTGACGCGTCACTCAGTCAACCCAACCTCGCTTAAAACAAAGCCCTCGTATTGGCTATTGAGTGTCTGATGTGACATTGAACGCCCACTCACGTACATCCACATTGATCCACTCCAATTCTTCAGCCTATACCACCTGCCGTACCCCATGTTTCCAAGCCACTTTGTTGCAACACATTCAACTGACTTCAACCGTCCTTCCCGATATAGTCGCAGTTTTCCCGGTTGCACAATCCTACAGCTAGGCCATATTTACACCCTTACCCAAACGGAAATTTATACAAAATATAATGATGCACATATGCAATATTCCCTAACTACACATTCTTCTTATAATATTACGTTTTTATATTCTCAATAAACAAAATTACATGATTTTAACATTACAAACTATATACGAAAATTTCTTAACCTAAAAATTCGGGGATCGTACTTATGTACGGTTACAAGATCATGAAGTTATCAGCAAAAGCAACTGTGTTGATTTCATCTGACGTTTCCTCAATGCTCTTTATTATATCAGCCATAACTGTGCAGTGAGCAGTGGAAACATTATCAAACGGTAGAGAAGGGTCCACCTATTCAATACCGTTAATGGTATACCGGTTAGAGAAGGGTCCAACTATTCAATACCATAATGGTATTGAATAGTTGGACCCTTCTCTGCCCTTCGATAGTGATCAATTGTCAATACGGACCATAATGAAATTCATAACTTATGATGCAGTGGGAACAGTTCACTGCTCTGCTGGATGCTAATGTTGGTTGTAAAGCATGATGAGTGTCCCTCTTCGACTTGTACGCAACTGATGCAGTCCTTGTACAACATCTAGTCTTTCCTGAAAAGTCTTCCAGGCATCTTCCTCTTTGCAAACTCTTATCCTCATGATCTGTATCAATGAGACATAAAATTGAGAGAAATAAATCAATGATTCCACCTAATCGATAGTACAGTATTTATTTACCTAGGCAAACTCAAAACTGTAGTACATATTTCATCTAGTGACTAGACATCATCAGCTACATCATGTTTATGTGCAATAATTACAGGAAGTGATGATGGTGACCATGAAATCTTTAAACTACTCAACATGAATCCAACTTTACCCACAGCCAAGTCCTTACCCAAAACCCACAAAAAAGATGTCCCCATCCGACCAATTATCAACAGTAGAGGCAGTCCAACATACAAAACTTCAAGATTTCTACACTAATTTCTCAAAAAAACATTACAAATTCAACAACAAAAACCCCATTAAGAACTCAATTGACCTATGTCAAACCTTGAATAAATTTACACTGCAACCAAACCACATTCTATGTTCCTTTGACATCACTAACATGTATCCGAACATCCCAGTTCTCGAAACCATCAGCATCATAAAAAACAACCTCTCTAAACACAGTGGACTAAGCAAAATAGAAATTGATGAGTTTATTAAAGTATTAACCTTTATATTGAACAATAATTACTTCACGTTCAACAACAAGATTTGCCACCAAAAGGGCTTAGCTATGGGAGACCCTATTTCTGGTATTCTAGCGAACATCTATGTGGACAACTTAGAACACAATAAAATAATAAATTCCATCAATGGTATTCATCTTTGGCTCCGCTATGTCGACGACACACTAGTTATCATCGATAAACCGTGCAATAGCAACGACAACATTCTCACATTCCTAAACACTTAGACAACAACATAAAATTCACAAAAGAAGATGAGGGCAATGGCTTTATCAATTTCTAGACATCAACATCACATGAATGGACAACGCATTTGAGTTTCGAATACACAGAAAACCCTCCTTCACCCCACTAACAATAAACAATAATTCTTTACACCCAAACTCTCATAAACAAGCCCCTTACTACAGTTTAATATACAGAGCTTTAAAAATTCCCCTTTCACCTACACCAATCTAAAAAAAGAACTTGATTACATAAAAGATATTGCCAAGTTCAACGGCTTCAACACCAACATGATCAACAAGATCATCAACAAAGTAAAACTAAAATTAACAACAAAGCTTTCCCCAATAAAACCCAATAAACACAAATACGCAACTTTCACATACACTAATCCAGTCATCCACCAGATAGCCAACCCCCTAAAAAAACACGAAGTCAACATTGCTTTCAAAACGCAGAACACGAACCAGAACATATTTTTCAACCAGAACTCTGCCAACCCAAGAAGAAATCACTATGCGGGCTCAGGTATTTACAGACTCACCTGTTCACAATGCAACTCCTCGTACATCGGACAAACAGGCCGAAGCTTCCAAACCCGTTATTTAGAACACTACAATGCCCAAAAACATAATAAATTTTCCGCAATGAGCACCCACATGAGGGACACTGGCCACCACTTCACCACAATAGAACAAGACTTAAAAATCCTAAAAAAAGTTGAGAAAGGCAAACTAATGACTGAGTTTGAGAACCTATACATCTTTCTAGACCAACACTTCAATAAAGACAAAAACCTCAACGAGATAATAGATATAAAAAACCCCCTTTATGAACAAATTCCCACCTTACTACAAAAAATGAATTTTCAAGGCAACAACTTGTCTAAAATCTTCAATACCACATTAACTAACTCACCCAGCATGTCGACAATTACCCCCCTACCCCCCACCTCCCCCTTTCCCACCAATTCCCCCACACACAACGACAGCAAGCCCATACATCCTCCCACCCAAGCACCTCCTTCTCTACCACGACGCCACCGATACACCACGAGAAATAAAAACCACTCGACCTTCAAAAACACAACAACACCCAACACAAGCAAATAACATTCATCGCATTAACAAAAAGACATCAATACTATCCGCGTAAATTTCGAGTCCATGTATCCCCCTCCCTCTTTTTATAAACCAACACTATATCAACCAGCACTCCCAATACACAACAAGCTCGCCCCTCCACTCCACCTTCCTCCATTCTGACAGCTCACCTCTGCGCATGACTCCGCCCATGCCTCTCCCCCCCTAAGCTCTCCACCCCTCCCGCCGCCATTGCCAACCGCATGTGCGTATTACCGACTGAGCCTCCTTCATAGGGCACCAATACTCATCAACAATCACCTCTCAGCGACACATCAGGTATGTAACATAACATTTACTCTTCATTACTTACCGTAAACTTTTCTTACACACGAACTAATACTATTAACATCTCAATTACAGATAACTTCCACTTAATACAATAAAACTTTCAACAACACGCCAGAACCCAGCGCACATCGGCACGAATATGGCGTGCCACTACGGCTCCTCTTCGCAGTCAGAATGAGAAGATGCCTCATCCCAGCTACAATGCTCTGACTCTGCAGTTATCGTATACATTCTAATCTCTCCACTGCAGTTCACAACACAGGCAACTCTATTCTATTTCACCAGACCAGCAACAAAAAGCAATAACTTCATCCCGAGGTCCGTCATACTTTTTTCCACGGAATAATATCAATTTAGTCTCACCGGCATCTCACACCGATGAATTCACATAACATTCGAAGCTACAGAAGTCAACTAAAAGAATAAGCGAAAGTTTCAACCCGCAACATATTCCTAATAAGCAATTACCTACAAATAACTGTCACATTGTTGCCATTCAAAGGCACTGAATACCCATAAGTCTCCATCCACACTGACCAGTCTCCGTAGCGATCTCGGTGCTGCAACCAGACAACTTTCAGTTTGATGCATATAAAACCTCATTTGGCTATGGATATTTCCCTACCCCCGGTGATTTCAACTAAGATAAACCACTCTGCATATTTCTGAAATGTCAATGCTACATTCTTCTTCCAACCTTTAAAACAACAGGACGCACTTGGTACTGGATTTTTTATATCCTTGCTCACCAAGCTGCT
Source organism: Anabrus simplex (assembly GCF_040414725.1). Taxonomy (NCBI): domain Eukaryota; kingdom Metazoa; phylum Arthropoda; class Insecta; order Orthoptera; family Tettigoniidae; genus Anabrus; species Anabrus simplex. The sequence continues at coordinate 131,773,974 of NC_090266.1, read as the reverse complement.
CTTGTGTAAATATGTATATAAATTGTAAAATTCTCAACTGTTCAATTGGACAATGTAAATACTGTATAGTTACCAACCATTGACATTAATTTTTGGTTACAAACATTGACGCCAAGCACTACACCCTTTCTCCCCTGATTGTTATAATTTAAATATTTTTAAAACCTTATTCTCAACTGTTCAATTGGACAATGTAAATACTGTATAGTTACCAACCATTGACATTAATTGTTGGTTACAAACATTGACGCCGAACACTACACCCTTTTCTCCCTTGATTGTTATAATGTAAATATTTTTAAAACTTTATATTTTCCTATGATTGCGTCAACTGTTCTCCAGAGCACCACTTCCGAACTCTACTATTTTAATTTTACGCATTGGTGCTGACTTCTTATTCTATAAACCTATATGTTCAACCATCACTATTGTACAACTGTTTCTCATACTTAATTTTTGTAATGTGTATTGATAATATGTATTAATTTGTGCATGTCAACTACTAACCAGGTACCTGATTTTTGCCTTGAGGAGATTTGACTGATGATGCCCTCAATGAAGGGTGAAACATGTCTCAAGTGGAATCAATAATAAATTCCTAAATTGTAAATTTATATGTATTGAATAGGTGACAAAACAAACCTTTTAGCATCCTACATACCACTTAGTCGAGCTGCTCTTCTTCTTTCAATTCTTCCCAACCCAAACTTTGCAACATTTTTGTAACGCTACTCTTTTGTCGGAAATCACCCAGAACAAATCGAGCTGCTTTTCTTTGGATTTTTTCCAGTTCTTGAATCAGGTAATCCTGGTGAGGGTCCCATACACTGGAACCATACTCTAGTTGGGGTCTTACCAGAGACTTATATGCCCTCTCCTTTACATCCTTACTGCAACCCCTAAACACCCTCATAACCATGTGCAGAGATCTGTACCCTTTATTTACAATCCCATTTATGTGATTACCCCAATGAAGATCTTTCCTTATATTAACACCTAGATACTTACAATGATCCCCAAAAGGAACTTTCACCCCATCAACGCAGTAATTAAAACTGAGAGGACTTTTCCTATTTGTGAATCTCACAACCTGACTTTTAACCCCGTTTATCAACATACCATTTCCTGCTGTCCATCTCACAACACTTTCGAGGTCACGTTGCATTTGCTCACAATCTTGTAACTTATTTATCACTCTATAGAGAATAACATCATCCGCAAAAAGCCTTACCTCCGATTCCACTCCTTTACTCATATCATTTATATATATAAGAAAACATAAAGGTCCGATAATACTGCCTTGAGGAATTCCCCTCCTAATTATTACAGGGTCAGATAAAGCTTCACCTACTCTAATTCTCTGAGATCTATTTTCTAGAAATATAGCAACCCATTCAGTCACTCTTTTGTCTAGTCCAATTGCACTCATTTTTGCCAGTAGTCTCCCATGATCCACCCTATCAAATGCTTTAGACAGGTCAATCGTGATACAGTCCATTTGACCTCCAGAATCCAAGATATCTGCTATATCTTGCTGGAATCCTACAAGTTGAGCTTCAGTGGAATAACCTTTCTTATGACACTGGATCTTGTTTGAAAAGTCTTTCTAAAAATAATTTTATTATATTATGCGTGTTGATGAGAATTATAACCATATTGAGAGTTGGCATACCGTAGGAGAATCTTAGGGGTTGTTTTGAATTAGAGTGCATTTATTAGTCGGCTGGTGATTTACAACTCGATCCCTTAACGTCCAGAGTGTTATTCCCCCCCCGCCCCCCCAGAATTGTAACGTCATAATAACGAGCAATAATCACCTTAAAGAATGTTCCCTTCCAGAACACCAATATATTGCTATGATTAGATAGAACTTTGTAAACAAGGCCCTTTTGACATTAGTCGAATACAAACTAGAAAAGACAAATATATCCCCAGTGCACAGAAGTGATTGGGTTCTACAAGAAAGAATTTCAGTCATACTGCAGCATAACTTATTTATTTGTAACATTAGTTACTTTCTATATGAGTTGCAACTACTCAGCAAAATTGAAACACGAAATGGATAAATGGTAACTAGAATAAAATATAAATAATTATTAAATTGGGCACCACATACAAAAGAAACTTGTGGAAAATCTTTTACTGGTGGAGTAAGGAAAAACCTGGCGTGCTACCCAAATTTAATTTCAAAGCTATATAATAGCAGGTAATGTAATGAAGCAAGTTTCGAAACTCGTCAGCCTGATGACCATCTCCTTAGGAGAGGGAGTTCTTTCATGCACTATACAAAAAACAGTCCCAGTCACCTCACTATACTCTGTTAATAAAGTCATACACCTTCACGATGTAAGATGGCTAATGTAGAATTAATAAATAACGACAACCGTGTTGTATAATTCAAAGAATGAACAAGTAATAAACTCTTGACCTACGGTTTCATCTAGCCACAATCTAGCCACAAGAACTCATTACCACCAGATTACACATATAAACCACCTCACACACTGTGCGTTATCTCGGAGAGGAATAAACCAGAGATTGACTGACAGATAAACACTACGTAGCTTCTTCCACAGAATACACACCGGGAATAATTTGTCATAACCTCATAATGACTCCGTAATGCCTGTTATGGTACACTGATGACTCCACAATCAAGGTTCTTCAACACACTTCACTCCATAACAGATAATGCAGTCACTAGCTATAGTAATGGCTCCGTAAATAATAGACCACTTGTCCCTTTCTTTTTCTTTTTTTTCAGGGGGGGGGGGGTTCCTCTGGAGTCGCCCCCGCACGTGGCAGTCAGCTAAAATCTACATCTAAGAAGAAATAGATAGCAGGGAGGATTGGAAAGTTATACTGCAGGAGTATCAGCCTGTTTCGATGTCATACATACGGTTGTATGTATGCAGACTCTATATTCGTAAGGTGGTATTAAGGGTCAGGACAACACCACATAGGCGAAAAGAGAAAGATACCTACATGTAAAACCTGACTTATTGTAGATAGCACATGCAAGGCTGGAATGTTCCATAGGTAGTATTGGTTCGGAATATGTGTCATGCAATCATAACCAGTTCCTTGTGTTTGTCAATTATTATGGGGATCAGTCGGTCCTATCACTGCTGGGTGTGGCTCGGGTCCAATAGCATGTGTGCTTTGAGCCACATGTTGGTGCCATGGTCCAGCAGCCAGTGATCCCTCGTGCCAAATCGTCATGTGGAGAAGTGGAGTGAGAGCCAAGCCTTACATGATATAAGGAGCTATCTTCTTCCGCCCGTTGATGTCCCTCTCGTGCAGTATTCCTGGCACACACTTGTCACTGCAGATCTGTAAATCTGTAACTAAACTAAGCGTATTAGATACTATATTTTTACATATATACAATTGCCCTCCCCCAAAACCCCATGGCACTACAGCCCTTGAAGGGCCTTGGCCTACCAAGCAACTGCTGCTCAGCCTGAAAGCCTGCAGATTGCAGGGTGTCGTGTGGTCAGCACAACGAATCCTCTCTGCCATTATTCTTGGCTTTCGACACCGGGGCCGCTATCTCACCATCAGATAGCTCCTCAATTCTAATCACGTAGGCTGAGTGGACCTCGAACCAGCCCTCAGGTCCAGGTAAAAATCCCTGACTTGGCTGGGAATCGAACCCGGGGCCTCCGGGTAAGAGGCAGGCATGCTACCCCTAGACCACGGGGCTGGCGATATTGAAACAGGAACGCCCGTACTTCAATTGTTCAGAGAGCATGGATGACGTCAAAGCGTGTACGGCCCATGCTTAGAGAGTATGAGAGAAGAGTAGTGCAATACATTTATGATTAATGATGAACTTGCTGTTTATTCAAGAGATAAGCAAAGGAATTATATCACCTTTTACAGATGTATTGTGAGATTGTCCTTGAAGGTGCGGAGGAGACGTTATTCTGCGACGTCGGCATCGTCCTTCGTCGCCGGTGTCGGCGTCGTTGGTGTTGTCTCAGCACTGGACGTTGTCGACGACTTGGACCTGAGGCAGATCATGCAGCGTGAACCAGTCGTTAAGGAGCGGAGAAGTGAAGAACTCCCGCACAGAATTCCAAGGGGATCTGGTGCGACATTTTTCTACCGCACCGCGAATTAAGGCGAAGCACTTTTGAATAGTTTCCCCAGTAATAGTGTTGGACGCACTTCGAAGATGAAATCAAAGTCACAGTAGACACTATCGTACTTGAAATAAACAATGAAAGCGATCTGAAACCTTCCGAGATGCAATGATTAAACACTTCGCACAATCTCAAAAAAAATAAATTCCTTGGATACAGTCTTTGCACTGTATACATAAGTACAGCATGCACATTCTCGATGAAATAAACTAGAGCTTCGACGAAAATATAAAGAAATAGTTTATGACAGTCCAAGTCCTGTTACGTCGCAATTTTGCAGAGACAAGTTCATCACTGAGGCGCAATTTTTGACAGTTTCATGAGGGGATTTGACACAGTCTTCGAATGAAGTGAAGGTTGGCACAGTTTATGTTAGGAAATATTAACACTTTTCATGCGGAGCGATAGGCACAGTCTTTGAGGGAGAAGAAAAAGTAGGCACTGTTCTTTATAAAATAACGTAACACTATTTGTAAAAGAACTGCTCAGTCACTAGGACACAATTTTACGAGGTAGCTTAACACGGTAGAAGAAACAACTACAGCACAGTTTCAAACGTACAGTCTCTTTAAATTCACAGTCCACAAACGAAATACAAATGCACAGCTCTACAGACTGATAGAAACGAAATTAAGCTTTCGTTCACGCGCAAAGTCCAAGTCCACGGAGAAGGCTTTCAACACTAACACTTTCGAACGCAAGTACCCATCCGGACAGAGTGACGAACCGTATAGCGATGTGCTTGCTAGCTTGCTTGCATACTGCACACTGCTTTACTCAAGGCTAGCGACTGCCTTTTATTGCCGAAGGTCAGAAGGCGTGGTTGCACATGTGGGCATCTAGAAAAATTTATATCTCGGCCATCCTTCCGCCGATTTACGTGAAATTTCGGTTAGCAGCATTTATTGTTCAGGCTTACAAGGTGACGTCTTCGAAATTATGATATTACATTCCGTTCGTGATGAAATGTCATGGAACACGAGAGAACCTTCGGTGTGACGTCACTTGGCCTTGGCCGGCGTTCTGGAGCAGTGCTAGCTTGCATGTTGTCTCCCTCAATACCTGTGCGTTCGGCGCTCGTTTTGAATGCATACAGCCGGGTGTTAGTGAGTTCCTCTCAAGAAATGAATGAACGTGAATGCTCGCAGGGCATTCCCGTTTCAATATACAATTGCACTATACATCTAATAGAGAGCAGGCTTGCTCGTCTGCTCTCGTGTCCTAGGATCCTAGCTAAATTGGAGAAAAACAATATAATAATATAAAAGAAGGTGGGTTAATAACTGTTGTCTTCATTGTAGGCTGCAGGGTAGTGTTCAGCTTCCATGTCTCTGTTGGGTGGGTTAGGTGGATTGACTCGTCCTGTGCTGTTTGGCTGCACTACCATCGTCTTGTGTAGAGTGGTGTATTGGTGTCATCTTAGGAGGGGGTTGTCTTTCAACCTCCTACCTAGTAACCTTGTGTCTGAGCAGAATGTGCTTCAGTGTGGGGTACTTGGGTGTAAAGGTCAATGTCGTAGCGTTCTATGCCACTAACTAGTGGATTGATCTCATTACCCCATGACTTTGTGTACATTCGAAGCATTTGTTTACCAATATGATGTCTTATCAGGCAAAGGTTCGAAGTGGTGTGTTTCTAGGGAGTTTAGCCGCTGCTCGTATGCATTTGTGTTGTATGTTCTCCAGCATATCCAGGTTTGTCATCTCAGTGAAACCTCATGCCGGGGCTGCATTCATGATTATTGGCCTAATTAAGGCCTTGAACATGTTAATGGCTACCTTTGTTTTTATACTGGACGTTTTGTTCAGCTGGTTTAGTCTTATATGTACTTTCCGCTGGATGGCTTTTATGTGATGTAGCATGGTAAGCTTTCTATCTAGGACTACTCTCAGGTATTTAGCTTTGTTGTGCCATGCTATGCCTTGGTTAAATAGCTTTTGCGGTTTGATATTGGCTGGCCTATGCGTGTCTGTTCTCCTTGTGAATAGCACAGCTTTACATTTGTCAGCGTTAACCTTAATGCGCCAGTTAGTTAGCCAGGGCTCGAGAGTGTGTAGTGTTACTTGTAACCTCTTCCGAGTCCTAGGATCCTAGCTAAATTGGAGAAAAACAATATAATAATATAAAAGAAGGTGGGTTAATAACTGTTGTCTTCATTGTAGGCTGCAGGGTAGTGTTCAGCTTCCATGTCTCTGGCGTAGAGGTGTGTGGTAGTATGTTCCGCTGTTGGCATGTTGTTTGTATACAGGACAAACGAGATTGGGCCTATAAGGGGCCCTTGGACTACGCCCGCTCTAATCCTTCGCGTGCTTGACAGAGTGGTGTGAATGTCTACTTGGAACTCTCGGCCCTCCAGGTATGACTTGACTAGTCTTATGTAGCCTGGGTGGAATTCGATGTCTATTAGTTTCGCTAGTAGGCCTACGTGCCAGACTTTGTCAAATGCCTTCTGAATTACAAGTAACAACTCTCATTATTGTTCCGTATTGAAGATGACGTTAGGCATAGAATCTCAAGGATAATTTTATAAAAACCACCTATTCAATATGTTCCATGTTTAATGTGGTTTGGATATACATGAATTTATGTAGACTTATCAGGTCAGGTACATGTTCCACCCATTATTTTGGACATCTTCAGCCTGTAGACAACCTTTAAGTCAAGGTTTGGGACCTTTCTAACCAATATATAGTATAACATACAAACATTAATAATCTCTTAAGATTAACATGCCAGGATAATAATTTGAAAAATGTGAACTGAACATAACTGTGGGTAACATAAGTTAATGTTGTTTTAACAACTTAAAACTTATAATACCAATATAAATGGTCCGTTATTGGACATTATAAATTTTCCAGCTAACTCATTCTTGGTTGCCAGCGTTTCGCCCTCGTGTGCTAGGGTGGGCTCATCAGTTGGTACCTAGCACACCTACCAATACGCTGGCTAGTGCATACCGTGGAGGCCACTGCGTAGGCTAACTGGAGCCACCGGCAGTGCCAATGCACTAAGAGACTTCGTCTCATTATCAAAAATTGATGCCTGCTTGGTATATTTATATTGGTATTATAAATTTACTCATTCAGGACAAATATTTCAGATTCCCTATGGGAATCAATATCTATGTCAACTTAAAACTTGTCGGTCCTATTCTATCTAACTTGAAAATATGTCCATAACTAAAATGGATCTTCTTCCTCTATCATAAGTCTTGGGTAAAGAGGATATTACATACCGGGGTTCATTTGACCCCTATATCATTTCATGTTCTTGATGTACCGTAACTAATGTCAGAATGTGTTGTCAACAACAAGTGGAGATTAACAGTGTTTTTACACAGTTTAAACTTGGCAGTTCTATTCTATTTAACTTAAAAAATATAAAATGGATCTTCTTCTCTATCATAAGTCTTGAAAAAGGAGGATATTGATACTGGGGCTTATTTGACCCACATATTTCATTTTCCTGTTCTTGACGTTACTAATATTGAAATGTGTTGTCAAACACTAGTGGAGATTTAAAACCGATTGTTATAAATAGACTGGTCAAGAACGTTGTTGTGAATGAAACTGTAAGCGTCTTGACTTCGGGTCTCATGTAACGTCAAGGAATTGTAAAGAGTACAATATTAAACTGTTTCTTAGTTTTAGGCTGCTGCTTAATTGAGAAGGAACATCCTAGACACTTGATACAGTCTTGTATGAATATCATTCCCGTTGATGTGTTGCTTGGTCTTTGGGAGGGATCTTAATGTTATTTGTTCAATTCACACTAGATGGACCTGTCCGTTCTGGCAGCGCCTGTCTTAACATTTCTACTCCTGGTGTTATCTTGACTATCATTAAAAGATCGGTGAACTGTATTAAACTGCCTCTCGATGTTGCTTTACTTGGGAATAGATACACTGGCGTTACAAAGTACAGTAAATAACGCATTTACCTTTTACATCTATAAAACAGAATTGCTGCCCCCATTCATTATTAAAATAGTTTCTCTAAGTTCTCTGTCTCTTGTTGTTACTCATTCTTAAAAGAGAACTGCACTGTCCTTCGCAATATAAAATACTGAATTGCATGCCGGCCAATATGCTATCATAAGACAGTCTTGCCTACCCCGTCTCTACCCATCACTATAGAGCAGAATCATGGCCTTCCTAATCATTTTGATAGGACACTAGAGACAGTACTATAACAGAGTTTCAAAGTGATTGGTCAATGAGGACAACTTAACAAATAAATGTAAATAATTAATATTTATCAAAGGAAACTATTACAAAAATTGTACTTTTTTACTTATCCAGCACTACAGCCCTGTGTGAGCCTTGGCCTCTTCTACGATAGTCCGCCATCTACTTCGATCCTGAGCAGCTGCTCTCCATGGGCAGATGTTCATTGCCCTCAGATCGGCTTCAACTTAATCGCTCCATCTATTACAGGGCCTTCCTTGTCGCCGTCTTTTATCTACATGGGATTTAACTACTTTTCTTGGCATTCGATCTTCCTCCATTCTTTCCACATGGCCAAGCCATCGTAGTCTCTGTGCCTTAATAAATCTAACTATATCCTCCTGGTCTAATATGTTCTGTATTTCAGCATTCGTCCTTATCCTCCAACCATTCTGGTTTTGAATTGGGCCATATATTCATCTAATAATCTTTCTTTCAAATATTCTTAATTGATTTGCATCATCAACTAAAAGGTTCCAGGCTTCTGAGCCATATGTCACTACAGGTCTAATAAGGGTCTTATATATTTTGAATTTTGTAGGTTTAGACAATAGACGAGATTTAAATAATGTAAGATTTGCATAATAGGCCCTGTTTCCAGCTATTATTCTACGATGTATCTCCTCACTTATTCTGTTATTGTTTGTCAACATGGTTCCCAAATACTCAAAACTTTGTACATTCTCAAAATTATGCCCATTTATTGTCAGATTATCTTGACTTCTTCTGCCCTCTATAACAGTCACATGTATATACTTGGATTTACTGTCATTCACCTCCCATCCCATCCGTTTTCCTGCTTCCTCCGTTTCAAGAAATATTTCCTTCAAATATCTATCATTCCTGGCCATTAACACTACATCATCTGCATACGCACAAATTTGTTTAGATTTATATACAATATTTCCGGTATCCATTATTTTTTCAAGGACTTGGTTAATTGCCAGATTAAACAAAGTAGCTGAGAGTGCATCACCTTGTCTGACTTCTGCATTAAGAGCAAACTCATTTCCAATTCTTCCATCCACCATCACCTTTGCCCTTACTTCTCCTAAAGTGATTCTGATCATCCTGATCAGTTTCTGTGGTATTCCTGTTGTCGCCATATATTCATATAGCTTATCCTTGTATATACTGTCAAATGCTTGTCTAAAATCTACAAACAACATATGTAGATCTATATTATGCTCATAGCATTTTTCCATCGTTTGACGTACCGTCATTTGGGGTTATTTCGGACGCAGGAGGTAATTTCGGACAAAACGGTACTTTTTCGTTTCACGGTTGGTCACTCTGAATTTTCCAAGATAGAATTCCCGCGCTCGAATTTTTTGAATTCAAGACGAATTCCCGCGCCAATTTTAGCGCGTATATCCTGCGTTGCTTACGAAGTTATCACGTTAATAATGGTCGTTGTTGTCGGTTTCATTATAGCCTTGACAATTGGTACAGGAACTTCTTAGTGTACACAGGTATTAAAAGAGTCCAGCTACTGTTCACTATTGTCTACCATTTGTTCTGTTGTGTTTGAAAGTATCCGTGAGACTTCTACGAAGTTTATCTTTAAACACTTCATTCTACACACATTTTTCTGTGAATCTGTGCAAGGCTGGGGTAATTTCGGACTATGCCGCGTGTGTACAAGAGAAGATTAGGAGGACAGTTGTATTGCAACTACGAGAAAAGTAAACTCGATGCGGCAGTAAATGCCATTATGGCTGGAAAAATGTCCTACCGCAAAGCCGCGGCGTATTTTCAGGTACCGCGATCGACCCTGGAGAATAAGGTGATCCGCACCAACCCCAAAACAATCGGAGCACCACCTGTCCTGGACACTGAAGAGGAGGAAATGCTTGTACACAGGATCGTCCGAGCAGCACACTGGGGATATCCTCTCACTTCAAGTGATATTCGATATATTGTAAAGGGGTACCTTGACAGGATTGGAAGAAAGGAGAGGAGATTTACCCAGAATCTTCCAGGCGTCGAATGGGAAAGGTCTTTCTTAAAGAAGCACTCCAGCATTCTCTCCGTTCGTCTCTCAGAAAACATTAAGAGAGCTCCTGCGGAGGTTAGCTCGGAGTCCGTGCGCGAATTTTTCGTTAACGTGCAACCCACTCTGGAAAACATTCCACCGAAAAATGTCATAAACTATGACGAAACCAACTTAAGTGACGACCCTGGGAAGAAACACGTGATTGTTAGGAGAGGGATTAAGCATGCGGAGAGAGTAATGGACTTCTCCAAGACAAGTATTTCTGTCATAATGTGTGCAAGTGGGGATGGAAAACTACTGCCCCCGTACGTTTTGTACAAGTCTGAGCATCTGTGGGATACCTGGCAAGAAGGTGGCCCTCCTGGCACCCGATACAACAGGAACAAAAGTGGATGGTTCGATCTACCGATTTTTGAAGACTGGTTCTTAACGGTGGCACTGCCGTATTTGAAACAGCTGGATGGACCAAAAGTCATGATCGGGGACAATTTATCGAGCCATGTGTCTCTCTCAGTTGTTCAAGAATGTGAAAAGCACAACATTTCTTTTATCCTTCTCCCACCAAATAGCACACATATTCTACAACCTTTAGACGTGTGTTTTTTTGGGCCACTTAAGAAAGCCTGGAGGGATATGCTGACGAACTGGAAGAAGTGTACACGTGGGCCTATATCTAGAGATGCTTTCCCATCTCTTCTGAAGGAGACGCTAGATAAGATAGAGGCGCGAAAAGCAGATAATATCAGAAGTGGCTTCCGCAGCACTGGATTAATTCCTCTTGACCCCCAGAGAGTCCTTAAAAGGTTTCCAGAAACATCAGATTCAAATGCAAAGGAATCGTCTTGGTTATCCACTTTCGAGACAGTACTATCTCAAGCTCGTTACGGCTCTGGTTCTACCGCATCATCTCGCCGTCGTAAACTGAATGTTCCTCCGGGAAAATCTATCGTGGGTAGTCACTTACGTTACAGTGAAACTGCTGTACAAAATCAGGAAGAAGTTCCACAGTTATCAGATGACCAACCATGCAGTTCCACACTTGGACTAGAAAGTTTTGTCGTAGTGAACTACGATTACGAGTCTGGGAGCAAGAAACAAACTAGGCAATATGTTGGTGTGACGGTCAACATAGGAGCTCAGGACGTCGTCGTAAAATTCCTACGGTCACACAGGGGAAGCAAGAAAATATTTGTGTTTCCGAGTGTCGAGGATAAGGACACAGTTCTGAAGGACCAGATTGCCAAAATTCTACCGGCACCAAAAGAGAAAAGGGGAATATTCACCTTTGATACAGACGTTGTGTAAATAATCCACACGAATGACTAAATTGAATAGAAAGTAAACTATACTGTATTTTGCGGCAAAGTTTTGCTTGTTTTGTTATGTAAATAAGGAATAATTCTGCTATATCATGCACATATATTTTTTTCGCAAATAACTGTCCGAAATAACCCCATACATGAGGTAATCGCGGACGGTAATTTAAAAACACTGCATGTCCGAATTTACCCCAACATATGGGATAACTTCGGACACATTTTAATATTTTTTAAAACAGGACGATGTGCGTTCTCGTGTTTCTTCCGGTGTTCATTTTATCTCTTAGATATGTACCTAGACGTGGAAATTAAAATAATATAAATTAAATTCGTTAATAAGGACCATAACCAAAAAAAATCGCTAAAATTGTCCGAAATTACCCCAAATGACGGTACCACAAATATTTGATCTAATGTGCTCCTATTTCGCCTAAAGCCACACTATACTTCATCCAATCTCTCTTCAGCATATGGAGTCAGATATTGTAATAATATATTTGAAAATACTTTATAGATGATATTCAGTAATGTAATTCCCCTATAGTTAGTGCATTCGTATTTATTTCCCTTCTTATATATTGGGAAAATTATTCCTGTATTCCACTCATCAGGTATCCATTCTTCCTCCCAAATCTTAATAATCAGGTCATGTATCTCTTGTAGCATTTTTTGCTACTATTTTTAATCAGTTCACTTGTTATTCCGTCTTCTCCTGCTGCTTTATGGTTATTTAATTTTGCAATAGCATTGTCTACATCTTTCAGTGTGGGGGCAGTTACCCATCGTTCTGGCCCACTCTGCTCCATATGCCTTTCACTTTCTTCCACCTCTTCTCTTTCCTTGTTAAGGAGCTCTCTGAAGTATTTGGTCCATCTTTCACTTATTTCCTCTTCATTCTGTAATAGCTTGCCTTCTTTATTCTTACAACCATTCAATCTTGGCTTATACCCCTTCCTGAAATAATTAATTTCATTATAGAATTCCTTTGTCCTCTTCTGTAACCTTTGTGTCTCTATACTCTCTAGTTTCTTCTTAATCATCTCTCTTTTCTTCTTCTTACAGATGTTATTAGCTTCACGTCTGCATTTCTCATAATTTTCCCTATTTGACCTTGTATCTCTCTGTAACATTTTTGCTCTTGCTGCACTTTTCCTTCCAATTGCTTCCTCACACTCCATATCAAACCAAATATTTCTTTTCTTTTTAGCTATACCCAGTGTTTCTTGTGCCACATTTTGTATGCACCTTTGAACTTTTGCCCACCTTTCCTCTATTCCAGATACTTGTCCAATCGTCTGTAAAGTATTATTCATTTTTGACTGGAATTCTTGTTTTCCTTCTGGTTGTTGTAGTTTTTCCAAATTCCATTTCCTTCTTTCCGTAGGTTGTCTCCTCTGTCCTGTTGCCAATTTTTGTCTCACTATTGCTTTTACTAAATAATGGTCAGAATCACAGTTTGGACCTCTGCATGTCCTTACGTCAATAATGGATGCTGCATGCCTCGTAGTCACTAGTACATGATCTATTTGATTTACCATTGTGCTTCCTGGTATCTTCCACGTTCCTTTATGTATTTTCTTATGATCAAAGCAGGTGCTTTTAATTATAAGACCACTCGTAGTTGCAAACTGTCCCAGGTGAAAACCATTCTCATTTGATTCTTCATGTAGTGTATATTTCCCTGCTATTGGTCTCATACACTCTTCCATTCCCACTTTGGCATTAAAATCTCCTAAAATAATAATCATGTCATATCTTGGTCCCTCTTCAACGGTTTGTACTAACTCATCATAAAACTGTTCCTTCCTTTCCTCATCCGCATCTTCAATTGCTGCTGATATAACAGTTATGTTCCTAAACTTCCCCTTAATCTGAAGCTTACATATTCTGAGATCGGTTCAAATCCTATTACACTCTTCAATTTCCCATGTAATATAAATCCCGTACAGAACTGTCCTGTTCTTTCTTCCGGCCCACTGTAATAGAGGTTATAATCTTTCTTTTCAATACATCCTTGCCCTTTCCATCTTATTTCCTGAATTGCTGCTAAGTCATATCCATATCTTTTTGTTTCATTTACTATTTGTTGCATTTTTCCCGGTCTCAACATTGTTCTTACATTCCATGCCGCCATGTTTATATCCGCTTTCCTTACTCGTGTCCTTTTCCTGGGCTTTTGTCGTCTTTGATTTCCGTCCGGTTTTTTCGTAGAAGTCTTCTGAACAATGCTTTTTTTACAAGGTGAGGCCGTTAACCCCACGCTCAACCCTATCCACTGGCTAGGGACAACAAAAATTGTACAGAATTACAAAATATAAGGCGGGTGACAAATACCTTTCCAATGAGCGCCATGGTGTCCGCGATCACCGCGTTGCCAACCCCTGTTATAGAATCTTAACACCTGATTAGACAGGCAGGAAAGGGAAATTCAATCCCTTAAAAACGATCTAAATATAAAGTGCGATGCCCTGGAACAATATAGCCAAAGGGACAGTGTCAGAATGTTTGGTATTTGTGAAACAGCAGATGAAAATACTGATGAACTGGCGGTTAGTGTTTTCGGGGACATATACATAAGTGTGAATTCCAACGATATTGATCGCAGCCACTGTGTTGGTTGCCAGAGTGGCATGGCCAGTTATTGTGAAATTTACTGTATGTCATACAGGGCAGAGCAGAAGGTGTAAAGAAATAGAAGGAAACTGAAAGTTAAGAAATTAACTGTACTGTAATAATAATAATGCTATTTGCTTCACGTCCCACTAACTACTTTTACGGTCTTCGGAGACGCCGAGGTGCCGTAATTTAGTCCCGCAGGAGTTCTTTTACGTGCCAGTAAATCTACCGACATGAGGCTGTCGTATTTGAGCACCTTCAAATACTACCGGACTGAGCCAGGATCGAACCTGCCAAGTTGCGGTTAGAAGGCCAGCGCCTTAACCGTCTGAGCCACTCAGCCCGGCAACTGTACTGTAGGATGCTAATTAGTTTATTAATACATTTTGTATTGCATAGGTGATATTATTAATAAACTAATTAGCATCCTACAGTATAGTATCTTCAATACAGATCCATAATGATATTTGTCACTTGCAAGAAGATACCTATTCGAGAGAACCTGACATCCACTTGGATTTGGGTTCCAAATGCTGCAATCCAGCAGTTCTGACACAAAAACATCTGGTCCTTTCAAAGCGATATCATAATTAAAAGATCCGATTGCTTAAGAATTTGTATCAGCCGTATGAATGAATTGCCAAACTGAAGTCTAATGCACATGATTCACTTAACTGAGTTGAGTGAACAATTAGTTTTTACATAGTTTCCATCTATTTCCAAACATAGCCAGTAACTGTAATCTGTTTTAAGTGAAATTTGTATTATCACTAAATTATGTTCTTAATGAGTTAACTGACCTTTTCAGTTAGACGTAATTTCCACTATCATATGTTACTTAACTTCTTTTTATTTCCACAGTATACTATCTTTTTAACTGAGTTTAGTTAGGCATGCATTAGCACAGTTGAACAGTTGTTTGTGTCCCTGACTTTTTACACCACAAAATTAATCATTGGCACTGTATACATTCCACCCAGGTCTCCTGCCCAAAAATATGTAGAATATGTCAACTCTCGACAACCATTTATTGCTCCTTGTTGGTGACTACAATCTACCACATCTTAATTGGATAGTAAATGAAGAAACATTTTCTGGCCTTGTGTCAGTAGGTAACCACACAGTACAGCCCAGCTTGGTTATAGATACATTTCCTTTTCTCTGTTTAAATCAGTTTAATGATATCCCAAATTTCCGTAATCACTTTCTTGATTTTTTTTTCAAAATGGCGCCCGGTAATGACGACGTTGTGTTTTATTCTCCGAGTAAATTAACCGTAAAATGTTACGAAAAGTGCGGAAAATGTCGAAAATTAGTGAAAAATGGAATGTTGTGTGATTCATGTGATCGATGGTGGCATTATAAGTGCGGAAATTGCCCTAGAGACGTAAAAACTAATGAAAATGTTGACTGGATTTGTGAGCAGTGTGTTCGGAATGTTGTTGTTGGGGACGGCGTTGACGAAGCACCGAAAACAGTCGATGTGGAATATAAAAGTGCATTAGAAATTATAAACATTCTAAAAAAGGACAATGAGACTCTTAAAGTTGAAAATCAAGAATTAAAAGAAAGACTGCGATCGCTAGAATTTGGGACTGACCATTCTTCGAGTGATATACCGGTACAAGTAACAAATTCGAGCACGTGGTGTCAAGTAGTTCGTGGATGGCCGGCTAAGAAGAAATCTACAACTGAATTTCTGGAAATAAACATTACAAATTGGTTTTCTGCCCTAAATAATTTAATCCTGGAAGAAAGTGATCGCGCGCATGAAACCAAATCATCGCGATCAGTTGCCGTGCCGAGTTTAAAATTTAGGCCTAGAATTCAGATTCAAGACCCAGTTAGGTCTAAATCAGCGAAGGTAGCTGTGTTTGGTGATAGCCAAGGAAGGGGAATTGCGGGAGTGATTAACGACGAGAATATAGCAGCAACCGGAGAAATATATCCAGGAGCTTCTATCAGCAGTGTTGTGGAAAACGTAGAAGCAGCAACTAGGAACTTCGGGAGCGGCAATGCAGTGCTTATCATCGGTGGGACGAACGACGTAGCTCGCGACGACGCCAAGAATGTAAGATCACAACTTAAACATACACTAGGGAAGCTGACCCACACTAACGTTTTTGTAGTGAACGTGCCCCACAGGCATGATTTGAGTAGAGACTCGTGTGTGAACATTGAAGTGGACAAGGTCAATACAAATATTGTTAAAATTTGTATTCGGAATACTCAGGTTATTGAATGCAGCAGTTTTGAGAGATACTGTTATACAAAACATGGCCTCCATCTAAACAATTCAGGTAAACGAAAGATAGCAAATATTGTTCTAGATTTTATTAATCTTAAGATATGTACTGTAAAACAGGCAACTCCCTTGAGTTATAATACTGACCAGGAAAACTAGTAGAAAGAGCCAGCTGTACTTCAAGCTGGCTCAGTCAACTAGAAAAAGAAACTCAGGATAGTAAGGAATTTCAAGTTACCCAATTGCAACAGTCAAGTTTTAGGGAGGAAGGGGGTCTGAGATTGCTCTTGGTAAACTGTCAAAGTGTAGTAAATAAACAATTAAAATTCGGTACATTGATGGAATCTTATGAGACTGATGTGGTGATAGGAGTGGAATCGTGGTTGAAAGAAGGGGTGGGTAATAGAGAAGTATTTCCAGAAGGGTACACAGTCTATCGTAGACACCGAGGAGATAAAAAGGGAGGGGGGGTGTTTATTCTGGTGAAGGAAACTTACTGTTCACATGAATGGTTTACCGATGAAAGGGATGAAATATTAGGGATAAAATTAGTTTGTGATAATATGAAGGAGGTGGGAATTATAGGAACATACAGGCCTGGAAGAGAGGAAAGAGACATGGAAATCTTTGAAAAAATAATAGATTATACTCATAAAAACAATAATAATGATATGGTAATAATTGGGGGAGATCTAAATTTGCCAGAAGTTGAATGGAAAGGAGCTGCAAGTGAAGCCCATGAACAGAAACTGGCAAATAAGTTAATTTGGGAGGGAGGATTTACACAAGTAGTACAAGAACCGACTCGTCTCAATAACTTACTAGATGTATTCTTGGTTAAACCATAGGAAATTGTTGATAAAACTGAGGTAATTGAAGGAATAGGAGACCATAAGGCTGTAATAATGGATGTAGGACTCGTACCAAAAAGGCTTAATAAGAGGGTTACACAAGACAAGAAATTGTACAGAAAAACTAAAGTTGATGAATTTGGGACTTACCTTAAATCACAATTCAGTTGTTGGATAAGTGAAGGGAGTAACGTGGATACACTTTGTTCTAAATTTAAAGGAATTATTTGGGAAGGAGAGAAGAGATTTGTACCTGTTAAGAAGGGTAAAATGACCTCAGACCCTGTTTATTATACAAGGGAAATAAGAAAATTAAAAAGAAAATGTAGAATAGTAAACAGGAAAATCAAAGAGGGTAGGGAGAGTAGAGAAACTAGAAAACAGCTAATGAGGGAACTGAATAGAGTGAAAAAGGAAGCAAAAGAGAATTATATGAATGGCATACTTCAAGAGGGTAATGACCACAAAGGGAAATGGAAAAAGCTGTATTCATATATCAGGAATCAAAAAGGAAAAGGAGTCCAAATTCCTACGATGGTGGGAGAAGGGGGTGAACACTATTTAACAGATACTGAGAAAGCAAACCTATTTAGTAGGGAATTTAGAGATTCAGTAGATGATTGTCAAGAGTTGGAAACCGAAACAGAAGATAGAGAGGGAGAGAGACAGAGGGAAACAAGAAACGAAGATATTTTCAGAGAAATCCAACTGCTTCAGCAAGGAAAAGCTGCAGGAAGTGATCAAATTACTGGGGAGGTATTAAAGACAATGGGGTGGTACTTAGTGCCTTATTTAAAATTTCTCTTTGACTATGTCATAAATAATAGTGTAATACCAAAGGAATGGAAGGAATCTATAATAATACTTATTTATAAAGGAAAGGGTGATAAAAGGAAACCAGAGAACTACAGACCAATCAGCCTGACCAGTATAGTTTGTAAAATTCTGGAGAGTTTAATATCGAAGTACATCAGAGGGATATGTGATGATAAAAATTGGTTCATGAGGAGCCAGTATGGATTTAGAAAGAAAAGTTTCTTGTGAGGCACAACTGGTGGGATTTCAGCAGGACATATCAGATCAGTTGGATTCAGGAGGTCAGTTAGATTGCATAGCCATAGATCTTTCCAAAGCCTTTGATAGAGTGGAACATGGAATATTATTAAAGAAATTGGAGGGAATAGGATTGGACGTAAGGGTTACACGCTGGATAAAAGCATTTCTAAATTCAAGGGTTCAGAAAGTCAAAGTAGGAAATAATGTATCTCAGGAAGAGAAAGTTTGGAAGGGAATTGCACAGGGTAGTATAATCGGTCCGTTACTTTTCTTAATATACGCAAATGATTTAGGGAACAATATAACATCAAAAATAAGATTGTATGCAGATGACATAATTGTTTATAGAGAAATAAACAACATTGAGGATTGTTCAGAATTACAAAGGGACCTTGAAAGTATCCAACAATGGGTTGAAGAAAATAATATGAAGGTTAATGGAGGCAAATCAACTGTTACAACTTTTACAAACAGGAGCCTTAAAACTGAATTTGAATATACTTTGGATGAGGTAGTTATCCCAAAAGATGGCAAATGCAAATACTTAGGTGTGAGATTTGAAAGTAATTTGCACTGGAAGGGTCATATTGATGACATTGTTGGGAAAGCATACAGATCATTACATGTCATAATGAGGCTACTTAAAGGATGCAACAAAGAATTAAAAGAAAAAAGTTACTTGAGTATGGTTCGTCCATTATTGGAATATGCAAACATTGTTTGGGATCCTTACCAAGAATACCTAATAAAAGAAATAGATAGTGTGCAGAGGAAAGCAGCAAGATTTGTAACAGGGGATTTCAGGAGAAAGAGTAGTGTATCAGAAATGTTAAAGGAACTTGGGTGGGAAACTTTAAGTAAGAGAAGGGAGAAAACTAGACTTACAGGATTATATAGAGCCTATACAGGAGAAGAAGCTTGGGGAGATATCCGTGAGAGGCTTCAGTTGGAAAATAATTATATCGGCAGGACTGACCACAAATATAAAACTAGAAGGAATTTTAGCAGAAGCGATTGGGGTAAATTTTCATTCATTGGGAAGGGTGTGAAGGAGTGGAACAGTTTACCAGGGGTAGTGTTTGATCCTTTTCCAAAATCTGTACAGATATTCAAGAAGAGAATAAACAGCAACAGAGAAAATAAATGAAGTGATAGAGGGCATTCGACCGGTGCAGGTTATTGTAAATAAAAAAATGTGTGTGAATAAATTAATTCCATCCCCTCGTCTAAGGAGTTTGGACAGCCAAAGTAGGGGACTGCCTGTAGGGGTGAAGTACAGTGGGGACTTCGAGTGCCCTGGGACCGCTACGGTAGCTGTGAAGGCCCTTAAGGAACTCTGAAAAGTGGTGGCAAAAGGGGCTCTGGTTAAGACGCAGCAGGTCGTTATGCTACTTAGGATCCAGAACGGGTAAAAAAAAATAGTAAATAAATAAATAAATGCAATGTAAATATTAATGTTATACCAGTTTTATAGTATCATTTGAAGCAATTCCACATACTGTATATCAGTTGACTATATTTGTAAGTAGTACAGGAGATATTATAATTAGAATTTTGTAAACAATATAAATTTATTAAGGATGAGCTGTGTGTTTAATAGAAAACATTGTTAGCGTAAATTGTATAATATTGTATTATAGGAAAAAGTTTCTTCTCTTGTTAATTTAATATTTAGTGCTTGACAATAATGTATTTTAGTGTACCATTTGCCACCGAGGTAGACACCTCATTTGCAAATAAAGAGATTTAGATTTGATTTGATTTGATTTTCTTTAACTCCAGTTCCATTGAAGTAAAATCTAGTAATGAAAGTATTGCTCCCTTTGATAGGCACCACCCAGCATTACAGATTTCTTTACCTATAAATGAGCTTTACAATTCCTTACCTGATGATACTTGTTATTTTGACTTTTTAAATGGTGATTATAATGGACTAAATGATTTACCTGTCCCAGTTCAGCTGGAAGGTGATGTTTCAAAATGTATCGATTGATAAAGCAGTAGAAACCTTCTATTCATTACTACATTATGGCATGGCATTTTACATCTCTATATGGAATTTTAAGACTCCCAAATTCCCAAAGTGGTATAATCATAAATTGAAGTCACTGATTATTGAAAAGAAGAAAGCACACAAGCTGTACAAAATATCAGGTCTCAATAGTAATTATCAGCATTTCTCAAAATTAAGAAATGAATGCGAGTCAGAATCCAAATCTTGCTATACAAACTATGTCTCCAACTGTAAGCAAAGTATTATTTCCAATTCACAGAAATTTTGACAATATCTAAGTTCTAAAAGGTCATGTAATAATATTCTTTCAACAGTGCATCTTAATGAAGTTACAGCAGATACCGGAGAAAATATTGTGAATATTTTTGCTAAACACTTTTCATCTGTTTATTCTTCTCATCAGAATAATAATAGCATGTCATATGATTATCCTTTCTCTGTCAATCTGTCAGTTATAAACATTAGTAATGTAGAAATTTACAACAAACATATCTCTGGAATTAAAGAAAACTGTACCTACCACTTGATGGTGTTTCAACATACCTGCTCAGATATTGCTCATTTATTTTATGTGAAGCACTTTTTTATCTGTTCAACTTATCATTAAACCAAGGTGTTTTCCCAGTGGAGTGGAAGAAAGGATTTGTTAGTCCAGTCTTCAAAAATGGTGATAAAACTGACATAAAACAATTTAGACCAGTTACAATTTCTTCTCATATTTCCAAAATTCTTGACTCAATAATTTGTGACAATATCACACCTCTCTTTAGAAACATCATCATTGATGAACAACATGGATTCTTTTCAGGACGGTCAACTTGTAGCAATCTTCTTTTATTCTATCAATTCGTCTTTGATGCAATAGAGAACCACTCTCAGGTGGACTGCATTTATACAGACTCCTCAAAAGCTTTTGACATTGTTGACCACAATATCTTGATGCAAAAACTAACAGGTTATGGAATTAATGGGCCTCGAGTGTGTTCCATTAGAGTGTTGTAAGAACCCTTCCTGAAATTGATAATTCTAGATGGTTGATCAAATAGTATATATATATATATATATCGAGCTGTCAGTCGGTAAGACAGTCAGTGTTGGACTGGGAGTCAAGTTGGAGTCGAAGGCAAGTGATGGACTGCGAGTGACCGTTGGGCTCCGAGGTGGAGTCGGTGAGTTCAAGAGAGTGTGTGTTACAGTGCACCAGTCAGTGTTGTTGATATCTGTACTTGTCAGATTCGACTTCAGGGTACTCCGCTATTAAGTGTTCTAGTGTCACTTGCTGGTGTGTATAATTGTGTGTTGTGACTTCAATAAAGTAATTTATACAAGGAAGTGAACGTGTTCTCGTGTGATATTTATTTCCATCAAATAAAATCACATTTGAGAATGATAGGCCAATTGAGTGAATATCAAGATCTCTAAACAAAGTGGATTGATATATTTAACTGCTCATTGACAAAATTTAGAAATCACATAATCTCCAGAATTGACTATTACTTTCCTGTGCTTACTTGTAATATAACCTGTGTATATATCTGTACATCTTTTTCTATTTATACTCTACTGAACTTTCTTTTTAGTGTGTTCTGTTTTGTTTATTTTTCTCAAACATTGTGTAAAATGGTATTACCGTTAATAAAATATTATTATTATTATTATTATTATTATTATTATTATTATTATTATTATTATTATTATTATTAGGGGCTGCCTGGCCAAGGCGGTAAAGGCGTGCTCAGTTTGCCCGGAAGGACATGGGTTCGAATCCCCGTCAGGAAGTCGTAACATTTAAGAAACGAGATTTCCACTTCTGGAGGTGCATATGGCCTTGTGATTCACTCAGCCTACATCAAAAATGAGTACCAGGTTAATTCCTGGGGGCAAAGGCGGCCGGGCGTAGAGTTAACCACTCTACCCCATTACGTGCCGAGGTTAACAATGGTGGAAGCCTTTACCTTCCACTCCTCCAAGGGCCTTCATGGCCTGTACGGAGGTGACATTGCTTTGCTTTTGCTTTGCTATTATTGTCTGGCCAGGCTTCTAGAAAAGTATGACCCAACATGTTTTCCTCGAATGTTCTCAAGTCTCCAATAACCTGTGTACAAACGGATCGAACATTCTATAAACCTCTAACGACAAAGGTGCGTTGTTCTGGACTATTACCCTGTGTCGCACAACGTTACATTGGATTTATACATCATATTTACAGGTAATAATAAACCATATACTATTAATTATGTGTTCTCACATTAAATAAAGTCATATTAATATACATGCTCGGTTTTTTGTGAGAGGATATTTCATATATTTAAAAAGTGGTCGATCTACTCTGTGGAGTATCCGCAGTGGAGATATTGAAAGCTGGGATGTTCGATCCAGGTGCAGGCTGTGCGAGTACTTCAGTTTTCTGGAACATTAATGGAGAGACCAAAATGATCGCAAGCACTCTTGAAGCAACTGACTGACTGACTGTTGCAGCTCCTCAGGTGTGAGAGCAGGTGCAGCATCATCATCTACATATTGCAATTCTGTATCAGAGTAATCATAGTGAGCTTTTGGGAGCGAAGTCTATCCAGATTGAACAGTCCCTCACAAAGCGTTATCTGACCATCTGACCTTCTTGGTCATCTATAAATGTTCCATATAGCATGGCTGCTAGGTAAAGAGCGAAGAGTGTTGGAGCAAGCACACATCCTTGTTTCAATCATGAGTGGTGATTGGAAATGGATCAGAGATAATATTTTGATGAATGATTTGCCCAGACCTGTTATCATGAGGAGCCTTGATCGGATCTACAAAATGCTGTGGACAGCCACTGTGTTTCAGTACCGTAAAACGGGGTAACTTCGGCCACTTTCTCGTATATTTTTAAAATTAAAATGTGAAATATTCCCTCTAATTTTCTGAAAAATATAATATAAGTTCTGCCATGTTTGTTCTTCATTTCTAAATATGAACATAATTCTAATTGTTATTCAGTAATGAATTATAATTATCAAAAGAGTGGCCGGAGTTACCCCATGTTTTGGGGTAACTTCGGCCGCCATAAAAATATCTCTTAAAACGAAGTTTTCTTCGATGTAGTGTTACTTCGGCCACTGTGAATGTTTTTTAAAACCTGCAAAAAGCCCAGTATCAACAATTACAAACAAACTAAAATGATTTGTGGTGAAACAGAAGTATAGTGATCAAATTCACATTTTTCACAAAGAAGAAACTATTTTATTCAGCCTAAGCATACAAGCATTGTATGATATTACAAATTACGTGTTGCATTGCGTAATTCTTCGTAATGGTACAAAAGATAATAAATAAAAAGTACGAAAATAATAAAGCTCAATAGTATGGAGGGAAAAGGAGATCGGGAAAGAAGCAATCATATAGACTGTTCTCACAATACACTGTCTTCTAAATTAGAAAATATCTGGGCCGTAAATCAATTTCTTAATTGCGCCTCGTCCATGTCAACTGATTTCCGTCTATTTATCATTGAAAATAGGAACCGTCTTTCTCCTCCCTCTCGGGATAAACTTCTCCATTTACTGTTATTGTGGCTTTATTAATCTCTTCTAAAGCATTCTTGAAGTAAACAGGCTCGTAATTACAAAACTCGCGGCCGCGTAATGTTTTCCTGTATGTTCTTGCCATGGCCGAAGTTACCCCGGAAGTGGACAACTTTCATCACAAAACTATTCCCTGAAGAACCTATTTGAATAAAATGCTTCATATTAGGTTGATCAGTTACCAGACGTACTTACATTTTAACCACATAAACTACTGGAATGGAGAATCGAATGCTGGGGCTAGAGAACAGTTTGTGTTGCGCTGTTACCAGACAAGACAATAGTTGGGGCTGCGAAAAAAATGAATTGACTCAAAAATGAGCCCGCCAATGTTCTTTGGACTACCGAGTGTTGATAGAGCATTCTATCGTACGTGCATTTCAGTTGTTGCAAGTGGTTTACCTTTTTCAGTTTAGGAGGCAGGAGAAAATAAGTGTTACTATTCGTCAGTGGCCGAAGTTACCCCACTTTACGGTAATATTCACATAGCTGGTCTTGAGACTGAGTGGAAAGCCTCTTCCATGTCGTAGAATACTAGATATAAAGGAGTGTTGCTCTCTGCATTTTTCCTGGATTTGCTTTGCACAAAAGATCATATCTGTTGTGCCTGTGGAGGTTCAAAAACCACACTGCGACTCGGGTAGGATCCTCACAGAAAAAATCTGTAGACAATTGAGAGAAATTCTAGCAAGAATTTTATCTGCTGTAGATAGCAATGATATTCCATGATAGTTGCCACACACACACACACACACACACACACACACCTGTTTTGAAAAGAGTAACTACACTTTGCAGGTTTCTGTTATTAAGAGGATAAGAGTAAGAATTCTGGTCGATAGGGGTAGGCCTCAACTTTGAATCAATTCCAGAGGAATGATATCTGGACCATGAGCCTTGCCAGGTTTCAATTTACTGAGAGCAGCATTGAATTTCTTGAATGTTGGTGGAAGAGTCATCATCTGTGGTTGTTGGGGATGTAGAGGCACATCATCAAGAAAATCTTCAGCAGCATTTTAACTCCGATTGAGAAGAGTGGAGAAATGTTCTTTCCAGCGCTCTGGGATTTCTTAACTATCAGTAATAATTTCTTTGTTGTTGTGATTATTTTGTGCAATGTTGCCGATTCCTGCTCTATGTTTCTTGTGTTGCATTACCAGCAGCTTTCAGTGTCCCAGAGGAGGAGCGAGTTGAGACATACAACTGTTTTATTCCTGCGTAGAAGTTAGACAGGTCTCGGGCATCAGACATACTTCACAGTTCCTGAGCTTTCTGCTGCCACCAGTTATTCCTTATAATTCTCCCCCCTGGCATTTACGATTGAGTTTGAGAAATTGTCCTCTTTTTGCGTCTGAAGATAGATCTTGAAGAAGGGCTAGATGGGCTTCTCGTTTAGCATTGGTGATATACAAAATGTATTTGTTGTTGTTGCCATCAAACGAGTCTTGTCTTACCTTTGCCCGGCTCCATAGCTAAATGGTTAGCATGCTGGCCTTTGGTCACAGGGGTCCCGGGTTCAATTCCCGGCAGGGTCGGGAATTTTAACCATCTCTGGCACGGGGACTGGGTGTATGTGTCTTCATCATCATTTCATCCTCATCATGACACGCAGGTCGCCTATGGACGTCAAATCCAAAGACCTGCACCTGGCGAGCCGACATGTCCTCGGACACTCTCAGTAATAAAAGCCATATGCCATTTTTTTTGTCTTACCTTTTACTAAAAACCTGTTGTTTTCTCAGCTGGTTGGTGGTTTGCAGTGAATAGTAGCTTGTGATCCGTCCAGCAATCATCAAAATTTCTAGCTCTCCTGGTGATAAGTATATCCTTCTTATCACATTGTCGAGTGACGATGTAATCAAGGATTTCCCAATGTTTGGAGCGAGAGTGCATCCATGCAGTCTTGAAGTGATTATGTAGGCAAAACTGCATATTAGTTACAAAAAGCTCTTGTTCAGTACATCGACTGAGAAGCAGCAGTCCATTGGCATTGCAACTACTGAGTCCCTGTTTGCCCACTACATTTTCCCATAGCAGATTATCCTTCCCAACTCTAGTATTGAAGTTACCTAGGAGGAAGAGCATATCTTTAATTGGTATATTGGAGATTGTTGTGGAAAGCATGTTATAGAACTGGTTCTTAACATTTTCCTAATGTAGTAGCATAAGCAAAGATGAGAGTCATGAAACTATCTCTGGAGATTCGTATACGGAGGGTCATAAGTCTTTCACTAATTGCATTTGGGACAAGTTGGTGATGATCGACTATATTTGTCTTATTTAAGATAAAATTCTAAAATAATTTAATTGTACAAAGTCCACCTGTTCAATACACGTTTGCCATTTGATAAATGGTCTGTCTTAAACGCTACATAGGACATGTACTTTTTAAACATAGATTTTCATTGCATTTATTGATTGTGTTTTATCTCAAGGTTTTTATGTGTCACTTTTTTGTATATGTCTTTCATCTTTGTGTTATTTTAGCTGATGATGACCTCTAGGCTAGGTCGAAACATAATTCACCAGGGCACACATGCATGATACATGCGGTGTCAAATACTGAACCTTCAACGGACTGCCACTGACTTGAGAAAAACCGAGCGGCGCGTTCATAGCCAGTCTGCCTGGCATTTTCTCTACTGTTTTACTTGCTGTACCAAAGCCCATCTTCTCCACCAAGAAATGGTATTACAAGATATTAGAATCATTCCATATTGACGGTTTTTCCTTTGAAAAGAAATGGTATTTCAGTAGCATTTCCTCTACTGAGAGCCCATTGCCCTTCTACAAGGTCTCATCTGCTATTAGCCCCTGTAGGGGGTCAGGTTATTTTCTGCTGCCTGACACTAGGTGTGGAGTTGCTGGCTGAAATGTCTACTCCATTCTGTTGCAGAACAAAACCTGGCCAGACATATAAATTCATAGAAGATAAGGTAGTAATGATAATGGGAGATTGAATGCACAAGTGGGAAGGGAGATTCTGTGGCCATATGGATATGGTAGCCATATGGCAACAAGAATCAAGAAGAGAATGGGTTAATGGACCTTTGCCAGAGGAGCCACCTAATAATAGGAAACACATGGTTCAGGAAGAAAAGTAGCCAGAAGATTGCCAGGTATGGATGGGGAGGCAGAAGAACAAAAATGTTCATTGGTTACATATTAATGGAAAAAGGACATCGGAAAGATGTAATTAGTGAAAGACAACATGGCGGATTGAAAGATAATGTAAAGGAAAAGAAGAAAACTTGGAAGGAATTGAATAATCAAAAGACTGAAGAGAATTGAATGAGATACTTGGAAGCAAAAAGAGTTTTGCAGAAAAGTAGTAACCAAAGAAAAATGAGGAAACATTCACCTAGGAAATAAAGGAAGATTTGAACTGTGGGAAAAAGTTATTATTTGGAATTAAAAGAAACTGTAAAAATGAAGCGGCGAATAGAGGGTGTTTGAAGAATAAAAAAGTGTGATACTAGCAAAACCAGAAGAGATAATGAACAAATGGAAAGAATATTTCAGTGAACTGTTGAACGTGAGAAACCAAATAATTGTAGAAGGTGTCCAATCAGCAGGAATAGAAGAAGTAACAAAGAAGAATCGGACATTACAAAGACAGAGGTGGAATGGGCAGTTGAAGAGATGAAGACAGCAAAAGCTGTTGGAATAAATGAAATAGCCATAGAAATGATCAAGGCTTCAGGACCAGCAGGACTCCAGTGGACTAATAGAATACTCAAGTGTGTATGGAGTGAGAAAAAGTTCCTAAGGATTGGGGAAAGGGAATTACAATACCAATATTCAAGAAAGGATATAAGGTGTGCGGCAACTACTGAGGAATCACCATCATCTCTCATGTTCCCAAGATAATGGAAAGGATATTAGAAAGATGAATTAGAGGAAAGGTGATAAGTAGAGCTGGGATTTTTTGTAATTACATATTTTGTTCCTTGCTATTTAGGAGCTGGGAAAAGTCATATGTTCGCAAAACATTATGTTAGGGTTATTATTACCGTATTTCATTTTACATATTTTTTTATATTTGTGGGTATTCTACATATTCTTAGTGATATTACATAAAATTACATATTTTAGCATTTTCCTGTTTTCTTATGAAATAAATTGCTAAATTGAAGTTTCACACTTAATGTGGGACTGTTGTCTGTCCTCTCAATAGGGGGATTAAGGTAATTATGAGTGACAGGTATCTGAGAGGATGATAGGTGCAGGTAGAGACCCTTGCAAAATAGGTTTTTTCTAAAGGTTCCAATCAGCTGCAGGAAAACAGTTGCTTTACATGTACCAGTCTTAAATCATTCATCCCTTTTAGAGTTAATTGCTATACAATTAGCCACTTTCATGTTGGAGTTTCCAGGAATATTTTTCTAAACACATTTCTGTGACCTCTTTGTCATGTACTTGGGAATTTCCAAATCTATTCTTAGAGCTGTCTTCCTTTGAAATGTCTCAGTTAGATTTTAGTTTCTTTTGCACAGCTGAAGAACATAGTTCATGAACATCAGTTTCCTCTAGAGTCAATATGGCACCAGTAGCATCTTCGCTGGCTTGAAAGTTAAAGTCATGGATTGCAGCTGACAAGTCTTTTGCAACTTATAGCAAAGTAGTGATTTGCCAAGCATCCAACAAACATATTGCTTGTTCCATGAAATCCCAGCTTGAACAACATGCACGAAGTGCTCTGCATAGAAAAATCCAACAGTTGGGTCTACAAAAGAAACAAATCCTTTTAACACAGATGCAGCCTTCACCTTCAAGTAACCCTTTTTATAGAGTTATCCAGTACAATGACTGCAGCCAATATTCCATGGTATAAAGTTGAAGTGCCTGAATTCACATCTTTTCTGGAAAAATACTGCAAGCAGCATTTTCCTAACCAATCGACACTACGCAAGAGTTATCTTCAAGTCTACTACGACGAGGTAATGCACAAAATAAGACAGCATATAGAAAATTCTTTCATATGGGTTGCTGTTGATGAAACAACAGATGCTAAGGGTAGATTTATTACAAATCTTGTGGTGGGGAAGCTACAGCCTGACAGCGCCTTAAAATCATGTTTGATCTACTGTAAAGAGCTAGACTATACTCGACTATTGCGAGATTTATGAATGATGAATTAAGAACACTGTGGATGACTGAGATGAAAGAAGAAAAGGTATTAGTGATGTATTCTGATGCTGCAACATATACTGTATGCTTAAGGCTGCAACTGCTGTGAAGGTGTTTTATCCCAATATGCTCCATTTTACATGCTTGGCTCATGGACTGCAACGTGTTGCTGAAGATATTAGAGCTAAGTTTCCACAAGTGAATAGATTAATTTCAGCAACAAAAATTTTTTTTTTTTGTAAAAGCTCCACAACGAGTGCTATCTTACAAACAGCAATTACCAGAGATACCACTGCCGCTGGAACCAGTGTTAACAAGGTGGAAGTCATGGATAGAAGCAGTTCATTTCTGTAGCGAGCATCTAGATGCTATTAAGACTGTGGTAGATTCTTTTGATACTGAAAATGCTCTATCAGTTAGTGAATCACAGACTGCCTTTAGTGACTCCGAAGTGGTCTCCTCAGTCACCTACATCAGGGACAATTTCTACTGGCTTCCAGAAAGCATCAAACGTCTAGAAACATCACCATTGCCACTGAAAGATTATATTACCATCACAGAGGATGCTATTGGAAAACTAAGTGCTGTGCATGGGGAAACTGGTGCAAGTGCATTAAGTAAATTGCAAAAAGTGTTGAAGAGAAATCCTGGTTGTTCAACATTTCACAGTGTGTGCCGAATTCTAAATGGAGATGACGTTGATCCTCCCGAGGACATTCCTCCAGCGAAAATTCCTCTTCTGAAATTTTCCCCAGTTACATCATGTGATGTTGAAAGATCTTTCTCTGCAT
Organism: Anabrus simplex; assembly: GCF_040414725.1. NCBI lineage: Eukaryota > Metazoa > Arthropoda > Insecta > Orthoptera > Tettigoniidae > Anabrus > Anabrus simplex. The sequence goes on along the minus strand of NC_090266.1, from coordinate 131,744,017 downwards.
ATAAGAACATCCTAAGTGACAAGTGCCTTTCAATGACCCCAGTGAACATCGAAAAATACTTAATAGTTCACTGTGCTACAAAATTTAGGGAATAAATGTACTTTGAATGTTGAAAATATGTGTGTGATTTATTCATATAATATGACTCCAAAGAACATTGGAAAATACTTTATTGTTCACTGTGCTACAAAATATAAGTTAATATAAAGCATGTTTAGTGTGTTGTAACTGACAAAATGGTGAGTTTATATTAATTATTTGATATTACATATTTTTCCCATTCTACATATTTTGTTACATATTTTGGTGCTTTTTATTACATATTTATGTACATATTATGCCTCTTGATACTACATAAAAATCCCAGCTCTAGTGATAAGTCAGATACAAGAGGTACTTTTTTTTTTTTTTTTAAGTGGAAGGTGAACAGTGGAACCTGTTTTCATTCTGAGACAGGTCATGGAAAAGTGCTGGGAATATGGGAAGAATATAGTAATAACTATTATAGACTTAGAAATGCGTACGCCAGCATTCCCAGAACAAAAGCTTGGGAAAGCCTGACACACAGGGGGATTATCAAGGAACTAATAACAATGATAACTGTTACAGCTGTGTGAAGACAGCAATGGGTAGAACAGAATAGTTTGGAATTGACAATGGACTAAAACAAGGGAGTGTGCTGTCACCTTTACTGTTCATTGTGGTGATGGATGACATCGTAAAGACCGCAAGGGAAGATTATAGAAGGAAAAGAATGAATATAATGATCATTGTGGATAATGTAATGATGTGATGTGGGGAAAAGGTGAGGAAGAGGTACAACAACAGCTGAATGTACTGAATAGGACAACTGAACAATGGGGACTGAGGATCAACGTGGAGAAGAGCAAGACATTGGTGATGAGTAGAGGAAGTAAAGAAGGAAAAGGAGCTATCAAGATTGGAAACAAGGAACTGGAAATAGTAGAACACTTCAAATACTTGGAAAGTAAACTGACAGACAATGGAAGATTGGATATGGAAATTAGTGGTTACAACTTGGGAGTATCCTTTACCACCAGGTACGGAGATTAATATGGAATAAAGATGTACCAAAGAAACTGAAGAAGTAATGTACAAGGGCTATTACTTACCTACAATGACATATGCAGCACAAACCTGGACAATGAATTGGAGAGATGAAAGTAGAGTATGGTACAGAAGACAAAGAGGGATAGAGGAGAAATGAAGACATACGAAAAGAGCTAAATGTGCAAAAACTAAATGACGAAGTGGAACAGAACAAATTGAGGTGGTTTTGACATGTCAATTAAATGAAGGAAGAAAGACTACCAAGACAAGTACTGGTAAGACAGATGACAGGGAAGGCCAAGATTACAATGAATGGACTCTGTGAAGAACAGCATAGGACAACAGAACGTGGACTGGAACACGGTGTTGGATGAGGAATGTTTGAGAAACAGGACAAAGTGGGGAGGAACCATTTTGCCTCATCCCGCGTTAGCTGGAAAAGGGGAAATAATAATAATGATGACCTGAAGATTTACGACCTGTAAACAAATTACCTTTTCTGTCAAAAATTCTTGAAAAATTAGTTCATAAGCAGATTATGACTATCGTAGATGACATGACAATCTACTAGTGAAAGTAATTATTGATACTGATTGTGCTGTGGATAATGGTCAGCTAACAATTTCAATACTATCAGATATGGCTAAAGTCTTTGACTGCATGGATAAAGACCTATTTCTGGCAAAATTAGATTCTTTGAACTTTTCGTCCAATGTAATAACGTGGATAAAATATTTTCTGTCAAATCGTAGTCAGTGTGTTTACATCGCTGGAGGAATACCTTCATGGAAGTAGGTTGAGGTAGGGACACCTCAGGATTCTATGTTTTCTTTTCTTTTCCCTTTATATTATTGATATTTCATCAAATATTGAAAAACTGTAAACATCATCTATATATATATTTACAGGTCTATGCTCGCATGAAAGTAATCGCTATTCATAAAGCTATATGTAAAATTAATCAAGACCTTATGTGGTTTTCAAACTGTGGCCTAGAATAAATGGGCTCAGAATGAACCTCGTGAAATCTCAAGCTATAATGATAGGTACATCCAAGATCCGTTATCACTTAACTAACGTGGATATCCCTTTTCCCCCCCCCCGAACCATTAAAGTTGAATGGAATCGATATCTCTTTTGAAATCAAAGTTAAAGATTTAGGTTTAATACTGGACAGAATACGTAACAGCTATATGCCAACGAGTATTTTTCTCCCTTCGCTCACTTGAAAGAATGAAAGGTCAGATAGCTGTTGTTTCAATCACAATGAAGCCTCTGTTTGACTTCTGACATCATGTACAGCAGACTAAGTGGCACCCTCTCTAATACACTTCAGAGATCTCAGGATTATTGTCTGCTTTATAATGAACATTCCAAAGTTTCATTAACTTCGGCATTCCATGCGCTAAATTGGCTTCAACTAAACCAGCGCCGTAGCTCTCATTTGTTGCTTCTACTCCACAAAATAATATACAAGCAGACACCCTCTTACCTAACAGATTCTTTCCTATTGCTCTTCAGCCATTCATAACATCCCAACTAGAGTTAAAGCTAACCTAATCCTCAAAATATCGTATCACAGATCCACCCTCTATAATAATAATTTTGTTATTAGTACAATTCAGACATGGAATTTGGTGCCCAATAACCTAAGGTACACTCTATCTGAACCAGTATTTAAAACAAAATGTTGGCAGCACTACTTGGATAGATGTGAAATTGGAAAACAAGCTTTTTTTCTCATTCTTTGTTAAAAATGACGAAGCAAATGGTGAGAATGCCAAATTTTTTCTTTCTTTTTTTTTCTTGTATGCAAATCCTGCACCTCGCTAACTTATGTAGTATTTATAATTTGTATCTGCTACCGTAATTTATATACTGTTTAATCTTTTATTTAAGCCTGAATAAATCATGGAGTGATATAAAATGTTTATGCCTATGTTACTCCTTCGATGCAAGGAATTTTAGTTCATTTCATTTTTTTAAATGATCCTTCCTAAAATTAGGGTGCAAGCATTATTCGGTGGCGGAGATTATTTGCGTAAATACGGTAATTTCATTTGTTTGCAATAGTAATTTTTTAAGTATATATATGATAGTCCTATGTATCTTTGTCTTTGTACACTACACTGAATTTAAATTATAAAATTATGTATTGAGATAAAAATAACAATGATATGAAATAAATGCAAAATGAAACAGTCTTTTAGTTAATAAAAACCAAGCTCAATAGCTGCAGTCGCTTAAGTCCGGCCAGTATCCAGTATTCGGGAGATAGTGGGTTTGAACCCCACTGTCGGCAGCCCTGTAAATAGTTTTCCATGGTTTCCCATTTTCACACCAGGCAAATGCTGGGGCTGTACCTTAATTAAGGCCACGGCCACTTCCTTCCCACTCCTAGCCCCTTTCCTGTCCCATCGTTGCCATAAGACCTATCTGAGTCGATGTGACGTAAAACAACTTGTAAAAATATAAATAATAAAAAATAAAAACTGAGTTAATAAAAGTTATGAATAATGAATGAGAGCAAGAATAACGATTCATGTTTGTTGTGTTACGGATGCTATTGTTATGTTTAGTGTTTTGTATTCATTTACATTTAAGTTACTCTATCAATGAAAATTAAATACGTATTTTTCCCATTGCTTCAAACTTAAATGTAATTCCCTGAGTAAATGATATCTTTATTTGAAATAAAACAATAAAATATTCCTTCCTGCTGCAAACAAAGTCAGTTACACACAGTTATTGTTTTCTAAATTTATATGACATGTTTTACAGCCGGGTGCTTTTCCTGTCCTCAACCTCAATTGAGAAGTTAATAAAGATGAAATGAACGATAGTGAATGAAATAGGGTAAGAAGGAAGGAATCAGCTGTGGCATATGAATAGGAACTGTTCCAGCATTTACCTGGAAGTGAAAATGGTAGACCACAGAAAACCATTCTCAGGACAGCCGACGGTGAGGTTCGAACCAACTACATCCGGCTATTTTGTATCAACAAAATATCATTGACTTTATCTGGATCAAGAGACCTTCTTCTATCTGACAAAATATATATGCAGCAGCACTAAAATTCCTCTGACTTCCTGCACTAGACGCAGGAATACAAAATATTCTTCGTGCAATTGTTGCAAATTTGCAGAAAAAGGTACTCTTTTTTTTTTTTCTGCCAGTTACGTGGATTGTCATTATCAATTGCAACTCTGGCAAGATAAAGGTCAAGTTAGTATACCGACATTGGAGATTGATTGCTTGATTGATCTCATACATCATCTTTGATTCCTGGTCTCCTTACACTGTATTTATGACTTACAATTTTATTGTTCACCAACTCTTTTGTTCCATGTTTCATGTTTACTGAGTCATTAACACCAGGAGTGTGCCACGCTCTTCATGAGCATCACTCACTCCATATAGCGGTGTACCAGTCAACAAGGTGACCCGTTGCTCACGCTGGAGCAAAACGGGCTCTATTACAGACTACAACAAGCGGGAGGTGGATGAGGTGATTAGGGCGGACCAGCACATAACCATTTGTGCGCTGGCAATGGATCTCGACACCAGCTTCAGCTCCGCCTTGAAGGGTTGTCTCTTCCTGTCGGATGGGAATGTGCAGCAGGCGGTTACGGACTTCCTCACGCAGCAGGACACAGTGTTTTACCACGCAGGGATCTTCAAACTGGTGTTTCGGTGAATTGAATGCCTCAATGCTCACGGCGATTTTGCCTAACTGGCATCCTGGTTCAGGGCTGTGCGGCTGTCGAATGGAAACTCATTGATCACCTCTTATACACTGACTGACAGAGCAAATGCAACACCAAGAAGGAGTGGTTCGAAAGGGATGAAAGTTGGGGAAAAAACAGAGACGGCACGGACGAATAATTGATGTTTATTTCAAACCGATATGCAGGTTACACAATGCGCACGGCATCGACTCAGTAGGATGTAGGACCACCGCGAGCGGCGATGCACGCAGAAACACGTCGAGGTACAGAGTCAATAAGAGTGCGGATGGTGTCCTGAGGGATGGTTCTCCATTCTCTGCCAACCATTTGCCACAGTTGGTCGTCCGTACGAGGCTGGGGCAGAGTTTGCAAACGGCGTCCAATGAGATCCCACACGTGTTCGATTGGTGAGAGATCCGGAGAGTACGCTGGCCACGGAAGCATCTGTACACCTCGTAGAGCCTGTTGGGTGATGCGAGCAGTGTGTGGGCGGGCATTATCCTGCTGAAACAGAGCATTGGGCAGCCCCTGAAGGTACGGGAGTGCCACCGGCCGCAGCACATGCTGCACGTAGCGGTGGGCATTTAACGTGCCTTGAATACGCACTAGAGGTGACGTGGAATTATACTCAATAGCGCCCCAAACCATGATGCCGCGTTGTCTAGCGGTAGGGCGCTCCACAGTTACTGCCGGATTTGACCTTTCTCCACGCCGACGCCACACTCGTCTGCGGTGACTATCACTGACAGAACAGAAGCGTGACTCATCGGAGAACACGACGTTCCGCCATTCCCTCATCCAAGTCGCTCTAGCCCGGCACCATGCCAGGCGTGCACGTCTATGCTGTGGAGTCAATGGTAGTCTTCTGAGCGGACGCCGGGAGTGCAGGCCTCCTTCAACCAATCGACGGGAAATTGTTCTGGTCGATATTGGAACAGCCAGGGTGTCTTGCACATGCTGAAGAATGGCGGTTGACGTGGCGTGCGGGGCTGCCACCGCTTGGCGGCGGATGCGCCGATCCTCGCGTGCTGACGTCACTCGGGCTGCGCCTGGACCCCTCGCACGTGCCACATGTCCCTGCGCCAACCATCTTCGCCACAGGCGCTGCACCGTGGACACATCCCTATGGGTATCGGCTGCGATTTGACGAAGCGACCAACCTGCCCTTCTCAGCCCGATCACCATACCCCTCGTAAAGTCGTCTGTCTGCTGGAAATGCCTCCGTTGACGGCGGCCTGGCATTCTTAGCTATACACGTGTCCTGTGGCACACGACAACACGTTCTACAATAACTGTCGGCTGAGAAATCACGGTACGAAGTGGGCCATTCGCCAACGCCGTGTCCCATTTATCGTTCGCTACGTGCGCAGCGCAGCGGCGCATTTCACATCATGAGCATACCTCAGTGACGTCAATCTACCCTGCAATTGGCATAAAGTTCTGACCACTCCTTCTTGGTGTTGCATTTGCTCTGTCAGTCAGTGTATTTCAAGTGAAGTTACCTTAAATGTGAGATTATCATTGGCCTTGTTTGTCTCTCTGTTGTCCGCGCTTCCGATGCTGATCTGTCATCGTATTTATCTTGTAATTTGTTCCCGTTAATGTTCCTGTCTTCCTGCGTACAGCTTGATTTTATGAGTTGTTATTTTCATGTCCAGCTAGCCCCGTGGCGTAGGGGTAGTGTGCCTGTCTCTTACCCAGAGGCCCCGGGTTCGATTCCTGGCCAGGGCAGGGAGTTTTACCTGGACCTGAGGGCTGGTTTGAGGTCCACTCAACCTACGTGATTAGAACCTATCTGACGGTGAGATAGCGTCCCCCGTCCAGAAATTCAAGTATAATGGCCAAGAGGATTTGTCATGCTGACCACACAATACCCCGCAATCTGCAGGCCTTCGGGCTGAGCAGCGGTCGCTTGGTAGGCCAATGCTCTTCAAGGGCGGTAGGGCCATGGGGGGTTTAGTTATTTTCATGTCCGTATTGATAGTATGACAAGTCACAATTTTAGATTGGGATTTTCCACCGAATCAATACTTAATTCAGTTGTTAGTGTACTTATTTACATTAAAAATACATTATCACAGTACTGGTTTCAATCGCATGAAAGATCATCTTCAGGCGCTGAAGAACATTAAGTAGTAAAAAATTTATGATAACTAAAAATATTAAGCTTTCATGTCTAGAGTTCTATCTTCAATGTTCACTTGCATTGTTCTTATATTTTGGTAATACACTGGATCTTCTTCCACTTAAAGATTACGTGTATTGGTCTTAATGTCTAATAATGATGGTGAGAGACTTAATTTATATTTGTGCTAGTGAGCACATATTGGTGAAATGTTTGTGTAAAACTCTGTGGCAAAATGAGAGTGGTTAAAATTTCGTGATTAAATTTCATCCAAGCAATGTTGTTGTTGTATTGGAGTAAAATGGGTTAAAAAATTGTTCCACTTTAAAAACAAGTGCTTATAGGCCTAAAGCTGAGTCTGATATCTTGATATCTAAAGCTGAGTCGGATATCTTGTTGCTTGCAGGTGGTTGTTGTATAGTTGGATTAGGTAAAGGACTTCCGGTTGTGTGGGATGTCTAAAATGAAAATGAGAAGTAGTGTTAGAGAATATCTATTGAGTATTGTGGGTAAGTGAGAAATATTCTGACTTACCCACTCATTTATTTGGCTGGTTACTTGTAGTCCTGTTGGAAGTGTGCTGCTTACTGCTTCTCTTGTACAGTCGAACCTGTCCTAACGGACATCCTTATTCAGCGGACACCTGCCTTTCAACGCCCTCAAACAATACAAGAAAATGACAAGCGTCATTGGGACGTGCGCATACAAGATAAACAGTAAACAACATCACAAAAGGCAAAAATGGAAGAGTGCAGGACCAAACCCAAAGAAATAAGATTAGAGGATGGGATCATTAGGAATTGCGAGAGACATCGCCCAAATAACACCAACGTAAAGTTTTAGATTAAATTTATACTTAAAAGAAAATTCATTCTTACATATTATTTAAAAATTTAAAAAAAAAATTCAGACCCCAATTAACATAATGAACTTGAGAAAATAAAATTATTTAATTTTTGGCATCCCTGAAAATAAGTCAGATAAATAATCAGGATATAAATAAAATTAATATTATTTAAAATAAGTTTCTTCTTTTGTAAAATAAAATTCTGGTGCACCAGTCAGCTAAACTAAATAAATTACTATTAAGTGTTCGTGAACAAACATAAAATTTTAATAAAATTTATAACAAATTATTTAATAGAGGGCTTCCGACACCTCCTAGTGGAAGGATCATTCCCCACAAAACCACATAACGTAAACCAAACAATGCATGAAAATAAGGGGACTTTACACTACAACCGACCAATATGAAAACACATATCGTACAGTAGTTAAAATAAAATCAACACTAATACATTATAAATAAAATCACTCCACATAGTAGATGTGGTAATTAGTAACAACACGACCTGAAATGCACAATTTAATGAGGCGGAACCCACATTACAAGATAGAAAAACACATGATCTTGCCTCAGTACCGCAAAACAAAACATCATAATTATAGCTGCACACAACAGCGGATGCAAATGCCCACAAGACAATAATGACCAATTACAGTTGCGTAACTGTCACACGGCGATAAGATAAGATAAGCAACAATAATGAGAAGAGTAGATAAGCCCCAAGCAACAACCACTCCACACTAGGGGTGCCCAAAACCCTCAATTAAATCTTCAAACTTTTACATTGTTAATGAATTTCATCGTAATAAATGTAGGTATCCTCATATTATTATGCAATAATAAAACAAAACCACCCGCAGAAATGCAAGAAATATACAATCCTATTCCCTAGTCATACGTATGAATCAAATAAGAATCAATGAAAAATCCAACTAATAATAATAATAAAAATAATTATGACCTTTAAGAGAAATGGGTGGCATTCAGTACAATCGCAGTAGTTAGGTCGTAACACGAGTAACGGGAGGCCGAATCACAAAACAATAGTATGGGAACAAAATATCAGAGAGAACAGACGATAGTGTACACCACAATAAACACGGCAATATGAAGATGCAATTTATCAAAAGAAACAGCACACGAATCAAATAATACACGAAAACACACGTAGATACACCAGAAACAAGAATAAACAAAGGGAATCACAAAATATAGAAAAGGCACGAACAAATTTTGACTGTTACCTAGAGCAAACAATGCACTTCGCCGTTACGCAGCACACACTTCAAATATGAACACCATAATCAAGCTGTAGCTTAACTACACTTACAGTAAGCAATAAACACTTATAGAATACAGAAAACTGCACCCAAACTATATATACACAGTAATAAGACCTAAAGGCGAACTTTTGTGGTGATCAGTAATGCCCAGGTAACATCCTCGTGCTATAACCAACTACCACGGCACTTCACAAATAAGAATTTTTAAGAATGACTTACATACTAAAAACGAATATACTTAAATACTGTACAACACCATTTAGACTTCCTCGTTAGGCGAGGTGTACTCTCCTTTATCACCCAATTCCCACAGCTTCCATAATCATTATTTGAGTTACAGAGTAGCCGTTAAACATGGCTTAGCTTCCAGTCACGAGTGCGTCCAGTCACAAGCGAGTCCAACAGCTTAAAAGCACCTTTCATACATTGTCACTAGGCGCGACACAGTCTCAACCCCGCTACACGCTCTGGCGGAGACCGCTGAACCACCAAGATAAGTTGCTAGCCACTCTCACAGATGGCGTAGGAGTCCATGTATCGTTCCACTATGTATTAATAGCTCGTAGAAGCATTACCAAGCAATAAACAATGTTCCGAAAAGTCACAATTGCCACGTTTAGACAGAAAACATGCCCAATATTCCAGCAGTTCATAGCGCTCATGCATTGAAATAACCAAGTCTACCAGACTCAAGGTTTTAGTCTTTCCATAGAGTAGAATAACAGTTCCATATGAACGGGAAAATCACGGCTCAGTACAGTACTTAGCCCGTGAACATAATGTCCGTAGAGGAATTAGTTAATTCACCAAAATACCAGGTCCGATGAGATACACCATATAAATATATGTCGCGTAGACAGTAGATAGTTCACATATATATACATCACAGGTAGCGTATTTGTTAATAACGCTACAGCCTATACGGACAATTTCCCTCGGAACCGATTTTATTTTACATTAGACAAGTGTTAAATTGGCCTCATTTAAGCGGACACCTCGAACTCCGGACAGCGGACATCGCCAATTGTCCCGTCCACTTGACTTAAGCGGACACTTTACACGTTGCAGGACAATTTATTACACCGGACCACATGTCATCCTTTCTTTTAAAACCATTCTTCAGACATAAGGAAATTCCTTTTGAATGTTTGTACTATTTCGAGTGCGAGGGGGGAGAGTGTACATCGGAATGCAGTTCTACCTATTGGTGTATAGGCCTATTCCGAGAATTCTAATTGCCCAGAAATGCTGGCAGAGACTGTTGACTCACAAGTTACCTGGGGATTGTCGTCCCTTCTTGCATCATTCTATTCATAACTCGGATTGTCACTGATAAGGTCGAGCTCAGGTATTCAACTTGAGAAGGAAAAGACAGTATAGGTGCTAATTAGTGACACAGAAATACCGTAGCAGTTCAGTTGTCTGTTAAACATGAGTAACAAGGGACGATCGTGTTTAGATCTTGAGGCAAGAAGAAATGTAATTATAGAAAGTGACAAGGGACTTTCAGTGAGAAAGCTTGCCAAAAATTTCAACTGTGAGAAAACTCAAATAAACACTATTGTGAAGAATAGAACTGAAATTTTAAAGGAGTGGGAGGAAAATAGGAATCGAGGAGTGAAGAGAAAAAGGGAGTCAGTTTTCTCAGAAGTGAACGTTGTGGTATATGAGTGGTTCAAGTGTGCTCGAGTGAAGAAACTGTGTGTGAGTGGACCAATGTTACAAGAAAAAGCTCGAGAAATAACAAATAATCTAAAAGTTGAGAATTTTGTAGCTAGCAATGGTTGGTTAGATTGTTTTAGAAAATGTCATAACGTTAGTTTCAAAACAGTCTGTGGAGAAGGTGGTGATGTGTCTGCGACTGAAGTAGTGGATTGGAAAGATAGGTTACCAGACATTTTGAATAGTTATTACGAACTGAAAGACATTTTGAATGTTGATGAAACTGGTCTGTTTTTTAGGGCGATCCCAAAGAAGTCACTGACTTTGCCGAATGAAAGTTGCAAGGGTGGGAAAATGTCAAAAGAAAGAATCACCATCATGTTTTGTTGTAACACACTTGGTGAAAAGGAAAATCCTGTAATAATCAGTAAATCTTTGAGACCCAGGTGCTTTAAAAACATGGACTTAAATTGTCTTGGTGTCAAATGGCATGCGAATAAAAAGGCATGGATGACGTCAGCAATATTCGAGAATTGGCTCCTAGCTTTGGATTCCAAGATGAAGGCCAGAAACCATAACGTAATCTTATTGCTAGATAATGCTACGTGCCATCCAGAAATACGGCTTTCAAATGTAAAACTCTTGTTCCTTCCACCCAATACCACTTCTCATCTTCAGCCATTGGATCAAGGAATAATTCAAGCATTCAAATTAGACTATCGTAAGAGGGTTTTACGGTCGTTAGTGGCACACATGGATGGAGCAGACTCAGTTTTTGATTTGATGAAGAAGATCAATGTTGGCGATGCAGTCAGCGAAACCACAATCAGGGAATGCTTTGCAAAATGCGGCATCGTTAATTCTACTGTTCAAGAACAAGCAGAGGTAGAGGTTCGAAATGAATATGATGAACTTCAGACTTTAGCAATGACAGCTGGATTGACGTATGATATTGAAGCAAAGAAGAGAATATTCCTTGCTGTGATGATCTCGAGGGCGACTGGCAGTCCCGACTCCAGGACGCACTTTACGGTAAGCTTTCTGTGTTATCAAGTTATACAGTAATTGTGTGTTGCACGTATCGTAAGGTCCATGTTTGTTTGCACCTCAACTCCTCATTCATTTTCTTCTTGTGATAGACAGCTTTTAATTCTTTTAAGCTAAATTTTCGGCTTTCATTTAATTCACTGCACTTCGTAAATATTTCTAGCTATCCATAGCAGCCGTCCTTTGTCATACAAAAGGACCGTTTTGAATAAAACTTTTTATCGTTTAACAGAGCCCGAATTAGGAATGAAAAGTGACGATGACGGTGAGGCGGAAGAAGAACAAGAAGTTCTGACAATGAAGCAGGGACTAAGTATGCTTAAACAGATAAAGAATTTGAGTATCACGCTGGACCGCGAGTACGGCGAGAACACTAAGGAACCATTTAACAGACTTTATTCCGTTTTCGAGAATATCGCAGTTAACAAAACATGTGCTAAATTTACACAGACGAAGCTTCACGATTACATCACAGAGCTGTAATGCTTGTAAATGATATAAAATCACTTTTAATAACTCTATGAAATACTAACACAGAAAAGACTTAAATAAAAAATAAAGATATGTATGCTTATATTTAAGATGGATATTCTTTGCCGTTAAAATGTTCGATTACTTTTACAAACTTATTTTAACGGACACCTCTCGTAACGGACATTTTTCCTTGGAACCGACGGTGTCCGCAGAAGGGAGGTTCGACTGTAGCAAGGACTGATGCATGCAGCAGTGGAGGGGATGGTGGGAAGGATAGGGTGGGGAGACTTGGAGGAGTAGTATGGTTTGGAGGGGGTGTGTCCTGCAGGGTTCTGATTACTTGTTTTTGTTGCTGTTTATTGACGTTCTTCAAATGCTGATTTCTTTAAAAGTAGTGGAATAGTTGCATCATAGAGAATATTTGTTTTATCCGTTATCTCATTAAGGTTGTGACTTGGATGGACAAATTGGTCCATTTGTATGTAAAATTCTTCAATAATATTGAGCAAAATATCCTTATAAGTTATTTCCAGGATTTTCATATCACCTTCAATATCAGAAAATTTGTATATTGACTCTGCCATGCATTGCCCTATAGAAAAAAATCAGTTGTATTTTTTTTTTTTTTTTTTTTTTTTTTTTTTTTTTTTTTTTGCTAGGGGCTTTACGTCGCACCGACACAGATAGGTCTTATGGCGACGATGGGAGAGGAAAGGCCTAGGAGTTGGAAGGAAGCGGCCGTGGCCTTAATTAAGGTACAGCCCCAGCATTTGCCTGGTGTGAAAATGGGAAACCACGGAAAACCATCTTCAGGGCTGCCGATAGTGGGATTCGAACCTACTATCTCCCGGATGCAAGCTCACAGCCGCGCACCTCTACGCGCACGGCCAACTCGCCCGGTGAGTTGTATTTAATAGCATTAATATATTTAGTGTAACGAGTAACAAAACTTCTGACAGTTTGTCCCACATAACTTGCTTCATAGTTAATACATTCCATTCTGTATACACCTGCATGGTTGTTTGTATAGTTTTTGCTGATGGATTTGGTGTTGTGAAAAAGGGTTGAGTTGTTGCAGGAAGTTTTGAAAGCTATTCTGAGATTATGACTTTCAGTTATATTAGTTATGTGGTGGACACTGGCATTATTAAAAGTGAAAATTGCATAATCTTTCTTGAATTTATCTTCTTTAATTAATTTAGATTTCGGTTGATGCTTAATTTTCTGGATGATTTTATTTATTGATTCTCTGTTGTATCCATTGTATTTGGCTGTTTCATGGATTGTGTTTAATTCTTTACTTAAATCTTCAGCAGATTGTGGGATGTTGAAGGCTCTATGTAATCTAAAAAGACCCAACCACCAAAAATTGAAAAAAAAGCTAAAAACATTACTCAAAACACTCATTTTCTACTTAATGAACAGGAAATTTCAAAATTAAGTCATGAATCCCAGATTACAGACATCCCAATCATACCCTAAAATCCATAAGACCAACGTCCCCATTATAAATTTCAGACCAAGTTGAACTTACAAAGTTTCACAATTCATTTGAAATTTTCTGAAGAAACAGTATGCATTTTTGGCCAGGAAAACAGTTCATAATACTATGGAGTTTTGCAAAATCACTAAAGACCTAAAAATTGAACTATATCATTCTGTAGCATCCTACAACATTATCAGTATGTAACCCATTATTCCCATACGGAAGACAATAGATCTAATGGAAACCAATCTGAAAAACAAAACAGTTTAAGGATCTTCGAGGAATTCATAAATCTACTAAAATTTGCCCTCGGTAACAGTTATTTTAGATTTCACGATACCATTTATGAACACATGGGCTTCCTATGGGGTCGCCAATGTCAGGAATCTTAGCCGAAATTTATCTAGACCATCTTGAATGCTTTAAAAATTAACAAAATCGAAAATATTTTCTTTTGGTGCAGATTTGTTGATGATATTTTTGTTATAATAGATGGACGATTCACCTATGGCAATAATATCTCAGACCAAATTAACGACATGGACCAACGCATTAAGTATACAATGGAGACAAAAACAGATCACACATTAAATTATTTAGAGCTATCCGTTACCAAACATATACAAAATACACAGAACGCCCACCCAAACATCAAACACAATTAAATAAGACTCTACTCATCCAAACGCTCACAAATAAGCAGCTTACCAGAGTATGATACATAAAGCCTTCAGTATCCCCTATCTGCTGAAGATTTAAGTAAAGAATTAAACATGAAATAGCCAATTATATTGGATACAATAGAGAATCAATAAATAATACCATCAAAAATTAAGCATAAACTAAAATCTAAATTAATTAAAGACAAATCCAAGAAAGATTATGCAGTTTTAACTTTTAATAATGCCAGTGTCCACCACATAACTAACATATTTAAAAAACATAATCTAAGAATAGCTATCAGAACTTCCTTTAACAACTCAACCCTTTTTTACAACACCAAATCCGTCAACAAAAGCTATAAATACAACCTTCCAGATGTATACAGAATGGAATGTATCAGCTGTGAAGCAAGTTACGTGGAGCAAACAGGCAGAAGTTCCATTACACTGAATATATTAATGCTGTTAAAAACAACCAATTTTCTTCCATACAGTGTAACCGTCCAGGCTTCTCCAGCCCTACTAATTTAATATAATTTCATTTTACACGATATCATTTGATATCAAGTTTATCCGCCATCAGCAATTATTTGTAATAACATATTTATTCAGCGTCAATCATTTGTAATCAAGGCTTTTTGGAATCATATTGTATATATAATAACATCGTTTTAGTATTTAAATTATTATATTATGTAGGATAAGAATTCATTATGTTGTAAATACGGTCAATATGTTGAGACATGGTTGTTTTCATTTCATCTCATGTTTGTGTAAACGGAGGGTTATTCTTGAAGCTTGGGATTTTGCGTGCGTCATGGGTTTATCTTATAAACAAGGCTAGTAAACAGCGACCCGTGCACGAGGCTTGCAAGCTGGTCAGCTATATCATCGCCACGCCTTCTGGACTTGTCCAGGAAGAAGCGAAGGGGAGTTGATGCTTCGATCTATCGAATCAGATACTTCGTTGTATATGAGTTTTGAGATTGAACTGTTACCAAGAGTGGGGGTGAGGCCGGATATATACTGATTCTCAACACGAGAACGGGACCTTACAACCTTACCACCTTACAGCCTTACGACCTTACAACCTAACTACGTGAACTTCATCACTACTACTACTTCTACTGTGAACATCTACTTTGTAGGACGTGATTTGATTTTTGAAACAGTATGTGGTCGCTCCGCGACATAAGTATTTTTGTACAATGTGTTATCGCTTCGATACAGTACTTAGTTGCAGTTATGTTATCGGATCTACGAGAAACGAAACAAGCTTATGGCTTGTGTGATATTCAGTAAATATTGTGGACGAAGAACTATGTTTAGTTCAAGTCTACAGAATTTTGGTACAAGTCTGTACCGTATAAGTAGTATAGCTCAGTTGGATTGAGATTTCTACTAATATGGAAAAATTCATATCTCTGAATTTTCTCCTCTTACGATCAACGCTGATCAGTTTTTACAAGTATAGGGCCAATGTCTAATTTAAAGACTAGGCAAGCAGGGAGTGTTAGTCCAGATAGCCCATACTACATCAGAGAAGGAAGGAAGGATGTCCATGGAGCAAATTTTACATCGAGAAGAAGAGAACGAGTAACCACGGAAACCAGATGACTTCAACGGAAGCTGCAATTGGTGAGCTTCAATTAGATAAAGCAAGCAATAGTAAATTCAGTAAATTCTAAATCCCTCCACGCCTTAAGGAAACTTTTCCGATTCATCTCATTTTTTGTATAATAAATTCATTTGTACTTTATATTGCGTTAATTTTCTTTCTTAAGCGATACTTAATGGTTAATTATTTAAATCTCCTACCCCTGTGATCTAAGTATAAGTCTCTATGCTAGTAAAAGATAAATTTTGGTTTACAGTTTTGTTTAAAACTGTAACCATGGCGCCCAAACATTACATAGAGAAATGGGGAACCATGGAATGTTAATTGTTTCTATTTGCATGGCAATTTGCGGGCAAGCCACAAATAGTTTATTTGATATTCATGTGTCCCAAGAAAATAACTTTCATCTCCTCAAGTGTTTTGATGAGAGGGAACAGTTACAACAGCAACACATGGCAGAGTCAAAACACAAATTTTCTGATATTGAAGGCGATATGAAAATCCTGAAAATGACTTCCAAAAGTACTTTGCTCAATACTATTGAAGAATTTTACATGCACATAGAACATTAAGTCATTACCTTAATAGATACGAGATACAAGAAATATTCTCTATGATGCAACATTTTCATTACTTAAAAATCAGTATGTGAAAAGTCAATAAACAGCAACAAAAACACGTAATCAGAACCCTGCAGGACACACCTCCTCCTATCCAAACTACTCCTCCAAGTCTCCCCACCCTATCCTTCCCACCATCCCCTCCACTGCTGCATGCATTAGCCCTTGCCACAAGAGAAGCAGTAAGCACCATGCTTCCAACAGAACTACAGGTAACCAGCCTGTCAATCGAGAAAGTAAATCACATAGAATTTTCTCACTTACCCACAATACTCAATAGACATTGTCTTAACACTACCTCTCGTTTTCATTATAGACATCCCACACAACCCAAAGTCCATTAAAAGCAGCTCACAATTTAGGCACCTACATTAACGGATGTTCTCACCTAATTAAACTATACAACAACAACCTGCAAGCAACAAGATATCAGACAAAGCTTTATGCCTATAAGCACTTGTATTTAAAGTAGAACAAGTTTTTGGCCCATTTTACTCCAATACTGCGACAACCTTTGACGCGAGTGTGATAACAGCTACAACCTGAAAACAATATTCTCTCACCCATGGGTAACTAATACAGATATCGAGGTTGAATATTATTATTATTATTATTATTATTGTTATTATTATTATTATTATTATTATTATTATTATTATTATTATCGTATGTATAGCTGTGAAGTGTTACATCCATTTATTATTATTACATCATGTGTACATGCGATATGATCGCGTTGTTTTTGACGTTATGTTATGAAACAGGTACTGTATATAAATACATTGACTGACAGAGCAAATGCAACACCAAGAAGGAGTGGTCAGAACTTAATGCCAATTGCAGGGTAGACGGACGTCACTGAGGTATGCTCATGATGTGAAGTGCGCCGCTGTGCTGCGCACGTAGCGAACGATAAATGGGACACGGCGTTGGCGAATGGCCCACTTCGTACCGTGATTTCTCAGCCGACAGTCATTGTAGAACGTGTTGTCGTGTGCCACAGGACACGTGTATAGCTAAGAATGCCAGGCCGCCGTCAACGGAGGCATTTCCAGCAGACAGACGACTTTACGAGGGGTATGGTGATCGGGCTGAGAAGGGCAGGTTGGTCGCTTCCTCAAATCGCAGCCGATACCCATAGGGATGTGTCCACGGTGCAGCGCCTGTGGCGAAGATGGTTGGCGCAGGGACATGTGGCACGTGCGAGGGGTCCAGGCGCAGCCCGAGTGACGTCAGCACGCGAGGATCGGCGCATCCGCCGCCAAGCGGTGGCAGCCCCGCACGCCACGTCAACTGCCATTCTTCAGCATGTGCAAGACACCCTGGCTGTTCCAATATCGACCAGAACAATTTCCCGTCGATTGGTTGAAGGAGGCCTGCACTCTGGGCGTCCGCTCAGAAGACTACCATTGACTCCACAGCATAGACGTGCACGCCTGGCATGGTGCCGGGCTAGAGCGACTTGGATGAGGGAATGGCGGAACGTCGTGTTCTCCGATGAGTCACGCTTCTGTTCTGTCAGTGATAGTCACCGCAGACGAGTGTGGCGTCGGCGTGGAGAAAGGTCAAAGCCGGCAGTAACTGTGGAGCGCCCTACCGCTAGACAACGCAGCATCATGGTTTGGGGCGCTATTGCGTATGATTCCACGTCACCTCTAGTGCGTATTCAAGGCACGTTAAATGCCCACCGCTACGTGCAGCATGTGCTGCGGCCGGTGGCACTCCCGTACCTTCAGGGGCTGCTCAATGCTGTGTTTCAGCAGGATAATGCCCGCCCACACACTGCTCGCATATCCCAACAGGCTCTACGAGGTGTACAGATGCTTCCGTGGCCAGCGTACTCTCCGGATCTCTCGCCAATCGAACACGTGTGGGATCTCATTGGACGCCGTTTGCAAACTCTGCCCCAGCCTCGTACGGACGACCAACTGTGGCAAATGGTTGACAGAGAATGGAGAACCATCCCTCAGGACACCATCCGCACTCTTATTGACTCTGTACCTCGACGTGTTTCTGCGTGCATCGCCGCTCGCGATGGTCCTACATCCTACTGAGTCGATGCCATGCGCATTGTGTAACCTGCATATCGGTTTGAAATAAACATCAATTATTCGTCCGTGCCGTCTCTGTTTTTTTCCCCAACTTTCATCCCTTTCGAACCACTCCTTCTTGGTGTTGCATTTGCTCTGTCAGTCAGTGTATATACCTGTAAATGAATATTATAATTTGTTCTTACGGTGCCTGTATATACAAATTGTAATCCATAATTGTGAAACACACTGTAACTTCCAAAATGGTAATAGACAGAAGAACGATTGGGAATATTCTATACATTATAACCGATGTATTAGACACTCCAGAATTTTCACGAAGATATATTTTGTAATGTAACTTTCTAGAAACCTAGCCAGGCACATATATATATATGGAGACGATCTTGACGGACAAAGATAGATGTTGTTTAGTAGAGTTACGGTTTAGCAAGTATATATCCCGGGCTGACATGCAATATTTGCAGTCTCCATCTTGAAATACGTAGTCATATGTTTTCAACTGTGTTTCAAAGTTGTAACCTCCATATTGAAGTGTTGGCAGTTGTTTCTAATAATGGAGGCTTTGTTGATATTCTCGAAGTGAAGTGTTTTGATACTGTGATTAAGGTTATGTGTGTGTTAATATCTGAATATTGAGCCATGCTAAAATGGCATGTTCATAAAAATGATGTTTCCCATATTGCAGAGGGCTTGTATCAGCCTCACCTCGATTGAGTTAAGTGTTTCCATTATTGTACCAGTGAGGGCAGCTCCCTCGGTCATGAGCACAGATCATTCTTTCGGCAAGACTGTTGTTTTATCTCTTTGGAGCGAATCTTTGCATTATTATGTGTGTGGAATATAAACATGGACCCCACGCAGATTGGAGTGCCGTATTATGCCATAAATGGGTTTTTAATAGATTTAAACGTGACTTATACTACCATCCTTCTTGTTATTTTGATTATTGATATTACAGGTATGGTAATCCTTGTATTAATATTATTTCTACGGTTCTGTTTTGCCATTCCCCTCTTTTAATGATGGCCGATTGATATGCATCCTTCTGCTCTACAGCGAGAATGGGCTGTGTGTCTGTTGTTGACATGATTGTGATGTGTTCATAGCTGGGTCTCTGATTGATTTTATTTACGTGCACTACATTCTAAAGTATTTTGCCATCGAATTAATGTACGTCCTGCGTGTGGACGCGGAGATCCATTCGTGTCGTACGAAGAGTGTAAGCTGATGGGTTTATGCGTGACCACTGGGTCCCTATTATCCTACTGCTAATTGTCTGCACCGTGCACGCTATCTCTGACATGTGACACCTTTGTTTGTGACCATGAGAGTCATACTATATGAGTTGGTGTTCAACTTATTAACTGGAGCAACTGCTCGTATTGTTTGCCGATACCGGCAATGTCTGAATGTTTGAGTGTGTGTTGGTGTGTGGAAGGAGAGAAAGGATGACGTATCGGTCAGCTCAATTTATATTTTTGACTTTGTTTCTGAGCCTCATGCTTGTTGCCGGTACGGTGATATTTTGCCTTGGTCTCCGTCCGCCATGCTTGTTTTCTTATATTCAGGCTATGTGCATGCCTGTGTTTCTCTTTGGGTTTGAATTTTGTATCTTTGCTCCGGAGATGTTTCTCTCTGTGCTATGTTGTGATCTTTCACATTTTATTTTACCTTCTCTGGGTTTTCTCTTTTTTTCTTCTCCTTGCTGCGTGGGAACTTTTATCTTTGGTAATTGTTGAGACGATGTGGAAGTAAAATAGACGCTTATGTTATGAATTTTGTTAATCTCGCGGAAAGAATGACCGAGTTGATCCTTGTGGATTGTATTCACATTACCGCATTATGTAGCGAGATTGCACTTGAGACGGTGAGTCCGTCGTATGAATAATTTAAGCTTGGTGTTTGAAAAGCTGTGCTCAGGCATTAATGTTGGATGAACTCTGCACATGTACGTATCCTTTCTTTTAATTGCTTACTTCATTTCTTGTTTGTTTTTTAAATTTTATTATCTCAATAAACCCACATTTAAATTTAGTTTGAATTTTATTGCTAGTAGCCTTAGTCTCGTTCCTGTTCTGCATTGAAATGAGGGTCGTTTCCAGTTCAGGGCTGTGTCATTGGCCTTTCCTAGTCGCGGTCCATGCCTCGAATCTCCAGACGTGTGTGTTTTATGGTGACATAGATTGTCGGTAAGGGAGGGGGTGCGGCTCAATATATGTGAATAAAATTTATTGTACCAACTGACAGCATCCCGTGTGCGTCTGTGTGGATACTTTAACATATATCCCCCCTATAACTTGAAACAATTTTCACACTTTGTCACACTCGTTGACTTTGGCTTGTACGTAGAGTGTATCTTCTTTCTTCCTCGATGTCGCTGGATGTGCTCTCCTCCTCTTGACCAGCTGTGCCGTGTCAGGGGTTGGGGTTGCCTCGCTGCCAGCCTCTTCCTCGGTCATAGTCGATGTTTTCTTCCAATGACCAGATGGTGCTGTGCCATTAGTTGCCTCTCCTGCAGCCTTACTCTGTATGCGCTGCGGTTGGGTTACTCGCCGCAACTCCGATCCGTGGACCTTGACAGGAGGGTTGGTCTTCTGTAAGTAGACCCCACCCGTTTATCCACCCCGATGGGACCAATCCACGTAGGTGCGAGTCCTGCGTGAAACCCTCCAATCTTATTATTGGCTGGGTGGTTATGTCGCAGTACTTGTTGGCCTGCTTGGAAGATCTGCGTCTTTTCGAGACCTTGAGCCTTGGCCTGGGTAAGGGATCTCTTCTCGGCCAAAGCTTGCTTCTCCTTGATATACTGCTGCTGCTGCTGCCACTCTGCCAGGGAAACAGCTGCATCATCTTGACCCGAAGTGGATGGTGGAAAAATCTCCCAATCCACAGTGCCGTACAGCTGTCGACCAAGAAACACTTCTGCTGGGGAATAGCCAGTGATATAGATGTTCATTCCCATAGGGAATGACGCCAACACAGCGTCGAAACTAGTCCCAAGTGCAAATACATGTTATAAATAAACTATAACATTTTTGTATTGAAAAGGTGGACCCTTTCTAGTTTTTTCCTATCTTCCCATAGGGAATCTGAAATATTTTGTCCTGAATGAGTAAATTTATAATACCAATATAAATGGTCCGTTATTGGACAATATAAATTTTCCAGCTAACTCATTCCTTGAGCACAAAATTTAATCACGAAATTTTAACCACTCTCATTCTGCCACAGATTTTTTCACAAACATTTCATCAATATGTGCTCACTAGCACAAATACAAAGTTATATAAATGAAGTCTCTCACCATCAGTATTAAACATTAAGACCAACACATGTAATCTTTAGGTGGAAGAAGATCCATTGTATTACCAAAATATAAGAACAATGCAAGTGAAGTTTGATGATAGAACTATAGACATGAAAGCTTAATATTTTTAGTGTGTTATAATTTTTTTTACATAAATTCAGAATAAGTTATGTTTTAATATTGATGTATTTACTGTTTTACTACTTAATGTTCTCCAGCACCTGAAGATGATCTCTTACAAGATTGAGACTGGTACTGTGATAATGTATTTTAATGCAAGTACATACACTAACAATTAAATTAATAATCTATTCTGTAATTGTGACTATTGATTTGTCACTTGTTTTTTCCTTTCCAATCCCTGGTATGATTGTGTTGAATTTGTCATTATATGAACAGTATGTTATATCAGATGTTGTGTTTACAGCTGATTACTATGACTTTTTCCCAGAAACAGTGCATGTTATCTTTCCTAGGTATTTGCTGAATGTAATATTTAATTGATTATTCTTTGTTTTATTCCAGACAGATGACAAAGGAGTTTTCAACACAACTCTGTCCCAGGAGTACAGAATAGCTGCAGAGTGTTTCAGTTTATCTAAGGAAGACCTTTATGACTTAAGTCTGGCTTCTGTTGAGTATGCATTTTGTACAGAGTTAGAGAAAATGAAAATGAAGGATATGTTTTCACATTGGAAGAAGAGATATTTGAGTTTGTAATACACAGAATGGTTCTCACATTCCTTGTTGAATAAATGTATTCTGAAACACATCAGAATTACTTTCTTCTACAGTTCGTGTTGCCCGATGCTATGTTATTTTCACAAACATAAATCCTATTTGCATGTTCTTTCTTTGTTTTCTAATTTACTCCCTACATGTAATATTCTTTCCTACCATCTTTTTTAATCCCCCCCCAGTCAGGTAATTTGCTTCAGATAGACAAGGTGTGTTTCATCACCTACCCTCCATTTCACTGATTTCGTAACAAAATATTCTGTCTTCATTATTAATACAGGAGCCTCTATGGCTCATGCATTAGCAAGCCGATCTCTCACCACTGGATTCCGTGGTTCATACGCTGGTCACTCCACATGATATTTGTGCTGGACAAAGCGGAGGCAGGACAGGTTTTTCTCCATGTACTCCAGTTTTACTGTCATCTTTTATTCTGGCAACACACTCCAATATCATTTCATTTCATCTGTCATTCATTAATTATTGCCCAGAGGAGTGCAACTGGCTTCAGCAGACAGCACAATTCCTTCCATGCCGCTAGATGGGGCTTCATTCATTACATTCTTGACCCGGTCGATGACTGGAAACAGGCTATGGATTTTCAATGATTAGTACAGATTGTGCTAAAAGCCTACAATCTCAAATCTTAACCCATTATTGCTGGATTTTTTTATTTTTAGAACTTTGATTTGCCAGTCCTCCCGATGGTATCACCACCTTGACGAAGGCAAAATACATTTTGCCGGGTGTTTTGGAGGCTTGCGTGTTCAAATGATCCTTAGAGCTATGCCGGCGGGAGCATATGCTCCTGGTGGGGGCACCCAAGCCGGACAGGTCTAAGGTGATGATCCAGACTAAGAGTGATACCCTGGTCCTCCAGGTTGGGGGGGGGTGCGTGGGGCTACCAACTCCACCAGTACAGAACTACATATTGTTCAGAAACCAAATCAAAAAAACCGGACGGTCCCAATCTTACGACGACTAAAGCGCGCTAAATGGCAACGATTCGGATATATTGGAACATGGAATGTGAGAAGTATCTTTCAGGCTGCGGCAAGTAGAAAATTGGAGGAGGAATTACTTAAATATCAGATAGATGTGGCAGCATTACACGAGATAAGATGGAAGACAATCGAGGTGGCGGATCTACAGACTACATTTTGTTCAATAGTGGGGAGGAAGAAAATAATATAGGTACAGGGTTTATGGTCAAGAAATCGGTCAGTCATAATGTGATTGAATATGAAGCAATAAGCCCCAGACTATGCCAGTTAAGATTGAAAGGGAGATTTGCCAACATATCACTAATTAGTGTCCATGCCCCAGCAGAGGATGCCGAAGAGGAAGAGAAAGAACAGTTCTAAGAAAAAATGGAGCAAGTATATGATAAGTTGCCCAAGTATGATGTTAAAGTTGTCCTAGGGGATAATATTGCTAAAGTAGGCAAAGAGAAAGAAAACCACCCAGTGGCAGGATGTCACAGCAAACACCAAGAATCCAATGAAAACAGGTGGAAATTGATTGACTTTGCCTTTAGCAAGGAGCTGGTAATTAAGAGCACACGTTTTCCCCAGAAGGAGATCCATAAAGAGACATTGATATCACCGGATGGTCTGACAAAGAACCAGATTAGACCCTGTGCTGATAGTTGCGCGACATGCCTCCAATATAATGGATGTGAGAAGCATGCATGGTGCAGATAGTGATTCAGATCACATACTGGTGAGGATCAAGTTCCAAGAAAGACTGGCAATTAAACCCAGGGACAGAGCTGAGCAGAGCAAGATCTGTAATGTAGAACTTTTAAAAAGATGAGAAGAAGGAGGAATAGTATAAAGACCGGCTGCAAAGAAAGCTACAGATGGGCAGAAACGGACATGTGGACATCAATACAATGTGGGAGGAAACCAAGCTAGCAATAAATACAACAGCGCAGGAAGTACTTGGAGAGAGAAAGAAACAGAATAGATATAAATGGTATGACGAAGAAGTG
This sequence comes from Anabrus simplex, assembly GCF_040414725.1. Classification (NCBI taxonomy): domain Eukaryota; kingdom Metazoa; phylum Arthropoda; class Insecta; order Orthoptera; family Tettigoniidae; genus Anabrus; species Anabrus simplex. The sequence continues at coordinate 131,719,301 of NC_090266.1, read as the reverse complement.
GGTAAGGTTCTGGAAGAGAGAAATCTGACCCGACGAAGAATGCTACAGAGACCCACTCGAAATAATATGGTAATTTTTAAAGAGAAACGGAGAATAGCAAAGACATTGATAAGGAACAAGAAAAGAACAGAAGAAAGGGTGAGAGTGGATGAAACGCAGAATATTTTTGAAAACAAACAAGGTAGAAAATTCTTCCATGAGGTTGGACAAGTAAAGAAGGGATATCAACCTAGAGTGAATATGCTTAAGGATGAGACTGATAGACTGATTGTTGGGAAAGAACGAATTCTGGAAAAATGAGCGAAATATTTTGAAACATTACTTTCTGTCAGACCAATAAATGAAGGAAGAGAAGCATCAGGCCGTATGGGAACTTCAGAGAGAGATGAGGAGGGTGAATGTGGAGATGAGTGTGAGTGGAAAGAGAGGAATGAGGAGAATGGAGATGAGGATGAAGACGATATGGGATCACGATCGATTGAAGAAATAAGAGAAATTATAAAACAATTGCACAGTGAAGCCCCAGGGAAATGACCTCATAACGGCAGAAATGGTAAAACATGGAGGAGAAGTATTGGTGAAGAAAATACATGAGATAATTAAATAGGTATGGGAAACAGGTAAAATTCCGGAGGACTGGACACTGGCAAATACATGCCCTATACATAAGAAGGGGTCACGCATGCAATGCAAGAATTATCGAGGTATATCCTTACTGAGTATAGTATACAAAATTCTCTCTACAGCCATAACAAAGACAGTTAGTAGTAGAGCAGAAAGAATTATAGGGGAGTACCAAGCTGGTTTCAGACCTGGAAGATCGACGATGGACCATATTTTCACCATGAGAATGACTCTGGAAAAGACATATGAATACAACGTTCGACTAGGACATCTTTTTATAGATTTTAAACAAGCCTATGACAAAGTAAAGAGATCGACTTTGTAGAAAACAATGAAGGAGTATAAATTCCCACAGAAGTTAATAAAATTGGCTAAGATGACCATGGAGAACAGCAAAAGTCTGGTAGGAGTGCAGGGAAGTCTGTCAAGATCTTTCAGAACCGAAGAATACCTAAGGCAAGTAGACCACTTATCACCAGTGTTATTTAATCTAGTGTTGGAGAAAGCTGTAAGATCAATAAATACTAATCCGGGTGGTAATATTTACAATAGACTGATCCAAATATTGGCTTACGCAGATGATGTGATATCTGCTAGAAGTAAGGAGGCACTTACAACTGTCTTGAGGGAGGTGAAAGATGCGGCTGGGTCATTGGGTTTGGAGATAAGTGAGGCTAATTCTAAATATATGGTAACGGAGAGAAGTGGAAAGAACACTGAAAAACTCCAAGTGGATGGTTACACCTTTGAAGCAGTAGATAGCTTCACATATCTTGGCTCAGTAATAACATCAGAAAATAGAGTTGAGACAGATATTGTAAATCGTATTAAGGCTGCCAACAGATCCTACAGGGCACTGAACCCCCTTCTGAGAAGTAAAAACTTAAGCAGGAAATTAAAACCGACTCTCTACAAAACAATAATTAAACTAGTACCTATATATGGGAGTGAGGCATGGGTATTGACTGAGGCCACAGAGAGGAGATTAGATGTGTGGGAAAGGAAAGTACTGAGGAAGATATTTGTACCGGTGAAGGAGGGAGATTTATGGAGAATCAGAACAAATGAAGAAATAAGATTATTGTATAAGGAGCCGGACTTGGTGACCTCAATCAAAATGAGACGAATTGGATGACTGGGGCATGTACAATGGATGGAGGAGGGAAGACTTCCAAGGAAAGCACTGACAGGACACCCTGGGGGCAGGAGAAGGAGAGGTCGGCCCTGGATGAGATGGCTGGAGGATGTGGGGACTGATCTGAGGACCGTTGGAGTTAGGAGGTAGCATAGGCCTGCTGAAGACCGGGACGACTGGAGAGCTGTTGTCAAGGAGACAAAGGTCCTTAAAGGACCGTAGAGCCATCGAGTAAGTAAGTTGATTTGCCAGTTGTATACTGTATATTGATTCTGATGTTGTCCTGGATATATATCTGCCCTGTAGTTCTCCCACTAGATTCTGTGTCCTTATGATCATGTAAGGAGCTAATGTGAGCAATTTAGACTAAAGACAATTTTTAGTTGAAAATAACATATTTATAAAAATATTTTTGAAAAACCGTAACAGTGTCAATCTGTGCCAATGCTGAGGGGCACCAATGTTGGAAATGGAATATATATATCACCATAACTAAAAATAGTTACATTTCTATAAATACATGCATATCTAACTGAAAATTCTTTCATTTAGTTGTAACAAAACATTTCCTGCACCATTGCTCAAGCTGCATGAAAAGATACAAAACATAGGATACATAGTCCAACACTGCACATTGTACTGTACACTGAGTTTACACAACACTCGTGCAGTTTTCTCCTGCACACCACCTTCTACTGCAGGGTCCCACCTGATGGCCAGCTATGTCCAGCTTAATATCATCATCACTCCGCACAGGTTTGTGCTGCTCCTGGAATGAGACGGACGTCCTGGACTCGGTGGCATACCTGATATATCTGAAGGTACGTCTGCACGATATGACAACGAAACTCTAGCTGCGGTAGATTGATACCAGATTCCTTCATGAGTTGTCATACGTTATGTGCAACAACATCAATCAGCCATCTAAAGAAGAGCCACCACCATTTCCGTCCTCTTACACCAATTATTGAATAAGAAACATTTTGGTCTATGCATGTGTGTATGTATGTCTACCCCTTAGTCCGGTTTCCTAATACAGGGTCTGGGTGGAATGAGATGAAATTATTTGGCATGTTTTTACTGCCAGATACCCTTTCCAAAGCCAACCTCAGTTGAGAAACTAGTGAAGATGAAATGATGGTGAAAGAAATTAGATAAGGAGATGGAAGGAAGCGACTGTGGCCTGTGAATAGGAACTGTCCCGGTATTTGCCTGGAAGTGAAAATGGGAAAAACAGATAACCATTCTCAGGACAGCCGATAACATGGTTCAAACCCACTTGCCTCCCGAATGCAGAGCTTGGCTCCTTAGCCGTAGCATGTAAATGCGTGCGGCCACTCCATTTGATCATAAATTTGCTATAAGCTATCCATAAAAGTATGAGCACAATATTTGCAGATCACATCCTTTCTAAAACAAATGTCAGCTGAAGTCTTATATTTCGGACCAGTAGTTTATTAAACATTGTTTTTCAACCATGATTTACTTGGAGGTTAAACTCGGCCATGTGCGAGAGGATTACATTGACCGCCATCTTGAAAACGACAACATTTTGATCGACTTGAGTCGAAACTCGAAGGCGGACAAATACAGTAGATTTAATGTTAAAAACTTCATAATTGAAAAAAGATTTACAATTAAGAGATGAAAGTATATGATTTCCACCTGTTCAATACAAATTAAAATGTGATATACACTGAAATGTCACATTTTATTCATAAATATTAGGGACCGGTTTCGGCATGTCTATGCCATCATCAGCCTAAAGTTAGATACACAAGGACACAAGTAAATTACACATGTCAATACACAAATAAACTTTCTAACATATTGGCAATTCATAATGAATGTATAAAAACTCTCAAATATGCCTCTTATAAAATTTACGATAAAGGTAAAATGATCTATTGACAATTCTGTGATATCTATTACCTAGCGATGTTTTGTGTTACAATTGTGTGTTAAATAACAAAAGATATCTTTTAAAACACTTCTGTCTGAACAGCTTATACACCTAATAAACTTTGGGGTATTGACATTCCTATAGTATTAAAATTTAAGACGTTCTATCACGTAAAAATACTCATGTAAATAAAATTAGTAACAGTGTCCAGTACTGTTACATTGTAAAAGAGAATAGCTGTTCGTTATTTAATGTTTATTAAAAATAGTTCCTCATTAGAATATAGGCGGTAAGCCAAGTTAAATTGAGCGGCTTTAAGAATCAAATAAATCTTGCTTGAAATAGCGGTAGCTTAGTTGTCAGGTTGCCAGATGGTTTTAAGTTTCTAAATCTCAGAAGTACAAAGAACATGTGAGTGGCTGAGGCCGTAGTTTGACGAGTATGAGTTCACAAAGCACTAAGTCATCAGGTGGTGAAATGCAATTCTAGAGATCTTGTTTCAAAATGGACCTAAAAAAGATTGAAAACTGTATCAATATAACGTAAAAAGGAACGCGAAAGAAAATAAACAATTTTGAAATAGAAACTCACCTCATGCACCACATACCAGCAGAAGGCTAAAGAGGAACTAATACGGGATACTAGCGAGCGATGTGTGAGGCAGCAAGCCGCAAGTACTGGCGGGGAATCGGGGCGTGTCATGTAGGTGGAGGGGGAGAGGTTGCAGGCAGAGGCGAGTAGGGGTCGGGAGGGCGTGGATTTCGGTAGGGGTAATACGCTAACATGTTGCGAACTGTTTTATATAATGGCTGATCTTTAGGCATTTTGAGCTTATTAATAATTGAAATAAGGACGTCGAATAGGATGGTCGGTTTTTCAGATATCTCATTGAGATTAAAATTAGGGTTGTAATATTGGTCCAAATGAATAAAGCACTGCTCTGTAAGGTCTAAAAGAAGCCCTTTATTCATAACTTCGATGATATCTAAATCGTTGTCAATCCCGTAGAAGCTGTGTTTGTAATCGTGCGTATGCTGTCCTATGGCTGAGAATCTTTTGTATTTGATGGCATTAATATGTTCGTTGTACCTAATTTTGAAGGATCTCCCGGTTTGTCCCAAATAACTGCTGGAACAGTCGTTGCAGTGATATCTGTATACGCCTGATCTGTCGAAGGTGTTAAGAAAGTTGACACGGCTGGAGTTGTGGAATATATCAAGATTCCTGTTATTGGTTTTAAAGGCGATATATACGTCCTTTTTGAATAGGTTAGTTACACGGTAAATATCCGGGTTAAATGTAAAAATTGCATATGTTACTGGTTTCGTTTTTTCTTTCTGTAGGCATGTATTGGGTCGCTGTTTAAATTTACGTATTATGCGTTCTATGAAACCATGATTAAAACCATTATGCAGTGCAATATTACGTATAATATTAAGTTCTTTATTAAGATCTGCTTTGGACATGGGGATGATATAGGCACGGTGTACTAGACTATTATAGGTGGCACTTTTATGGCAAGGGGGATGTGAAGAGTCTTGTTGAATGGTTGTAGCTGTATGCGTCAGTTTTCTATAGATTTTATATTTAAAGGTGTTTGGGAATCTGGTAATAGTTAAATCTAAAAAGTTGAGGGTCTTATTGGTTTCGGATTCTATTGTGAACTTAATATTCGTATCAATGTCATAGAGGTGTGTTAGGGTGGTAATTGCATCGGTGTTGCGTTGATCCATTATGATAAATGTATCATCGACAAATCTGGACCAAAAGACTATATTGTTGAATTTCTTATCCTTTTCTATTTTAGTGTACTCAAGGAAATCCAGGTATATATTGGGAAGAATACCATATGCCGGCGAACCCATGGCTAGTCCGTCCTGTTTGTATATTACATTGTTAAACGTGAAATAATTATTGTTAGTTAAAATTTCAGTAAAGACATGAAATCTGCTATTTCAAGTTGGCTGAGCTGGCTATGAGATCGTAAATTTCTTGAATTAATTGATATAACTTTCTCCGGTTTGATATTTGTGTACATGTTGGTAATGTCAATTGAATGCATGGTATGGTATGGTTGTAGTTTATAGTTGTTCAAACGTTGGATTAATTGAAGGGTGTTTTTAATGGATTTATTTGCCTGGAAAGTGTAGTGTTTGCTTAAAAACACCGTGTAACTAACGTATTCAAAAAGAAGGACGTATATATCGCCTTTAAAACCAATAACAGGAATCTTGATATATTCCACAACTCCAGCCGTGTCAACTTTCTTAACACCTTCGACAGATCAGGCGTATACAGATATCACTGCAACGACTGTTCCAGCAGTTATTTCGGACAAACCGGGAGATCCTTCAAAATTAGGTACAACGAACATATTAATGCCATCAAATACAAAAGATTCTCAGCCATAGGACAGCATACGCACGATTACAAACACAGCTTCTACGGGATTGACAACGATTTAGATATCATCGAAGTTATGAATAAAGGGCTTCTTTTAGACCTTACAGAGCAGTGCTTTATTCATTTGAATCAATATTACAACCATAATTTTAATCTCAATGAGATATCTGAAAAACCGTCCATCCTATTCGACGTCCTTATTTCAATTATTAATAAGCTCAAAATGCCTAAAGATCAGCCATTATATAAAACAGTTCGCAACATGTTAGCGTATTACCCCTACCGAAATCCATGCCCTCCTGACCCCTACTCGCCTCTGCCTGCAACCTCTCCCCCTCCACCTACATGACACGCCCCGATTCCCCGCCAGTACTTGCGGCTTGCTGCCTCACACATCGCTCGCTAGTATCCCGTATTAGTTCCTCTTTAGCCTTCTGCTGGTATGTGGTGCATGAGGTGAGTTTCTATTTCAAAATTGTTTATTTTCTTTCGCGTTCCTTTTTACGTTATATTGATACAGTTTTCAATCTTTTTTAGGTCCGTTTTGAAACAAGATCTCTAGAATTGCATTTCACCACCTGATGACATAGTGCTTTGTGAACTCATACTCGTCAAACTACGGCCTCAGCCACTCACATGTTCTTTGTACTTCTGAGATTTAGAAACTTAAAACCATCTGGCAACCTGACAACTAAGCTACTGCTATTTCAAGCAAGATTTATTTGATTCTTAAAGCCGCTCAATTTAACTTGGCTTACCGCCTATATTCTAATGAGGAACTATTTTTAATAAACATTAAATAACGAACAGCTATTCTCTTTTACAATGTAACAGTACTGGACACTGTTACTAATTTTATTTACATGAGTATTTTTACGTGATAGAACGTCTTAAATTTTAATACTATAGGAATGTCAATACCCCAAAGTTTATTAGGTGTATAAGCTGTTCAGACAGAAGTGTTTTAAAAGATATCTTTTGTTATTTAACACACAATTGTAACACAAAACATCGCTAGGTAATAGATATCACAGAATTGTCAATAGATCATTTTACCTTTATCGTAAATTTTATAAGAGGCATATTTGAGAGTTTTTATACATTCATTATGAATTGCCAGTATGTTAGAAAGTTTATTTGTGTATTGACATGTGTAATTTACTTGTGTCCTTGTGTATCTAACTTTAGGCTGATGATGGCATAGACATGCCGAAACCGGTCCCTAATATTTATGAATAAAATGTGACATTTCAGTGTATATCGCATTTTAATTTGTATTGAACAGGTGGAAAATCATATACTTTCATCTCTTAATTGTAAATACAGTAGAGACAATCGCGACACTCAGCGAGATTACAATTCATTAAAATTCACCTTATTCAATACATTTAAAAGTTGTAAAGATGAAATTACAACATAATATTTTATCAGAACTAGTTTCAACGCCTTATTTTGCGTCATCATCAGCTGAAATACATTCTAGGAAATATTTGGCAAACATATAAGTTTATCTACGTCACATAAAACAAATTTTAAAAACATATTGATGATTTAAAAACATGTTGTAATTAAACTATTTCAAGTCCATATTATCCAAGACTTGCAAGTATTAAACTTTGAATTGATAAAATCCGATGTAAGATAGTTTATATTATCGTGGGTTTAACAAAAACAACCACTGAAAACACAATCTTCTTAAAAAACATTGGCTCTGTTTGACACTTTATAAAAAAATTTCATGTAGAACCGTATTAAAACTAATTCAATAAAATCTTCAAGCTGTTATATTGTAACAATCGTAGTGAGGTGGAAAATGAGAAGCCGGTGCTTTAAGATGTTAACAATTATCTCATTCCCAGTTCAATGCTGACCTGAAATAATAGGAAACTAGTAATCTATCGCTTTGACCGAAAGTGTAAAATTTACGTCTTATAACATAAACATTTATGTGACTCACCTCATATGATCGCTGTCCTTGCGAAGCACCGAGTAGCTAAGCGAGCCTTGTTGTGTTAGCAATCAAGTGTCCAAGGTTAGTTTGGGTCAAAGAGGGGAACTAGGGGGAAGAAGGGAGGAGCAAATGAGGGGCGGCAACCTTTTGGAGATCCGGAGGGCGTGATCGTGAAAGGTAGCACGTAAAGTTATTGCGCATAATCTGAAATACTGTCCTATTGTCCGGTATATGTACATTTTTAAAAACTCATAAAGAAAATCAAAAAGAATATTTCATTTTCGGAAATTTCATTTAAATTAAAGTTTGGATTAAAATACTGACCCAAACTAACCTTGGACACTTGATTGCTAACACAACAAGGCTCGCTTCGCTACTTGGTGCCTCGCAAGGACAGCGATCATATGAGGTGAGTCACATAAATGTTTATGTTATAAGACGTAAATTTTACACTTTCGGTCAAAGCGATAGATTACTAGTTTCCTATTATTTCAGGTCCGCATTGAACTGGGAATGAGATAATTGTTAACATCTTAAAGCACCGGCTTCTCATTTTCCACCTCACTACGATTGCTACAATATAACAGCTTGAAGATTTTATTGAATTAGTTTTAATACGGTTCTACATGAAATTTTTTTATAAAGTGTCAAACAGAGCCAATGTTTTTTAAGAAGATTGTGTTTTCAGTGGTTGTTTTTGTTAAACCCACGATAATATAAACTATCTTACATCGGATTTTATCAATTCAAAGTTTAATACTTGCAAGTCTTAGATAATATGGACTTGAAATAGTTTAATTACAACATGTTTTTAAATCATCAATATGTTTTTAAAATTTGTTTTATGTGACGTAGATAAACTTATATGTTTGCCAAATATTTCCTAGAATGTATTTCAGCTGATGATGACGCAAAATAAGGCGTTGAAACTAATTCTGATAAAATATATATTGTAATTTCATCTTTACAACTTTTTAATGTATTGAATAAGGTGGACACGAATTTTAATAAATTGTAATCTTGGTTCAATACGGACGAATTATGAAATTTATCTACTTAACTCAGCGAGATATCGGGGGACAGCTATTAGAGCTCTCTCTAGCGGATTGACCAGAGAACTACTGATTCTGACATATGAGCACGTGTATTTGTGTGTTATTTGTTAGTTTTTGGTGTTATTTATGCGTTTTCAGTGAGTTCACATAATTAAATAGTAGCGTGTGTCATGCCTTGATATCTCCCCTCAACATGAGGGGAAAGGTATGTACTGTGTTTGGCTGCAGTAACTATGAAGTAGAGAAGAATGCGCGGACTTTCTTCCGTGTCCCTCGTGACAAGAAAATATAAGTAATATTGTATTGCTTATATATTCTTCCAGTGACAAAGATAATTTTATAGTACTTCATAATCTTCTGACCTGCTCGATCCATATTTTAACTGGCTTAAAATATAATACGCATATTTTATTGTATAGGGCAGCAGTTAACCTTCAATACCGATATGTTGCTGTAGGTGTGATATGTGGGTTTGATTTAATTCAGGAAAATACATATGCATATGCGTGTGGCTGGTTGTGTTCCAAGTTACCCCATTTGGAATGCCGTAATGCGTTATCAAGCACTGAGGAAAATATGGGTGATTCAAGAAATGTACATATTTTGTTGAATCAACATGATGTAAATTTGGTTCACCCCACGGGTGGCCCAGATTGGTTACGCAGTAGATGTTAGTTTTCCCTCGTCCTGCTCGTGACGTCATCACAGGAGCACCGTGACTGTGTAGCATACAACCGCACGTGTATCTCATTTCGTTGTTTATATATGTCTGTCTTATAAAGAAAGGATTTCCACGTAATAACTATACGTAATTTCTCTCCGTATATTGCTGTTGGTTTATATAGTGGCCTACTGTATTTTGCGTAGTGTGTGTGTCGTAGTTCGTTTCTGTGAGATCTCTGTTAAGTTGCTGTGTTTCGTGCAGTAAGGTGCACTTATTTTCTTTTCGTTAGTTGTGTGAACAGTGTAATAGTAGCAGGAGTGAAATTTATGTGTTCATTGTACAGTATCATTGCGATAGTAAGCTGTGCCGTTAATGATTCGCCGACTGAGCTCGATAGCTGCAGTCGCTTAAGTGCGGCCAGTATCCAGTATTCGGGAGATAGTGGGTTCGAGCCCCACTGTTGGCAGCCTTGAAGATGGTTTTCCGTGGTTTCCCATTTTCACATCAGGCGCATGCTGGGGCTGTACCTTAGGCCTAATTAAGGCCACGGACGCTTCCTTCCCATTCCTAGGCCTTTCCTGTCCCATCGTCGCCATAAGACCAAGCTGTGTCGGTGCGACGTAAAGCAAATAGCAAAAAAAGATTCACCGCAATCTACAGCGACACCTGATTGTTCAGCAGAGGGATTTCGATACCTCGCCGGCTACATCGCTGACCGTGAAAGAAAATATGACAGGTCAATGCGAAGTCCCACTGGGGAAATGCTTTCCATTTCTTCCGGTACAGCCCCTGTGGGATGGATATAAATGTTATCTCGGGGAGGTCTACTCATTCCATCGTTACTATGGTAAACCAAATAAAGGAATTTGAGTTAATTTTCAGGGACACTCACGGACGTGCTGAACTGTGACGCATACCTAATATTATACGCAAAGTGTGTCAAATAATTAGCAGTAAATTCCCCGCTGTACCACCAGAAATATTAAAAATGTATGTTAGAACGAGAATATTTATATGCATACGACAAATGAACATTCGGACAAGAACTGAAAAATCCATAGCAGCTCATCGGCGAAAGGCACGACAGTGGATTTCATCTTCAAAAGCAACCACTTCATGACATCTAATCTCACAGGTAGGACTGTGTTCTAATGAAGTGTTTTTCCTGTTCTTTCTTATTGTTTAATTTTTAAAAAGTAGACTGTCTATGCCTCCGTAGCTCAGACGGCAGCGCGTCGGCTTCTCATCACTGGATACCGTGGTTCAAATCCCGGTCACTCCATGTGAGATTTGTGCTGGTCAAAGTGGAGGCGGGACAGGTTTTTCTCCGGGTACTCCGGTTTTCCTTGTCATCTTTCATTCCAGCAACACTCTCCATTATCATTCCATAGCATTTATCAGTCATTAACAAATCACTTTGCGAGTGGCGACCCCATAGCCTGTATATGGTCCATTCATTACATCCCTGACCCGGTCAGAGATTGGAAAACAGGTTGTAGGTTTTCCATGACTATCTATGCAAGGTTTCGAATATGAACTTACTTCTGCTGCTGTTATAATATCTGTTAAGCTTTAAACTCGTATGTTAACATACGGTAGTTCCATCTCGGAATTTCTGCTGTAAAATTTAATATGACAAAGATTTCATATTTCTAAATATTTATATTTACAGATTTCAAAGCGCGTAACCTTCCTCAAACTAAATAGAGGAAGTTGGAAATGTTAATAAATTTCAAGCGTTGGTCCGTGTGCCGTCACGTTACATTTACGCCTTATTCGTAATGGAAATAATGAAAAATTACTATGCTGTACTCTTTTTCAATCTTATAACAGCAGTAATCTTTATGTCTGGTCTGCAATTAGTTCTGAGAATCTGTAATGTTTGCTGATATTATGAGATTCCAACTGATTTGCGCGCTCTGGGCTCGGCTGCTTTGCTCCTACTTCGTTAACGAATAGCAGCTCGGCTCGCGTTGGGCCCAACCTTTAGTAGTGTTTAAGAACCTTGCTTCACCCTAATGTAGTGGCATTATGGCAAGTATTGCTTATAGGGAAAGTTGGAATGTTTTTGAGGCTAAATTTATTGATTTTCTTTCTCTTAGTAGGCTTCAAGTTAAAAGGAAAATTATCCAGCTCTTAAATGTAAATTCATTGAATCATGTGTGTAAGGAATGTGCCGATATTTTTGTTGACAAGTGTTTTAATATGATGACACAATGCTTTTAAATGAGAAAAAATTAAAAAATCTAGCCGTGAATTTTCAGGCAGGAATTCTAAAGCTAAAGTAATGCATAAATGAAATATCAACCCCTTTCACTGCAGTCCATTTCACTTCTTGATTATGTGTCTAATTTCAGTCCTTAAATAATAACCCGTTAAATAATTCTTCATTCATTTATCCAGAATTGTTTTAGCAACTTTGAAGTTAATATCTTAGTAGCACTTTCTTTCTAGATGTAATTTATTTATCCATTTCCGTATATATACTTCCATTGATATTTGAATTTAGCGCGAATTTTCAGGTCAAGCCACTAGGAGCGCCACTAACGACTTGTCTCCCATTTTAACAAGGCTAAATCCGGAAGTGTCGGGTATTGTCTCTACTGTATTTGATGGATGCTTGTCCTCTTCCTGGATTTTAATTTTGTCTTCATTAGTAAGCAAATATCACAACTTTTTCAGTATCCGGGCTACACAATAATATGACCACGCTAGTCAACTTAAAGCGATTTTGTTCCTCATCCGTACGTAGGCTATGGGTGGTGTGCACCATCTTAGAGTAAATTACTCCGGAAGTAGCTTCTACTAGGGTGGCGTGCACCATCTTGGAGTAAATTACTACGGAAGTAGCGTTTACTAAGGAAGTCCATACTTCAGAAGTAAATTACTACGGGAGTTATTTACTCCGGAAGTTACGTCGGAGAGTTGAAGTACAGTTTACTCTTTTAGTTACTACTATAGAAGTAGCGTTCCTTATTCGCGGAATAGTGTTGTGTTTGTGTATCTTTTTTAAAGAAATTTAAATGGATAAGGTTATGTGCGATAGGAAACGGGGGAAAACGTAAGCGAAAAAGATAAATGCTTGTTAATAGAGGGGGAAAAACGTAAGCGAAAAAGATAAATGATTGTTAATAGAGATAATTACGATCTATGCGAAGTATGTAGGGTGTATGAAACGCAACATAAAGATGCTGGATAAGAAAAGAAATTCTTGGAAAGCCGTGACAGAAGAATTCAATGCTTCGAGTGACGGAAAATGCAGTGAAGAGCAAGTTAAGATTCTGTGGAAGGACTTAAAAGCGAAGGCGGAAGCAAAGCAGAAAGTCGTGGACACGCGAGAAAAATTTAAACTGTACCTTAAGGCCACGGCCGCTTCCCACTCCCAGGCCTTTCCTACTGTATCGTCGTCATAAGACCTATCTGTGTCGGTGCGACGTTAAGGAAATTGAAAAAAATACCTCTTACGATTTCTGAAAAGTTCACCGTTGTCACCGGTAGGACAAAAATGGGAACATGCGTACAGTCAATTGCACCCACGATGTGTGGGAAACCTGACAACGTGAAGAATGTCCTTTTACTTTCAGAACATTTGTCATCATTTGCAGGCATATTTATGTACCTCTCTCTTAACTTCACTATTGCTGTAACCACGCGATGAAATATATGGCCGGTAGTCGTGCGATGAACGTTTATTAGATAACCAGCAACTAACTGTAATATTCCAGTACGACACATTTGAAGGGCGCACAACAACTGTAATTTGGGAGATACAGCTGAATTTCTGTCTGAATTTTGTTGTAAATGGTCTACAAGTAGATTTAGAAGGTAAGTAAAGCATTCCTTCCTAAGGCCAAAACGTTCCTTAAACTTTCTCTCCGTGTACATAAACGGATCTCACCTTTCATGCACTGTACACACTATTACATTCCCGTCCTTTTCTTCGTCGAGATCGTCAATATAATCCAAGTAATCCATAACCACGTTTGAAACGTCTACCTTTCGTATCCGATACGGTATTCAATTAGTCAACAAGTCTGAGCCTAGCTTACTCCATGCACGACATGAGAGAAAATTCTAACATCTATTCATGCGTTATTTACTTCTTTAGTAATATACTACAAGATGGTGCTCTTCAACATATTACTCTTGTAGCAAAATTAGTCCAGGAGTATCTCAAAGGACTAAAATACTTCGGAAGTAATATACTCTCGTATGGAAGTCGCCGAAGGCTGACTTCAATAGTTCTTTACTACGGAAGTACTCTTAGGTTGGTGCACGCCACCCTATCACACGACAAATAATCGCTTCATTTCACCGTATGACTGAACGCAGAATAAATTTCTAAACTTCTGAAAGGAATGCGAAATACAAGCACAAACATGCTTTCTAAGTTATTCAGCAATATAAATGAAAATCAGAGAGCAAAAATGAACTTTTCTGGGGCTACCGGCTTCCTTCCCGAGGGTGTAGTTTACCCTGTAAACTTCAGGAATTTAAGACCATTTCTCGTTTTCGCGCAACTGTCTCAAAGCGGCCACCTGTGGCGAGGGCTCTAAACTGTGTTGGAAATCTGTTTCTTTTCACAAGGGATGACAAAGAATATGTTCAGGTCTAGGAAATAGTGAAAAAGTACTAATGAAAATATGTGACGCGATAAGTGAGGTATTTTATATAGATTTAATACGCCGTGAATCGAGAATTCGAATTTATACTATGCTAAGCAAGATATTGTTTAAATGAGGAAATCCCTTACGAGGTTTCACTGTATTTTCTCGCGTCTGGTTACATTTTAGAAAGGCTATTTCCTTGTAAATTTATGGCGAAAAGGTTATTAGCACTCTACTGGCGCTTGAAATACATCTTTACGACGCATATAAGGTTAGGTAAGGTTAAATGACGCTAATTGCATAAGAAGCTACTGAAGTGATACGCCTCGAATTTTCCAGAGTGAAATTGAACTTACGCGTTCATGTTGTCTCCGAATTGGAAAAATAACTAACGAGTAAGCCGTAGGATGGAAATCTGTGAAAACGCAAGTTTTGAACAAACTGATTGCCGTTTCATACCCATTTTAATATGTGTGGGGGTCGCCTGAATTTTTTAGATGAGATGTAACGACAATCCGCTATAGCGAGTAAATTTGATGCCGTTGTGATCTCTCGCTATAACGGACTTCTACTGTATATATTGTACCAGGAAATGATTGTGGGTTTTGGGCATGAGAAGGATCTCAGGTAGTGTACGGTGTTTTTGGAGCCGATTCAGAGAAGGATAGAATCTCAGGGCGAATAATAGATGGTTATACTTTTTCTATAAAATTTATTAATAGTATTCAAAGATATCTCACCCTGCAATCTTAATGTAGGACTCAAATCTATCATCAATATTTGTCAAAATCAAAGATTTATATCGTGACCTTCTTGAAGTCAGTTTGAAAATAAATATCACTCCTTCATGGGACATTCATATCCTACAGTCTTTCTAAATCTCGTGAAAACATAAGATATCAATTTTGCAACTAGGGTCTTTCTAATTTTTAAATCACACAAAAATGAACACACATATTTATCATGAAAAAGTTGAGTAACATATTTAAACTCTTGTGGAGTGTCTCTCAGTTTGGATTGTAAGAAATGATAATAAAACACTTCAAAACCCTAAAGTTTATCTAGGTAACGTGAATTTGAATTACTTATTAACTTTGAAATTGATTTATCACAGAATGTGAACTTCTTTGATATGACGAGAAAATTATGGAATACTTTTCACACGAAGCACTGATAATATCACTGTATTGGATTTACTGTTTGGGTAAAAGTCAGTCAGTTTGTAATTACTCACTCAGAACGGAAATATCTGCTTACGAATGTTGAAGGTGGAGACTCGGCGTCTGGAACATTCCGCGGAGTGCGGAAGAAGACTCGAACTCGGCGATGTTCTGTGAAGAGACCACGTTGACGTCCCTCGATGGGTACCATAGATGAAGGAATGATGTTCGATGTAGCAGGATGTAGTATTTCGCTTAGGTTTCCGTCATTCTTGGAGGTGATATTAGCACACGGAAAGTTCAATTGGCACTATTCAATTCAGTAATCACGGAAATTATTACCACTCACTGTCGTGATACACAGTTCTGTTTAACTCTAATTTTACGATATTAAATTAATATTTACAGTCCTTGTGGCACAAAACACAATTCATAATCGTCACTGATTACGTCTGAAATTATGATTGCGAAGTAATAAGCACAGCTCAAACACTTGAAAAGGTAATTTGCGATAGTTTTAATCACAGTCTCTGAACAGTTGTTGTTGGCAGATTAAGGTGATTTTATGGTCGTGTTTATATAACACTAGTTTGAATTATTTAATATAACCATAAAAAAGTTCTTAATGTTCTCTGCGTTTATTATAGTGTTGATCGAAAGATCGAGAAAGTTCACTGGGAAAAATAGCAAAAATCTTGTCCTGTTATGGAACAAATGTTAAGAAAATAAGGTTACACACAATTCACTGTTATACTGTCTTAAAAGAATGTGTCCTAGAATAATTAAAATTGTCGTAAATTATGATTTCCGTTTTGCCACACACGATAATTTAAGATATCGTCAGAGTTCACAATTACACGAAATTAGTAAAGTGTACCAGTCCGTAAAATATCAGACACTAGAATTCTCACTCCAAATTATGGTCTTATTCAGTTAATAATTTCACAAATGTTATATTACGGAAACGTCTAGAAGTTTACCGTCATCGCGGCGTGTTGGAACTTCACGTACGGTACTAGTTCAACGGCGTTCGATCATGGCCATAACCACGTCCTCCCGAATCGCGGCGGAGCATACTTTCTTCACTGACGAGACTGCACTGACAGACTGTACTCGCCACACGGGTCAGACTGCTCTCTCTCTGGCCTTGGCCCAGTGGCGTATATATACACGCCAGGTGGGCGGTGCTATGAATCAGCTGAAGAAGGGGTGTTCATTCTTCCCAAACTTTAAATCGTTATATTTCGAAAACTACTGGATGGATTGACTTGAAATTTGCAGGGCATTACTTCCATAATGATAGCTATAATTTAGCGTTGGTCTCATTTTAATCGGTCCAGGCGTTAAAAAGTTAATGAAAAAAGGTCTAGAAATATCTGTAGGGGAAGTAAGCTGTAAGCGGCGGTGACGTCTCTTGGCCTTGCTTGACTTGCTCGTGAAGTGTGGTAGGTACTAGAACATTCTTTCACACAGCTGCTCACGTATCGGAATGGAATTGTATGCTGGAAATAAAGTTTTTAATTTATATATGCCAGGACCTAGGCCTTCCTGGTACAATATAAAAAGAAAAGAAAAGTCATTTCGGTACAGGCCTTGGAGGGATTGAAGGTAAAGGCGTCCACTATCATTAACCTCGGCACTTGATGGGGTAGAGTGATTAGCTCTACGGCCGGCCAGTAATGAACCTGGTACTAATTTTTGATGTAGGCTGAGTGAACCCCAGGGCCATGTGCTCCTCCGGAAGTGAAAATTTAATTTCTTAAAGTTTACGACTTCCTGGCGGGGATTCTAACCCACATCCTTCCGGGCGAACCGAGTGCGCCTTTACCGTCTCGGCCAGGAAGCCCCTGTATCACAATATATTGTTATAAATAGTGAAACAATATACAAATGTTGGTAATAACCTGGAAAGTCTAGGTCAAGCAGCAGGAAGACCTTTCTGGACTGTAATAAAGAACCTTAGGAAGGGAGGGAAAAAGGAAATGAACAGTGTTTTGGGTAATTCAGGTAAACTCATAATGGATCCCAGGGAATCACTGGACAGGTGGAGAGAATGTTTTCAAGATCTTCTCAACGTAAAAGGACATTTTCATGGCGGTGAAGTGAACAACCGAGCTCATGGGGAGGAGGAAATTGATGTTGGTGAAATTGCACTTGAGGAAGTGGAAAGGATGGTAAATAAATTCCATTGTCATAAAACAGCAGGTATAGATGAAATTAGACCTGAAATGGTGAGGTACCTTCAGATTGGACAAACGCAGTAATTGCACCTATCTATAAGTAAGGGAACAGGAAGGATTGCAACAACTATCGAGGTACCTCACTGATTAGTATACCAGGCAATGTATTCAGTGACATCTTGGAAGGGAGGGTACGATCAGTGGTTGAGAGGAAGTTAGATGAAAACCAGTGTGGTTTC